>NC_048298.1:243435129-243775654 GCF_013100865.1 Trachemys scripta elegans | reverse complement strand
CACAGTGTATTAGCAAGCCCTAAAGCAGGGGTCGTCAACAGGTAAATAAAACTGGCCCGGCCCGCCAGGGTGCTTACCCTGGCGAGCCGCGTGCCAAACGTTGACGACCCCTGCTTTAGAGCTTGCTAATACACTGTGTATTCTATGTATAGTTTGTTTTTCTAATTATTTTGAACATTTTATCCAACACATTATAATTACACAATTCTCTTTTTGGTTCCAGTCTGGTGGCCCTTTGCATTAGCTATTAAAGAGACCATGTTACTATTCAGTCCCAGTCTCTCGTTCTCCTGTATTCTGATCCTGCAGAGTGTTGAACAGATCTGGTGGAAACTCAGAATTTCCATTCAGTAGGAAATATCAACATTTCAAGATCTGTTTTCATTCCTAACTGGAACAAACAAAAAAAATTAGAAATTTCCAGCAACAAATAATTTTCAATCAAATTTCATTTTGGGTCAATCAGAATGTTCCCTGGGGATAAAATTGAATGTTTCATTCTGATTCCAACTGATTTGAAAATATAATTTATAATAGAACATAAAATAAATTTCAAAACAAAAAGTTGTTTTGAAATGAAAAATTGAAACATTCTGTTTTTACCTTATCAAAATGATTTTTTCTATTTTTTCTAAACAAAATGTCAAAATAGACATGTTCCCACAAAATTTTGTTGTGATGAAATGGCATTTTCTGATGGAAAAATGTTCCACTGAAAGGTTTACAAACTGTCCTAACGTTGAGAACCTCCTTTGAGATGGAGGTTGCCCTGAACTCCCACTGAAGTCAATGAGAAGCCATTCTTCAACTTTCTGGATGGTACCCCAATCCAGCAGAGTCTAGGAACACTATGAAGATATGGAGAAAGGATAAGGTGTGCCTCATATTGTTCAGGCCACCATATGATTGAATAAGGAATGGGTAGCACTGCCTGTGATCCAATGTCAGTCTGATTCACTCCTCCCTGGTGGTAGCAATATATAATTTGAGGTTCTGAAGTTAATAATTGGAGGTGGAAGAGAATTCTTGGGGCTCCATAAGTGATGAGAGGGATATTCTGGGGGGAGGGAGAATCACATTTTTTATCAAAAGTAAATTATACTGTCTTAAACCTGAGAGAATAATATGAGTATCCAACAACAACAAAACAAACAAACAAAACAGAAAAGGCCATTAATAAAGGCTCTGTGCAATGAGTGACTCTTCAAAAAGCACATTTTCATTTTCCTTGTGACATGGTAGATGACTAGGAGCATGGGAACATTTAACTTTGTGCTCTTTAATTCTTTTGTAAGTCTTATTCAAATGGAACATCAATTATGTTAAGAACTGTCAATAAAAATTCTACAGAACTCCCCATCTAATTAAATGTACTCTCCTGTCATATTGAACATATCATCTTTATTTATTTTTGTCTGATAGTTAAAATTATTAACACCATCATTTTAAATTCAGCTTCATATCATTTATAGAACGCACCAAAATTAAGGGTAACACAAATTGTGAATTCTATATGCAGTTGTGGGAAAATTGCTTTCATTTTCCCAATGTGCCCATATATGTAAAGTACACAGAAGACCGTGTTAAGGACTATACAACAGTCTAATGATAACTAGATTCTTTAAACAACAAACCTTTCAAGTGCGCCATATATATTCTGTTCTGTTTTCCTCACTTTGTGCTGCTTTAAATCAAAGTCTGTGGTTCAGCTATTGCTAAGAGGTTGGACATGTTGTCTGCAAACGAATAGGCCCTCCGCCAAGTAACTAGATCTTACTCTTGGTAAAGGAAGAACATTGTTCACTAAAATAGTTTGTCTTTTGATGCCAAAGGAAATCAAATTGTAATCAAGGGCTGAGAATGGACTGAAGTCATGAAGGCTGGCTTGCCTCAGAGTTTGGCAGCCTCACATGTTCCCAGGCATATTAAATATAATTTACATTTACAAAGGGGAGAGGCTTTATTGCATTGGAAATTTGTTTTAAATAACATTGAAGTGAATCACTTATGAGGGCAGTCAGAGATGCTGGGCCAGATTCTGCAAATCCAGGATAACAGTATGAGCTTTAATAGAATTATTTACTCCAGCATAAGTAAAAGTAAAAGCAGAATCAGGCCTATGGTCTGTGGGCCCCAGAGAAAATGGCTTGACTAAAAAGAAATCTACCTTTATATTAAAACAGTAAACTTTCATAGGCACTTGTCACCCTCTGTAAATAAATTGTGCCAATTAGCAATAAAAGGTGGCTACCAAGCAACCCTTATTCAATTATAGGAAGAGTCCATATCTATTTTGGTCCATTTCATTATCTATGTTAAATCTATATAAATAGATTTCACTAAACTAAAATCATTGGGTTCACAGAAGCAATAGGGTATTTTTTAAATTTAATTTAATGTAACAATCCAGCACATTTAGACTTATGAATAGCCAGGCTAAAGGTGTTAATGCTTTGTGGACTATAGACCAGGATGTTTCTCTTCTAATCTGACATTAGAATGAAGTTTATATATATGAAGCTTGTTTTACATACTGGCCCTAAATCATGAGCGATGGAATCAGACAAATAAAAAACAAAACCTCTTGCATTAGAATTCCTTTGCCAAACCATCCTAACCTCTTTATGTGGCAGCTTTGTCCTATTATGGTCAGCATACTTTATAGAATGTAAAGGAAAAATTGACTCTTGGTAAAATCCTCCAGGATAATTAAATTGCCAAAGAAATGTTAGGGTAGGTAGTGGCTATGAACATTAAACCACATTTTTGATTCCTAATCCCAGTCTTGCGCTGGGAGTGCTATCGAGAGAGCATGCTCTATCCCTGGGATGGATGTGTCAGTGATAGCTTATGCAGTTCAACAGCTCACCTCTGCTCACTTACGGAGCAGCATTTTGAGGCTCTGAAGGAACATCCGCCCTGTTCGTCTCAGCATTGTGGTATACAGGACCTTAAATATACTTTGGTGTACAACTAGGCAAAAACTAGCTGTCAACAAAGAACTGTGAGGAAGATTCCTTCTCTTTGTTAGAGAGGAAAAGTTAGAAACATTAGCTAGATTCTCCAGGTGGGTAGAATTAGTGGTATAGCAGAAGAAAAGTGCCAATTATGTAGGACAAAGGCTCTGGCAGAGATCAGGTGAAATAAAAGATTTTTATGGCCCAGTAATTATAGAGCTTCAGCAAAGTGGCCTGATTTGTGATGGCAATGGACTCTCTGAAGTGAAAATGAAGATGCAAAACATTCTTCAGTGACAACACAGCAGAGAGGTGCTGAGAACCACTAAAGTACTTTAAAGTTGGCCTTCTCCTCCAATTGTAATGTATTCTGTGAAGACATTTGGCTGATACAGAGAAATAGAATACTGCTGAGCCCAAATGCACATTAACAGGACCAGCAAGGAGGCAAGAGCAATATTGCCCAGCCATGAACTACACAACCCAATACTTTCTGCCAGTCAAAGGTGCCCACAGGGCTATGCCAAACTGGTGGTAGTTTAAAATAGCCTGTGCCAATGAGTAATATCACATGATTGCTTTAGCAGGAGGATCTGGGATGGATAAATGCAGTGCACCTTTAAAGCACAATGGGGCTAGGAGTATACTACAAACCATGCAAGAGGGATCTCTGAGCATGTGTTCCATTAATGCACATGCTCACAAAGTGTAGGTGCACATTAACTTTCCCTATGAACTTGCATCTATGCTTCTGATGGAGAATATCAGCCTATCGAGGAGAGAGAACCTAGATACTCACTGAATCCTAGGAAATGCTGCAATACATCCTCACTGCACTGAGAGCCACTTAAAGACCATTTCATAAAGCAGCTCCATGATCCAAATCTGCCCACCTGCCCCCTTTACAACTGCACTTTCCAACATCACTGTTCTAAACCATCCTCCACCTTTCTTTTTGCTTCCTCTTCCTCACCTTCCATGTCAAACAATGGGATACAGTGTATTTAGATGTTAATAAGATCACCTAAGTATTGCTTGAAATAAGAACAAACACTCTGGTTTAGAAAGTTTTAAAATATTTTCATGTTTGCCTTCCACTTCTATTGTTTTGTAAACACATTATGGGCTTGATCCTGCACTATTAAAAACAATAGAAGATATGCTGTTCACTTTAGTGGGAGCAGGATCAAGCCCTATGTGAATTTTTCTTAGATTCATAGATTCCAAGGCCAGAAGGGACCATTGTGATCATCTAGTCTGATCTCCTGTAACACAGGCCATAGACCTTCCCCAAAATAATTCCTAGAGTGTATCTTTTAGAAAAACATTGTCTTGATCTGAAAATTGTCAGTGATGGAGAATCCACCATGACCCTTGGTAAATTGTTCCAATTGTTAATTACTCTCACTGTTAAAAATGTACACCTTATTTTCAGTCTGAATTTGTCTAGCTTTAACTTGCAGACATTGTATTGTGGTATAATTTCATCTGCTAGACTGGAGTCCATTATTAAATATTTGTTCCCCATGTAGATACTGATAGATTGTAATCAAGTCACCCTTTAGCCTTCTAGTTGTTAAGCTAAATAGATTTAGCTCCGTGAGTCTACCATGATAAGGCAAGATATGTAAACCATTAATCATTCTTGTGGCTCTTCTCTGAACTCTACAATTTATCAACATCCTTCTTGAATTCAAAGTCAAGAATTCAAAATTCAATTAAAAAACCAGTTGGAAAACACTTCAACCTGCCTGGACACTCAGTTACAGACCTAAAAGTGGCAATTCTTCAACAAAAAATTTTCAAAAACAAACTCCAACAAGAAATTGCAGAACTGGAATTAATTTGCAAACTGGACACCATCAAATTAGGCCTGAATAAAGACTGGAAGTGGATGGGTCATTACACAGACTAAAAACTATTTCCCTGTGCTAATTTTTCCCCCTACTGTTACTCACACCTTCTTGTCAACTGTTTGAAATGGGCCATCCTGATCACCACTACAAAAGTGATTTCTCCTCCTGCTGATAATAGCCTACTTTAACTGAATTGTCTTGTTAGAATTGGTAAGGCAACCCCCATCTTTTCATGTTCTCTGCATCTATATATCTTCCTACTGTATTTTCCACTCCATGCATCTGATGAAGTGGGTTTTAGCCCACAAAAGCTTATGTCCAAATAAATTCATTAGTCTCTAAGGTGCCACAATGTTTGAATGGATTGTTTAGCATAAGTAGTTAACACATTTCAATGGATCATTCAAGGTGAAGTGGCCCATTAACACCCCTCCAGTCATAGGGAGGAAAGAAAGGGGGGGAAAGAGCTGTTGGGGTTAGGGGATTATTAGAGGGTTACAGATTGTTGAAATAAGCCATAAATCCAGTGTCTCTGTTCAGTCCATGATTTTTAGTGTCTAACAAAGTTAGGAATTTAAGCTCCCATGTTTTTCTTTTGAAAGTGTTGAGCAGGTTTCCTTTGAAGATGAGGACTGATAGGTCAGATATAGAGTGATCACTTTGTGAAAAGTGTTTACCCACAGGTGATAGTGGTTTTGTCTTTTATTGTTTCCCTGTGTGAATTCATTCCAGAGTTTCACCCTGTAGCGGGGTGGTCACCTGCTCCAGCCCAGAAAGGGTTAAAGCCAGCCCTGGGAGAGGGCTGAGGCTGGGAAGGAAAGCCTGGGCTGATTGGGGAAGGCAGTAACAGCTGGGGCCATGCCCCAATCAGGCCCAGCTGGTCCCTATAAGAGGCTACAAGCCAGAAGCCCAAGCAGTCTCTCTCTGCCTTCAGAGAGAGAAGGGCTTGGCTGCTGGGAAGCTCAGGGTACCTAGTGAGGCAGGGCTGGGGAAAGGCCAGAGGGGCTGGGGAGCTCCAGGCTGGCAACTACCCAGGCTGCAGGGCCTCTCCAAGGCCCCAGAGAGGCCCTGGGTTCCAGAGAGGGGCAGCAGGTCCAGAGCCAACCTTGCCTATGATGAGTGGCTTATACTGCAGTCTGCCCCAGGGAGTGGGACTAGATGGGTGACTGGCAGTAGCTTTACACTGAGACGAGGTGGGATTAGTGGGTGGGGGTTCCCCTGGGAGGGGAGACCCTGAGAGAAAGGGGTTACTGCCAGGGAGCAGCACCCCAGCTAAAAGGGCACCGGAGTCCAGGGAGGGACACGGGGGCCAAGCGGTAGTGGATCACCGGCCTGCAGAGGGCACTCTGGAGCTGGGATGAGCTAATTCCCATGGATGACCAGCAGGAGGCGCTGCAGGGGTGAGTCTATCTCACTTACACACCCACATAATTGTTTTGGAAGCATTTAGTGCACTGGATGAGGTACACCAACCTGTTGTGATAGGCTTGCGTAACAACCATGGATCTTGAAAGGTGTGTTGTGGGGGGTGTTGCCATTATAGAAGTGGAGATATGTCTGCATGTTTTGCATCTGTTTTGCAGGGTCTGATGATTCTTTTATTTGATATGTCCTGAGCTGTGGGGTGCTTGTTTTTGGTGATGAGCTTGGAGAGGTTTGAAGGTCAGAAGATGGGTTTCAGGAAAGATTTATTTCAAGATGGGATACTCATTGAGCAGGGGTTGTAGTTGTTTGATACCCCATATAGGTTCAGATGTGGGATGGTATGTGATAACTAGGAGTGTGTGTTCAGAGGAAAGGTTTGTTTTTGTATTGATGAAGCAGGTTCTCTCAGAGTATTTGGGTGGCCTGTTCCAAGATGCAAGCTACTTCTCTGGTGGCTGTTACTCTGAAACTTCTCTGGTGGAGTGTCCTTGTTTGAAGGCTGTTTTGAGTGTGTTAAAGTATATATCCCAGACTTTTACCTTGGAGCTTATTCTGTGTGCTGGCTGTAGATAACAGATTTCTTCGTGTGTTCGGGGTGGTTACTGGATCTATGAAGGCAGGTGTAGTGATCCGTAGGTTTCTTGTGTATATAATTGTCTATAGAGTTCTATTGCTGAAGCTGAATATGGTGTCCAGGAAGTTGATGCTGTTGTTGGGCATGTTCCAGAGAGAGTTTAATAGACTGCTGTTGGTTGTTGAAATTGTGGTGGAAATCTGAGGGAGTGTAAGCCGTCTGACTCTCTAATATCCTGGGACCAACAAGGCTACAACAACACTGCATACAACATATGTTAATTTCATGTCTTTCTAGTTGTTTAATCAAAATGTTATGGGTACCAAGTATATTACATCAACTGTATTACCCTTATTAACCAAACTTATAAACTAGTAAAAAAAGTTAAGTTGACCTAATCAGTTTTCCACAAACCCATGTTGATTTGGCATAAATTTATATTACCCTCCTTTAATTCTCTATATTAATGGCGTGGCTGATGTTGCATTCCATTATCTTGCCTGGGAACAATATCAGACTGACAAGCCTATAATTACCCTAGTCATCCTATTTATCCTTTTAAAATATTGACATAATATTAACTTTCTTTTAGTGTTCTGGAACTTCCTCAGTGTTCCAAGACTTATTGAAAATCAACATTAATGGTCTAGTGAGCTCCGCAGAAAGCTCTTCTAAAACTCTTGGATGCAAGTTAGACAGACCTGCTGATTTAGAAATGTCTAACTTTTAGTAGCTGCTATTTAACATCCTCCTAGTGGAATGGAAAGAGTGTTATAATATGATGTGACTACATCATTACCCCCCCCCCATCCCAATATAGAACTTCTGCCTTTTCTGCATTATTATTAATTAGAATTATTAAGATAATTCTACGTTTCCACCTAGTAATGGACCAATACCATTGTTAAGATTCTTTTTTGTTCCTAATATACTTATAAACTCCTCCTTATTGTCCATAACTCTGCTGGCCATCCATTTCTCATTATGTCCTTTTGCTTCCTTATACCCCATCTTGTGCTTTATCTGTTAGGACATTGATCCATAAGCATTCAAGCTCATTTTCTTCCAAGTTATCAGTGACTCGGAAACAGGTAGTACCATTTTTGGCATAGAATGACATTTCCCTCCCCTCTGTCCTCTTGATCCTTCATAATTAGATTATAAGCATTGCTTTAACTTTCCAATCATGGGAATCATTCCACTAGGTTTCAGTAAAACCCACTACAGCAAGTTTATGCTCGTTTATGAGCCATTCCAAATCATCTAGTTTGTTATGCAGGCTTTTAGAATTGGTGTATCAGTAATTAAATTACTTTTTTTCATGTCCTTTGGTTCCTTGATTAATTTTGTTCTCAACATCCCAATTTTATGCTGAGTGCTTGTAGCTTCTGTCTTATTTTCCACTTTTGTTATTAGTTAAATGCCTTCCTGACTATTCTAGCTAACCTGTCCGAGAACATTGGTTCCCCCTTCCACTGATGTGGAAACCATTCAATCTATACAGCCCCCATTTGCCATAGAAGGTGGCTAATGGTCCACAAAACCTAAACCCTCTACCCTACACCACTTTCGTAATCAGAGGCTCACTTCTAGAATCATCTGCCTTCTGGTAGTTCTTTGCTTATGGTGCGGGAAGGATCTCAGAGAAGATCACTCAGACATTCTTCCTCCTTTTCAGCATTCTTTATATTGGCCATCACAGGTGACTGTTTACCTTTTTGAAGCTTTTTGGAAAATAAAATTGATACTAAAAGAGAAATGGGAGTGGAAAGAATAATGCTACAAAGCACAAAGCACCTGCTGATATCCCCATCCATCCACACCCCTGGGCTGGAAGGAGCAAGGAGATGGATATTAGGGACTCCGTTTTTGAATGAAGGAAATATACACCAACAACAACTTCAGAAACATGTGGTGTGCAGGCATTAACATATTTGCTGCACGACAGGGTGCTGAACTGTTCACACGTTTCCTACGCTGGAGTTAATACTAATGAGGATCGGACAGTTTTTCTGCCAGCTTTTCCTCTTTTGTCCTTTTTTTGTTCTTGGGTTAATTGAGGCCAATACATTTAATGTTACTTGCTGTTCAAATGGCATGACCCTTTTAGAAGAGATCTGAAAATGAATCTCTGTACAGACATATTGGCGTTTGGTTGAGATTAAGATGAGTCAAACTCCCCTATTGACAGAACCTCCCCACATCTTACATTAAATATTTATACTATGGGGGGAAAAGTGTAACATGGACAGTTTTCCTAGCAGGTCATCCCAACAAAGGGCTTTTGGAAATGTTGTCACATGTTGCATCCTCAGGAAAGAGACTCTGTTGCATGGATATTTTCCCAAACAGCAAACGCATTAATGGATATTCCAGGAACAGGAAAATACATCTAAAATGATATTTTCTCCTTTTAAAATATCCAACATTCAAATTAATCACTCAGCATTGCTGTAACAGAGCTGTTAAGTATAAAAAAGACAAATATTTACTAGTATATAGGCAATAGGCTGTATTATAAGCAGAACTGGCAGTGATGCATATAATTAAAGTTGTTGAACACTTGCTATTTTACAGTTGTTATAAATATACATAACTTGTTTTGGTCAGTATTTCTATAACACATAAGGAAAAAATAATGTGGGTGACCTAATTATAAAAAAGGGATAGAAAATAAGACGGAGAATATCTTACTGCCCACATCTTCAATACTGCGTACAGATGTGGTCTCCTCATCTCAAAAAAGATATACTGGCATTAGAAAAGGTTCACAGAAGGGCAACTAAAATGACTAGGGGTTTGGAATGGGTCCCATATGAGGAGAGATTAAAGAGGCTAGTACTTTTCAACTTGGAAAAGAGGAAACTAAGGGGGGATATAAAATCATGAGTGGTGTGGAGAAAGTGAATAAAGAAAAGTTATGTACTTGTTCCCATAATATAAGAACTAAGGGCCACCAAATGAAATTAATGGGCAGCAGGTTTAAAACAAATAAAAGGAAATTCTTCTTCACACAGCACATAGTCAACCTGTGGAACTCCTTGCCTGGGGAAGTTGTGAAGGCTAGGACTATAAAAGGGTTAAAAGAGAACTAGATAAATTCATGGAGGTTAAGTTCATTAATGGCTATTAGACAGGATGGGTACGGAATGGTGTCCCTAGCCTCTGTTTGTCAGAGGGTGGAGATGGATGGCAGGAGAGAGATCACTTGATCATTATCTGTTAGGTTCACTCCCTCTGAGACACCTGGCATTGGTCACTGTCGGTAGACAGGATACTGGTCTGGATGGACCTTTGGTCTGACACAGTATGGCCATTCTTATGTTCTTAACCAGGTTTTTGTCACCAGAAATGTCTGTGTCCATGTTAGAGATTACACCCATTGATTAAAGAAACTGATTTTGGAACGATATGTCACCAACATTCAGTGTTAGTCCCTAGATATGTATGAATAGGGTGAGAAAAATTAGCTTCTCTGAAATCAGTGTGTATAACATAGTGACATAAAACAATCAATAAATATTGAAGATATCCTTATTTACTTTAACCTGAATTTACTATTTAGCTCAGTGGTTTGGGCATTGGCCTGCTAAACCCTGGGTTGTGAAGTTCAATCCTTGAGGGGGGCACTTAGGGATCTGGGGCAAAATCAGTACTTGGTCCTGCTAGTGAAGGCAGGGAGCTGGACTTGATGACCTTTAGGGGTCCCTTCCAGTTCTATGAGATAGGTATATCTCCATATATTATTTATTAACCATTTTTTCTTAAATGAAATATTTTGCATAAATGCTAGAAGAAATAAACCCCAAATGTAAACATCAGAGAGCCTCTGTCTATGCTAGTTCATTGCTTGGCCTGCATTTGACTTGGTCATGGAAGACTGCGTTCGTTTGATCTTTCCTCTAAGGGAGGGTGACACTGATATCCCTAATGAGCTAGCTAGCAAAATATTGGCCCAGGGAACATGAGAGAGGGAATATTTGTCAATAAGAATTCCCCAAAAGCAGCAATATCTGTTGACTATGAAATATTCTGTAATACTGGCTATTCAGTAGATGTCTCTGATTTGATGATTCCTAACTGGAAACAATCCATCTTGAAAGAGAAATGAATAGGCTGCCCTGTTCATGTTGTTAAAAATATCCTTCCAAAAGGTATTTTCATTCAAATATTTTCCTCTGTACATTAAAATAATTATATCTGTGGAGATACCAATAAATGGTCTTTATTTTTTACACTATGTTGCAGCTCCAGCTGCCTTAGCAGAGAAATACTGATAGAGGACCTCATTAATTTGAATGTTTGCTGTAAGCTTTCATATCAAGACAGACACTAATTAAGATAGATTTGACTTCTGAATAGAGATTTGAATGCAAAGAGCTATCATATTATAATTCATTGATTTGATTAATATAATCTCTCTTGCTGTTTGTGGAATGCTCACCAACAGAGTAAAGTTTTCTCAGATTAATTCATTATTCAAATTTTCATAAATGTAATGTACCGTTAAAATTCAGAAACCAAAACTTAAGCTATATTGTTTACTTACTAAATTTCTTTTGTGTGAGCAGTTATGCTAGTAAATACAGCTGGTCAAGAAATGGGAACACTTCTGTGACAAAGTTGTTCCCTTTTTCAAAATTAGAATTTTTTTTTACAATCTATAATAGTAAATTTCAGTTATCCCAGTTTTCATAGAAATGAAACACTAAAAGAGTGCTCATACAGCTGAAGCAAAAACACGGAAACTTTTGAACAAATATTAATTGGGAATTTTTTCTGTATTCACGTAGCTTTACATTATGTATTTTTGGTTTAGTGGTGCAGTTTTATAAATTGTATGATTTTATAATTTGTATGATTCATGTCATCGTGAAAGAAAGAAAGAAGATGGAAAGACAGAAAGAAAAGACAGTCAAAGCTTATAATATATCTTTTTTTCTCTACGATCAGGAAAGGATGAGTCAGTGTTGCATGTGTAATACACAGAGACATTTTAGTATAACAAGATGATGCTTAACTCCTAGTGTCCTTGTCATTTAATCCATTTAGCTCTGTCCAGGGATCCCATGAATTTATGTGAACCCCCTGCTACCTTCTTTTGTTGACTTGCTCCCCTACGGTGAGATTCCCATCTGCTGGGAAGTGAAACTCTTTGCCAAACTTTATCTAATTTAACAAAATGTAACATGTAAATCCAACTTCTTCATTTATTACTTTGACAGGGCAGATGGCAATGAGTTTTTAAGAGACTGTAATATTGGTAAAAAAGCTGTATTATTTGTAGCATTTAATAGTTTTAGCTACTTGGGTTTTAGTGCTTGATTTTGGGAAAAGACTCTGACACAGGCAATTAAACCTTTGAGCCATCCGTACTTAGTGATGCATCATAATTCAGCTGTTTTTAGAAAATCATATTGTGACCAAATAATCATTCATTAGGACAGAAAATATGTTTTTAATGGAAATTTGGGAGACATGTTTGGTAGCTGTTATGAATGACTAGTTTTCTAATAGCCCTAATTACTGGAGTATTTCTTTCTTGTTAATTTAAACCCATTAATGAAAACATATGATGCTAAGTTTAATATCTACTAACCCTTGATGACTGTTTTGACTTCCAGCATTGTCCTATAAATAGCTATGAAAGATATGCGCTTAAAATCAAAGGGTATCTCTTCACTGTAATTAAAGAGAACAGGGTCACCCAGCATCTCCTTAGCATCCAGTAAGAACATAGAAAAATTCATCATTAGCTTGAGTCAAATACAATGTGTACTGCAACATTGCGTGACTTTAAAGACATTACCCTAAATCCATATTGCAAATTTCAAAATGGACTGACAATCTTGAGAGCAGGATTTGCATTTAGAGAGTACACAATGGGGCAGGGAGAAGATGAGACTGCAAAATGTTCATGTACAGAGAAAAACACAAAAACCCTAGATTTAATGAGAGCAGATGATATCATTTACCTGCCATTGCAGACTCCTCAATACCCCTCCTCTCCCTTTTTTGGATGTCTGAAAGGCTTTTCTAGATCCGGAGAAGGATTACAAATCTTGGGGCCCATCAATGTCCTTTTAATTTAGAATATCAGCTGATTTTATGCTAAGTAACACTTCAAAATGATATGCTTAACTGATGAAAGCAGGGTAGGACAGTTATTCAACTTGACCATTAACGCATCTGAACATGGCTCTGTATTGAACGTAATATGGCCAAAGGACAGTGGGTGATATTGCATCCTCTGGACCTAACTATGCAGTCAGGTTTTCTTGTGTAAAGACTCAGTCTCACCTCATATGAGGTGAACAATCAAAATGTCTCAGGGAGAAAATTAAAGAAAGAACCTCACCTTTTACTCTGAACTTTGTTGGTTTAAGTCAGACACTTTGTGGTATTTCAGTCCTGTGTATGAATAAATGCCATAAATAAATACACAATATTTCATAGTAATTATTTTGCCCTTCTGATGGGAGTTATATTCTGCCCAGATGTGGGGAGGAATCTGCCTGGATGTGTTCTGAACTGCCAGGCACCAACTACAACTACATGGGTCAAAACTTTTTAGATATGATGCACCAAACAAATCCCTGATGCCTTGGATGGCATTGCACCCAAGGAGGAATTTCACCCACCATCTTACGTTTATTTTAAATAAATTTAATTTGTATTTCAAATCTGTGTTTCATTAAACTTTCATCTCAGCTGCATTTCCTGGATTTTTTTCTTGTAGTTTAGACCACAGGCGCTGACTTATTTTTCCTGGTGGGTGCTCCACCCCAAGGCCCCGCCCCACTCCGCTCTTCCCCCAAGGCCTGACCTTGCTCCACCTCTTCCTGCCCCCACTCTGCCCCCTCCCCTGAGGCCCGCCCACCCGCCACTCACTGCTCTCTGCCCTCCCTCCTGTCAGCTGCTGAACAGCTGATTGGCGGCCCCATTGAACAGCTGTGGCTGGTGGGTGCTGAGCACCTCCTATCTTTTTTCTGTGCGTGCTTGAGCCCCAGAGCACCCACCGAGGTGGCACCTATATTTTGGACTACAAGAAAAAGGGTTAGATATACCCCTCCCACATCAAAAGTTATGGGAAAGGGATCTTACAAAGTTTGGTTCTTGATCCTACTCTAATTAACATTTTTATCAGTGACATGGAAAAAACATAAAATCATCATTGATAAAGTTTGCAGATGACACAAAAATTGGCAGAGTGGTAAATAATGAAGAGGACAGGTCACTGATTCAGAGTGATCTGGAAAGCTAGATAAATGAATGTTGCTTGCTTGCACCAATTTCAATATGGTTAAATGTAAATGTATACATCTGGGAACAAAGAAGGTAGGCTATACAACCAGGATGGGGGGTTCTATCCTGGGAAGAATTTAATCTGAAAAAGATTTGGGAGTCATCGTGACTAATTAGCTAGATCTCAAGTGTGATACTGTGGCCAAAAGAGGTAATGCAGTCTTGGGATGCATAAATAGGGGAATCTTGTTAGGGGTAGAGAGGATGTTTTACCTTTCAAGTTGGGGCTAATGCAACTACAGCTGGAATACCATGTTCACTTCTGGTGGCCGCAATTTCAGCAGGATGTTGATAAATTGGAAAGGGTTCAGAGAACAGTCATGAGAATGATTAAAGGATTAGAAAACATGCTTTATAGTGATAGACTCAAGGAGCTGAATTTCTTTGATAAGTTAAAGAGAAGATTAAGGGGTAACCTGATTACAGCTTATTAAATATTTGTTCCCCATCTAGATACTTATAATGTGCTCCTCAATTTATCAGAGGAAGGTATACCATGATCCAATGTCTGCAAATTGAAGCTAGACCTATTCAGACTGGAAATAAGTTGTAAATTTTTAACTGAGAGTAATTAACCATTGGAACAATTTACCCAGGGTTGTGGTGGATTCTCTATCACTGACAATTTTAAAATCAAGATTGGATGTTTTTCTAAAAGATATGCTCTAGGAATTGTTGTCAGATGCTACCGGTGTGGGGCTCTGCTTTCTCCTGTTGATATCACTCGGCTGCGTGCGTGTGTTCCCTCTGTGTGCTGCCCCAGCTCTGCGCAGATAGCTGACACAGCAAACCCGACGAGAACACCCCAATAACCACAGAGTCTAGTAAGGTACGAAGGCACCTCGGCCAGGTATATTTCGACCCTGACACAATTTCAGTTCCCCGTAGATTACTTAGTCTACCGGGCATACTACTAGAAAGTGCCGCTCGGCAATGGACTCAGCTCAGTCAGTGGCGGGACTTTCCACTGCCCCCTCGGCTGGACAAAGACACCACCCCAGGGATACATTCTTATACACAGGTACAAACAAGTTACACATCACTCCTGACGTATTGAGGTGCAACCCCTCTACGTAGCAAAGTGCCGCTTCTCACCTTGTACATGTTGGTTCGATCAAAACAACTCTATCCATCATTTTACCCTTTTGCCCGTCATTGGGATGGGTCGGCCTGTTCCATGTTATCTGTGGAATGTTCCCGTATGGTATGTCTTGGTACCATGTTTATACTTTAACTTTGCTAGGTGAATATATATTTATGCAATATCAGCCCTTTCCTTGCCAGCTTCTGTGAGCAGGGCCTGCCTCTGGCTCACAGCTTAGCTTTGCTTTATGTTAGCTAAGTCTTGACCATTACTTTAGTTCAGGCCCCAGGCCTCATACTGGGCCTTTATCAGGGCCTTCACTTACTACAGGAATTATTTAGGGGATGATCCATGGCTTGTGTGATACAGGAGGTCAGATTAGATGATCATAGTGGTTCCTTCTGACCTTGGAATCTATGAATTCTTGGTGATGAGTTCCTCACAGGGCTGGCTCCAGGCACCAGCTTGGCAAGCAGGTGCTTGGGGTGGCCACTCCAGAGGGGGGCGGCACGTCTAGCTATTCGGCGGCAATTCGGCGGACGGTCCCTCACTCCCGCTCGGAGTGAAGGACCTCCCGCCGAATTGCCGCCACAGATCGCGATCACGGCTTTTTTTTTTTTGGCTGCTTGGGGTGGCCAAAACCCTGGAGCTGGCCCTGGTTCCTCACAAATATTGTCCTACTGAATGACATTTGGAAATGTATTTGGACCCCAGCAACAAAAGCCACGGGGCCTACACCCTACTCTGGTGGATCTCCTTGGATCTTTTGGGAGACTAGGACCATTCTAGAGAAGCCCTCTCTCCTTCTGTGGCTCCAGCCGCCCACCTGGCTCCCTGTAAATGTAGATCAAAAGGAGATGACTCCAAGGACCATCTCTTTCCACAGCTACCCCTTCTGGGCAGAGTGAGGATCAAAAGAGAAATTTAAAAAGTCTGGGGTTGTATTAACTTTTCATGGTAAAACCTTTGGGGGTTGTGGGACTAGACGGGGAGACAATTTTGTGACTGCATAGTCTGGGGAGCTGCAGAGCATGGTTCTGTGGGGACATGGTGTTGTAGAGGGACCCCATAGTGCACAGATCTCCCGTGATGTAATCTGGCCAAAATTGTATTTTTAATTCTTTGAAAATCTAAAAGGACCCTATTCTACCACCCTTATTCCACAAACATCCCTATGGAATAAAATAAAATAAAATAAAATGGGAGTAAGGTATTACTCACTGTAAGAGTAGCAGAATCAGACCCTTAATTTTTTTCTTCACTCTAAATTTATGAGAATTGTAATTTGTGGGTCATTTTTAAATTTCATTTTATAATAAAGAAAAGAAGAAAAAATACAGCAAACTTTACTTTCCCTCAAGAGGGAAATGTGATTTCCAATGAGAGTTGACACAACATGGAAGTTTAAAGCAAAAGGAGGAAAAAGTTGATTTTTTTAAAAATCCCCACTATCTTAAGAAAATCAATTCTTTATTTTCACTAGTTGTGTGTAGGTAGTTTATGGTGTTTCGGTAATTCTTTGTTGGACTACGTTGCTGTGTGTCAATAAAATGAGGAGTCTAAACAAGCAAAGCAATAATTCTATGTGTAGCTAGTTAAAATTCATGGCCAGTAGTGAACAGATTGCCAGAAGAAAACTCTCAGCCTGCTCCTCTACTGGTAGCCTACCACCGGCAGAGCCCCTTTTATTCAAGCCTATCCCGGTGGTTGCCTCCAATTCTTTTGCAAATCTTTCCCTCCCCTCACAAATTTATGGCCCATTGACTGGTTTCTGTGGGTGGCTTGAAACATCTGGGCTGCAATCCTCCAGTGTATGTCCCGCACCCTCCTTTAAAACAATGGAACACAGACCAAGAACAGCGCAGCAGTGTCCAAATGCAAAATCAGTAAAGAATAATGGAGCTGTTTAACATGTATATTCATTATTCACACTCAATTAAGGCCCAAGTGAAGGTAGGGGAGCTCAGGGCCTTACTCTGTCAGCCTCAAAAAAAGTTCTTGTGATTGTTACATCATGTTTCATTAGCCTAATTCACTTTAGGTAATGCTAATTTTCCCCTGGATGTCAGGCCTATCACCACCAGCTGTCACTTTTACAGGAAGTTTCTGCAGTAGAAGCAGCCAAGTTAATGCTGAGCTTGCAGAACTAGTATGGCTAAAGTTCTTCAGTCCGACAGAAGAAATGCTTTAAAAACAGCACATAAAACTAACTTAAAGGGAGGAAATAAGGGAATAAAATGGGGGGGGGGGGAACCCTTTTCCTGAAGAATTTTTAAAACATATAGCAGAGATAGGATTTTCTATTAAACTCTATAGGATACTTTAAAAAATGTAGAAAAGCTAAAATTCTCTATTAAATGCTATACTATTTTAGATTAATTTTTATAAAAACTTTTTTAGGGTTGCACTCTGTCTAGCCTTTATGTAGGTGCACAATATGAGAGATAGGAGGGCTGCAAGGAGCCTCTGCCTTCCTAATGTGGTCTATGTAAGGATCGGGCAGAATGGTTAGTGCAGAGACTATCCCTTCTGCCCGGGCCCGGCCCATTGTTTCATGGGACCCCAAAGTACAGCTGGGCTTTTCAATGGTTTATTGAAAAAAATGGCTGTTCCACATCAGGATGAAACTGACTCCTTTCAGAACATTTTGTGAAAGGCCCCTTTATAGACAAAAGCCCAGTACTTATGGCACTCACATGGGATGCAGGAAATACAGGTATGGGAGAACTGGCTTCAAGTCCCTGTTCTGCCTAATTCAGAGTGACGCCAAATCTCTCACATCCTATGTGAACACCTGGGTAGTCTGGCCTGGGCCTCTCTCAGTCTCTCCTGTTGCAGCTGTTCCACTTTATATAAATAATTAACTATTGATTAGGACAGGGTTTGAACCAGGGTCTCCCACAGCCCAGGCAAATGCCATAACTACTGGGCAATAGGCAGGGGCAGCAAGTTATATGGGGCCCAGGCTCCAGCAATATCCAGTGCCTGTGGGCCCATCTCCACCAATGTTCGGGGCTGGGTCTCTCCCCAGGCCCCACCTACCGCCCCCGTGCACCTCCTTCAGGCCCCGGAGCATCCCTGCCTCAAGCCAGTGGCTGCCCCCTGCAGCTCCATGCTGTTCTCCACTCTGCTGGCTCCCGGCATCAACTCAGGGTCCTAACGCCCCCATCCACTAGTGCCAGGGCAGGCTGACCCTGACCCTGCCCTTCCGCCTCAGACCCTTACCTTTTCCAGTTGGGTCCTCCACCAGCACAGGGGGCCCCCTTGCCTGCAGTCACCACTCCTGCCCCATGCTGGGCAAGGGGCAGCCCCACCCCCAGTGAGGGGCAGCAGCAGGGGAGGAGGCACACATGTTATGGCAGCCTCCCTCCCACCCCCGACACCCACCACAGGGGAGGCGAGGGGGGTTCCTGGACCTGAGCAAGGCCCTAGGAGCACGTCCAGTGACAGAGGTGCGAGGTGAGTGTGCTGCCGGCGGGAGAGGAGGACCCCTTCCCTGGAGTTTGCTGCTGCTGGCTGGGGGAGTCCTCCTCTCTGGCCCCAGCTCCGGGGCAGCCTGCCCCACCCCAGAGCCCGCACTGTAACCCTCTGCCCTAGCTCTGAGTCCCTCCCACACTCCAAACCCCTCATCCCCAGCCAGAGCCCTCATCCCCTCTGCACCCTAACCCTCCGTCCCAGCCCTGAGCCCCCTCCTGCACTGTGAACCCCTCATCCCCGGCCCCAACCCACAGCCCTCACCCCTGCACCTCAACCCTTTGCCTGAGCCCCTCTCACACCCCAAACCCCTCATCACAAGCCCCAACCCAGAACCCTCACATTTTTACATTATTTTTAAAAATGTATATCGGCTTACAAGGCAGGTGTGTGTGGGGGGCAGGACTTGGACCTGTTCTGGGCACCACCAAAAATTATTCAAACCTGCTGCCCCTGACAATAGTCACTCTCTGGCTTAATGAATATTTATTCAAAGTGGAACAGCTCCAACAGGTGAGCTTGAAAGATGCCCATCTCAGAATGCCTGGTAACTCAGTGACTAGAGCACTGGGCTGGGATATGGGAAGCTGGGTTCAGGTCTCTGCTCTGAATCAGGTAGAGCACGCACCTAAACCTGTTTCTCCTATAACCCAGGTGAGTACCATGACTATAATGGGGTGAGGGTCTCTCTGGCTTTGAACAGAAATTCCACTTTGGACCTGAGAATCCTTGCCAATGAGTGTTTCATCCTTCCACAGAAAAATAACGTTAGCATTTTTCACCAGAAAAATTCCTGACCAGCTCTACCCCAAAGAGGGGAGGGTGGTACAGCAAGGGGGGTAGTAGTGTGCACTTTCCCCCTCTGCATTAATGATCTTTAGGTGATGCACCTCCACTGCAGGGTTGTGCTTGAATAACATCATTTGGTGCTTAATTACTATAGAGTTACATTGGTTTTATCCTGATTTAATTCTATAGTACATTTCTACTAGGTCATCTGGGTCATAAAGACACTGGGCCTCCTACTGGAAACTGAGCTTTATGCTGTTGTTTCTGTTCTGCTTTCTCACCAATGGAGGTACTTGCCCTTGCAACCTAAAGTTCCTCTTTACCTAAGCCATGCTGCTTCTCACCTTGCTTCTTTCTATGAGTACAGACTTGATTGTAGTTGTGCTTTGTTGTTTCTGAGAGATGAAATATGCACCTCTTTTGAGGTCAGTTCCATGCTTAAGTACCTGTTCATATACCACACAGCTTACATAGGTGGGATCACAGGGGTCATTGAAAAAATATTTCTACATCTACGGCCTTCACCTTTGGTGTTTCCCCGGTACATGTACAATGATTTGCATGTTGCTTGTGTGGAACAGCAGAGACAATAACCTGGCAATTTCCTTCACTTCTGTTACTCTCTGTGGCCTCTTGTTCCAATAACTACTTCTTTTCTAGCTCCTGGGATGGCATGTCTATATTGTTTTTGGACACTGATGAAGTGAGATGCTAGCAGCGCACTACTGTGAGTTCTACATTCATGTGTGTGTTAGCTGTATGCTCCAGAGGGCATTCCACAATGAAACCTGCTCCTCCATTTTATCCTAAGAATTAATAGGCTCTGTGGCAGCAGCAGTATTAACCCAGAAATGCATCATCCCCAGATGAAACCTCCCTTCCAGGTAATATCACACTAATATCTGCATCAGCTTGATGCTCCACATCATCTGCTTCACATCTGCTGGTCTGAAAAGGAGGTTTCTAGACCTAACTGCCTACTTGTCACAGTCAAAGTGAGCAAAACAGAGTGACAACTCTGTGTAACAACGTGTTGTGATCTACAAATAGCACAAATGCCAGGTTGTGGTGATAAAGCCCAATTGATGCTAATGTTATGACTAATTACTTTAATGTGCCTGGGGCTTGAAATTGTCTGATGAACGGACAAATATCTGATTTTTTGCTGACATGGCTTTCTCTTGATTGTATGGTGATGACCAATAATGGTACACCTCTACCCCGATATACCGCTGTCCTTGGGAGCCAAAAAATCTTACTGCATTATAGGTGAAACCGCGTTATATTGAACTTGCTTTGATCCGCCAGAGTGTGCAGCCCGCCCCCCAGGAGCACTGCTTTACCGCATTATATCCGAATTCGTGTTATATCGGGTTGCGTTATATCGGGGAAGAGGTGTAGTTAGTATATTTTATATGAGACACTGTTTATCACCGAAATGGGACAGGGTTCTATAATCCTCCCACAAGGATTCTGGTACAAAGAAAATTAATTAAATAATGACAACCAGCTAAGGCTATGAATGCACATGAAATTGTTTAATGTCAAAGACTGTAGTGAAAACAAAAGACTGACCAGTAAATAACATGCACTTAGTACATTTCATACCAGATAGGATCGGATGCTTCTTGAATTCTGAAAATCAAGTAGCCAATACTCACAGTAAATTGTTCACAATCAGTCCATAGTGAAGAGGAAAAATTGCAAAAGACTTTATAATAGAAGAAATAAACACATTTGCAGACATTCTAAGAGCAGAAAAACAAGCTAAATTTATTGAGCAAATTATTTGCTTATCTCCTTTAAATAAGCATATAGACAAATGTTTAGCCCTGCATTGTTTATTGGAGAGAAGGATGGTGCTACTGTTTGAATAAAGTGCATTTAATTCATATTTAAGAACACAATACAAATTATTATTTTCTGAAAGATTCTGTGAAGTAAAGTTTCAAAGCGCAATATTGTGGTTCTTTTGTCTAAGTAAAAAATTACCACAAGTATTTAAATTGGACTACTTCGTGTCCATTCTCTTGTAAAAACACATGCAGTTTATTTTTATTGCCAATTGAACAATAAAAAAATCAGAGATAACAAGATCCATTCACTTAGCAGCAGTTATGAATTAAACTTGAATGACTTCAGTTTCAAAAAGAAACTAATTCTCATGAAAACCCCTGTAGGATTCATATTTCATCTGTAAATTTTGCATATTATCTAAAAGATAGATTTTAGCATTTCCCTTGGCAAATCTCCAAAGGGCTTGGAAATGTACTTGTTTTATCTGTTGTGGCTTTAAAAAAACCCAGAAAACTCAGGCAGCTGCTCCTGAAGAAGTGTCTACTTCTGAAATGAGATCCACTTCACTCTTCCTGTCACATCCCAGCTCTTTTTAAAGAGGTTCTGCTTATCTTGTTTTACTTTGAAACCTGTTCAAAGGAAAGAAGAAAGTTCCCACTTAGCCTAGTTAGCCCTAGTCTAGATCATTTAGTTTGTTTTTGTAAAAGCCCTCTCTTTAAAGATAAGGGTCTTTACATTGTGTCAGGTAATTTGAGTTAAGCTTTTGTGTTATATGCTTTTCTATCTAGGTACTTAGATGGCTTTCATCGCTGTAGTATCTGAGTGCCTCACCATCACTGGGTTTTATCCTCAGAACACCCCCTGTGAGGTAGGGAAAAATTGTCTTAATGTTATAGCTGAGGAACTGAAGTACAGGGAAGATTAAGTGATTTGCCCAAGGTCACACAGCAGGTCTGAGATTGTGCCAGGAACTGAATCCTGATTTCTTGAGTCTCCCTGAGACCATCCTTCCTCCCCTTTTCTCAGTGTTGCTGACAATTAAATAAACACCTTCTGTTGAGAGTAACGTCAAAGCCACACGCATAACTCCAACATATTGTTAATGGAGTAGAACAGTCATCTCAGATAACAGCTATGCAGTACTACTTAAGAGATGGATTCTGTGAGATGCTGGGTGCTCAATGCTTCTTGGGAAGTGTTCAGCATCTAGCAGGATGGAGACCTAAATACTGATATAAATGTCAAGATATTTATTTCAAGATGAGACAAAGCTCTAATGCAATGCCTGCGCTGCTGAAGTGGAGCTGGTTGGTTGGGTCATCAGGAGCAGCATCCCTTATGCTATGGCTGATTGTGTGAAGACAGGATCACTGGCAAACTAGGATCTGGACTGGTACTCTACTCTGCTGTCTAAAAAGGTGCAACAGCACCTCTACAACTCTGTGTATTCCTACCCATGTATATGATGTATTAGATATGCTGTTTTCTTCAAAGGTCTGTAATATTTTTCAACCTGTTAGGCTTTGAATGGCATTCATGACAACTGCTTTCCAAATTAACAACCAAGGGAAGGTGTATTCAGCAAGCTGTGCATCTACTGTAGTAACCAATATATAGCAAGCCAGGGAATGAATGAATCTGCACTGGGCTATGTACTAGAGGAACTAATTCTGGTGAACAAGCCCATCCCAGCTGCAGTGCTTGCAGCCATTTGTACATTAGGTTAAACCTCCATTGTGATGGGGGTCTATGTTCAGGATACATAGTACTGAATGCAACTATGGGTATGTCTACACTACGAAATTAGGTCGATTTAATAGAAGTCGATTTTTTAGAAATCGATTTGATACAGTCGATTGTGTGTGTCCCCACTATGCGCATTAAGTCGGCGGTGTGCGTCCACAGTACCGAGGCTAGCGTTGACTTTCGGAGCGTTGCACTGTGGTTGCTATCCCACAGTTCCCACGGTCTCCACCGCCCATTGGAATTCTGGGTTGAGCTCCCAATACCTGATGGGGCAAAAACATTGTCGCTGGTGGTTCTGGATACATGTCGTCAGCCCCCCCTCCTCCGTGAAAACAACGGCAAAAAATCATTTCTTGCCTTTTTTCCTGGGTTACCCGTGCAGATGACATACCACGGCAAACATGGAGCCCACTCAGCTCACTGTCACCGTATGTCTCCTGGGTGCTGCTGGCAGATGCAATACTGCAGTGCTACACAGCAGCATCCCCTTGCCTTGCCTTGCCTTGCCTTGCCTTGCCTTGCCTTGCGGACGGCAGACGGTGCAATACGTCTGCTAGCCGTCATAGTTGTCCCCTGGGTGCTCCTGGCTGACCTCAGTTAGGTTGGTCGGGAGCGCCTGGGCAGACATGGGTGCTCCTGGCTGGCCTCGGTGAGGTCAGTTGGGGGTGCCTGGACAAAAATGAGAATGACTCCAGGTCATTCTCTTCTTTAAGTTTCGTCTAATGGAGATTCAGTCCTGCCTGGAATATCATGCCAGCTGGAGGCTTCTGCCTCAGGCTGCTCTCCCAGTCGGCAGCACCACGTGGTCGCACCTACCGCAGCCTACCCCTTGCTCCCCTGGCTCATGGACAGTAGTAAGGAGCAGTTAAACTATAGGCTAAGCAAGCGCATAATGGTAGTAGAAGGTGCCATTGGACGTTTAAAAGCTCGCTGGCGCAGTTTACTGACTCGGTTAGACCTCAGCAAAACCAATATTCCCATCGTTATTACTGCTTGCTGTGTGCTCCACAATATCTGTGAGAGTAAGGGGGAGACGTTTATGGCAGGGTGGGAAGTTGAGGCAAATCGCCTGGTCGCTGATTACGCACAGCCAGACACTAAGGCGGTCAGAAGAGCACAGCAGGGCGCGCTGTGCATCAGAGAAGCTTTGAAAACCAGTTTCATGACTGATCAGGCTACGGTGTGAAAGTTCTGTTTGTTTCTCCTTGATGAAAACCTGCTCCCTTGGTTCACTCAACTTCCCTGTAAGCCAACCGCCCTCCACTCCCCACTTTGATCTCTGCTTGCAGAGGCAATAAAGTCATTGTTGTTTCAAATTCATGCATTCTTTATTAATTTGTCACACAAATGGGGGGATAACTACCAAGGAATCCCGGGAGGGGTGGGGGAAGAGGGAAGCAGAGAGGTGGGGTAGTTGTAGGGGCACCCCTAGAATGGCATGCAGCTCATCATAGAAGCGGCATGTCTGGGGCTCTGACCTGGAGTGGCCATTTGCTTCTCTGGTTCTTTGGTAGGCTTGCCTGAGCTCCTTAAGTTTCACATGGCACTGCTGCGGGTCCCTGTTATAACTTCTGTCCTTCATGCCCTTGAAGATTTTTTCAAATATTTCGGCATTTCGTCTTTTGGAACAGAGATCAGATAGCACGGATTTGTCTCCCCATACAGCGATCAGATGCAGAACCTCCCGTTCAGCCCATGCTGGAGCTCATTCAAAAGTTTGCGGGGCTTTTCCTGTCTACCTGGCCAGAGCATCTGAGTTGACAGTGCTGTCCAGAGCGGTCACAATGGAGCACTCTGGGATAGCTCCCGGAGGCCAATACCATCGAATTGCGTCCACACTACCCTAAATTCAACCCAGCAAGGTCGATTTCAGCGCTAATCCCCTCGTCGGGGAGGAGTACAGAAATCGATTTTAAGAGCCTTTTAAGTCGACAAAAATGGCTTCGTCGTGTGGACGGGTGCAGGGTTAAATCAATCTAACGCTGCTAAATTCAACCTAAACTCGTAGTGTAGACCAGGGCTATGAGTATTCACATGAGCTCACACGTTTGCTTACTGTAATATACCTAAGTCCCATCGTGACTCAATTTTGAGCTAAAATATTTTTCCGGCTACATATACAAGAGATGACAACTCTCTTAATGAGCTCAAACAGTTTATTGCCTGATTTTCAGAGGTACTGAGCAGCCATAGCTTCTCGCGAGGTTAATGGGAGCTGTGGGTCCTCAACATCTCTGAATATCAAACCACCAGTGTCTGGACACAGGTTGGGAGAGACTACACTTTTTGCTTTCATGTTGGTTTCCCACTGTCTATTAAAATAGATAGTGGGTGAGCTCCTCAGTCAGTATACATTGGCGTAGCTCAACTGAAATAATCAGCTGAGGATCTGGTTCAGCAAATCAAGAAGAAAGCAAAACCCAAAGGTAATTTTAAATACCAGCTTGTAATGAGATCCTTTTGAATCTGTGTTCCTCTCCTCCTCCCTTTCTCTTACCTTGTCTTGAAGCTCAGAGAAACCGAAAGATGCGAAGAGTTGTAAGTGTGGCATAAGCAGCAAAACACTAGAGTAGAGAGGGGTATGGGAATTCCTTGTGTTCAGCCATTAGACACCAGACTTTGCCATGCAAAAGTAAATGATTTATTGTGGGAAAGAAAGAAAGAGCACATAAATAAATCAATGTGGTAGCTGAGTTGTCTCTCAACTTCAGAGCTCTTTAATTTCTTTCCTTCCACTTTTTTTGCACTTTCTAAAGCTTCTTAGCCTAGTGAAAATAGCCTTTGCCCTTTATATGTGTGTTACCCAAGGTCTGTCTTCCTGTAGGCACTTTGAGTACCATAGATTATAGTGGAGACCCCCAACTGTTCCCTTTGACTTTTTACTTCAGATCTTCCATAGCTATCAAAGTCCTGTTCAAGGATGCTCTGCAGTGGGCTGAAAAGCACTGAAATGCTTTTAGAGTGCAATCTTTTCATACTATGAAGCAGTCAAGGGTCATACGCTAGGGTAGCCATTTAAAAGTCAAAAAATACTGTTCAGAAAAAACACCATTTCTTCATTCAATTTCAATATCCCAGGAGCCACTGACATTTCACTTTTGTTTTTTTCAAATAGACTTGGCAGAATACCTGAAACTTAATAAATAAAAAGTATCATTAAAAGCAATCTGCTCACCTATCTTAATTTAAACAAGTCAGCTACTCATATTAAACAATTCACTTCCTACATACTTGTTTTCGAGTTTATTCCCCTAAATTACCTATCCTTGTCCAGGTTGAATGTTGTTTTGTTATTTTGTGTGCTTTTTTGAGTTAATTATAATACTTGACACATATACAATTTGTTACATGTTCCATCTACCACCAACAATATGTATTAATCAAGTGCCCGACACTGCAAATGCACCCTAAAGTTTTAAAAGTGGCCTCTGATTTTGGTTGCCTCTGCTTGTCTAAAGTTGGGTACCCACAAATGGAAGAAACTGAAATAACTTTTGAAAATTTCAGTTTAAATAACTTCTCTTTGCACAACTCTGTGAGGCAGTATGCTAAGTGTAGGCAACCTGTATCTCTAATTTGTTTGCTGCATACTTTGTCTTCACATGCAATGAAATCTGCTCCCTGTTGCAGAGGCAGCTGCCATTTTATGTTCACTCTGTGACAGAGGAGTGCACGTAGTGCTCTGTCATGGACACCTTACTTTTTGTCATTCTTGTTTTGTTCTTCCCCTCCTGTCACACAGTAGAGATAATCCTGAAAGAGAGAATTTGGCTTCTATTTGTATATGGAAAATCATAATAGTAATTATTAATTCTGACAAAGAAGAGGAAACTGAAGCATAGAGGTGAAGTGACTTACTCAAAGCCAAGTGAAAAGGAGGTGATAGGGCAAGAATTGAACTCAGAAGGTCCCTTTCAACACCATGTTTGTTTTTTATCACTATTTTAAAAATTTCCATTGAAGTGGAATTCTAATTAAAAGCATTTAAAATAATTTCTGCTGTCTCAAACAGTTGTGCGTGTCCCATTAGATCTGAGTGCCTCTAAGTCCCATTATATTATCTCTCTGCCTTCACTTCTGAGAGTTAAATTCAACACCCAGTTTACTCCCTCTTCCAGATTATTATTTAAGACCTTAAATAACAGTGGGTGTAACAACAATCTCTGTGGTAAACCCCTGGCTGAGACTCCACAAACGAACACATTACCATTTATCATTAGCCTTTGTTTACAATACTTGCCTGCCTCTCTCCCCCACCCCCAAAATCTCATAATTCAGGAGTGCGCTGTCAATTGAATGAGTTATAAGATTTGGCCAGTTGCTGGCCAGCTGAGTACCATCATTCCCTTCCTGGAAACAGCTGCCAGAACAAGAAGTAAGAAGCACTCTGTATGAAGGTGATAAGGCATAGACTGAGAACAGTATACCAGGAGGTGAGAACAACCATGGGAGCTGGGAGTGCTAAGATACCAAAGGGCTGAAGAAGAGAATAGCATCAGAAAACAGAGGAGGAGGTAAAAGGGAATGGTTGTGGAGGGAAAGGCAGATGTGATAGTTGGAGGGGAGAAGGCAGCACTGATGGAAGTGGAAAGGGAGTGGGAAACTGTGAATGGCAAGAAACCAGGTCTCAGTCAGTGAAACCTGTATTAATTGCCCACTTAAGACATCCACAAAAAGTGATCTTCTAAAATTGCACAATTTATTATATATGACTACCATTTGTTTTGTATTAAAAATACACAGATGAATGCAAAGTGCAGAGTTTCTTGTGCACAGAGAGTAGTAGTGGTGCATGCCTTATGGGCTCTGAAATCAGGAGGTTCAGCTGATCTCTATGGGGTCATGACACACATGACAATTTCCTGCCATATCTTTAGGAGACCTTATTGAATTAAGTTTAAGTATCTTTGGGTCCATTGTATTAAATGAATGGCTTATGTATTATAGTGGGCCAGGATTGAATGTAGCCTCTTGAGGGGGGAGATGTGACAAAGTGAGCCCTGAGGGGTCAACGGATTATACTGAACAATATGCCAGACAAAATGAACTTTTGGAACAAAATGTGTTAAGTGGTTTTCCTGGGGAATATCTAGGGAAAGGTGAATGCAAAAAGCAAGACTTTGGAAACTATGCCCTGAGCAGGGGCCTTTGAGCTGGCCTCATGTGACAGGTGATCAGCTGACAATGGCCCCTCTTCAGGCCATAGTTTCCAAAGTTCTATAAAGGAAAGACTGAGCTATTTGTGGTTGTTCAGGTTCTGAAACTGAGACAGTTATGGACTTGTAACCATAGGGAAAACATAGTTGTGTGTTTTGAAGAACTGACAACTACCAGAGCCCAAAGTTGGAGTTGAGGTGGATCTCTGGTAAATTTTTTAGCATGCATGTAGATTCTTTTATTGTTTTTAATGTTTTCTCTCCAATGCTTTCACCTTAAGAATAAATGTGCTTGCTTAACTGTGGGCAATTACTGCTGTTCATAACCTTTAAAGAGAAAGCGAAGTGCAGGCACAGGCCTGTTTAGGCAGTCTGGGAATATCAGAGGAAACTGTACAGCCTGGAGAAACCCCAGTCAGGAGGGAGAGAGTCACAGGTCTCTGTTCAAGAGAGGTGATGGCTGAGGAGTTGTGAGCCTACAGTGGGTGCTCTTGAGGAACAACTGAGGGGAATAAAGGTGCAGATGCCCTGAACTGTGATGCTGGTGTCTGAGTTTTTGGAGACCTGGTCACTTAATATAGGTAATTTTATACTGTGCAGATAATTTTATATTTTTAAGGCTACTCTGGAGTAGCTGCTTAAAACTGTTGTTTTGCTTACTAAAATTTGTCTTTAACACAGGTTTCACTATATTCTGCATATTAAAAACCAGACATTTTAAATAATGAAGAAATAATTCCATCTTGGATACATCAGTTGCAGTTCAGATAAATCTTCTTCAATTCAGTTGCTTATATGAATCTTCTCCAAAACTTCTGAGGGCTTCTCACTCCTTTCCCCCCCTTTTTTGCTCTATCTTCCGCCCTTACTCCTCCCAATTCAATCTCATTCTTCACTACTCACCAAAATCCAAGCTGATCCTTAACTTCCTTCTCCTCTTTTCCACTAAGTGACCAGTTGGTCCCATTCTTTGTTGTCCTCTCACAATACTTCTTCCCCTTCCCTTTTTCCATGACCACTAACTCACCTCCCATGCCAAATCCAAGGTATTTTCTACCTTCTGAAGCCCCCTGCCTCCCCATCCCCACCTGCTTTAATTTTAGTGACATTCTGACAAACGCCCACTGAATCTTAGCTTGTGAATGGTCAATCTGGAGAAGGGCCTGCTCCAGCTTTTTTGCCGCCCCAAGCAGTGAAAAAAGAAAGAAAGAAAGAAAGATTGAGCTCCCGCCGAAGTGCCGCCAAAGAGGAAGAGATGTAGTGAAGGACTCACTACCGAATTGCCGCCGAAGACTACAGTGGAGTGCTTAAGTGGCTGCCGAACGGCCGCTGAAGACCCGGACATGCCGCCTCAATATCGGACAGAGTGCCGCCCCTTTCTATTGGCCGCCCCAGGGACCTGCTTCCTTCGCTGGTGTCTGGAGCCGGCCCTGATCCGGAGGTTCCATTTGGATGAACATTCAACTGTTCTGATGCTTTCCAGAGGCAAAGTTTGGTCCAGCAATCCAGTTGGAACTGGAAACCACATGAGACAAGTTTTGTAGCAAGATTTTTTGTTCTTTTTTCACCACTGATCAATAGCTAGGAGAAACCTCAGGATTAGAGCTGGTAGAAATTTTTCACTATGTTTTTAATGAGAAAAATTGTTGGAAAATGTCATTATTTGGGAAATATTCAGGTTTTCAAAAGAAAGAAGTTGAAAACCGAGAGAGAGAGAGACTGAAAAGCAAAAGTGTTCACATTCAAAATTTTCCCTTCTTCCTGCTCTTTTTTTCCTCTTTGGCACAGTAAACAGAATAAAAGGGGGAGGGAGGCAAAAACTGAAAGAAAAAATTTTTTATTACTGTTTTTGAAAAAAAAACATCATTTTTTACACCAGCATTTGCCTGACTCCAGGCACATGGGAAACTAGATTGATTCTGTCAGGCTCCAGGCTCCCTGAGCTATTGACTGCAGTGGGAACCATGCTGATGCAGCAAAGGGGGCCTGAAGGTCACCTGGTGACCCACCTCTTCTCAGACATCCCTGGCTGAAACTTCCTACTTTTCAAAATTTCAATTATTTTTTTTTCATGAAAACTTTAGATTAAATTTCTCCGTAGTATGTAGTTGCTTCCCTGGGCAGCCTGGCTGGCTGCTGCCTGAAGGGAGAAGAGGAGCAGGACCCTCCCTTCTTCCCACAGCCCTTTGGGGTAGCTTGATGGAATGGTGAATGCATGGACTGTGATTGTGCCCATCCTCATCACAGGATTGGGAAGGGGGAGGTTTCCCTGGCCTGCCTCTTCCCTGGCACACCTGGACACAGTCTTACCCTATGTTTTCATGTAGTTTTGCGGTGTGTAAGGGGCCTTTCCCCCCCACCCCCATCTCTTTGATTTAAAAAGCCATCAGACATTCAAAAATTGTAGGAACTGTATCTTGGTAAGAGGCCTGGCCTTTGAGGTGAAAAATGATCGAATGTAAACAGGTGAAAATAATCAAAAGAGTCAAATCTGCTCTTAACATGGTAAATTCTGTGGGTCAAGTCTGCTTGGCGCTAAAACGGGCAGGCCTGGAATCTCACATTTCCCCAGGGTGTGACTAATGCAGCTCTAAAACAACACACGTAATCCCAGAGTATTAAGGCACTCATAAAAGATCACTTCTCTAAGTATAGATGTATCCCACGGAGTGTGTGCCAGCTATACAATGCTGTTTCACAGTCAGACTGTCTCAGTTTCGAATATGCTGGTGCTAATGCAGATCTCTCTCTGTTTCACAGTGAAACACTAGTCACATTAGTGGAGTCTCCACTGCCATTTCTAGGTGTCTGGGGCCAGTATTTTATTCAGCTGTCCCTTCTTATGCAAGAGTGGAATAGGTCATCAAAAACCTTACATTTGCTTACATTTCACTGTTCCAATACATGGTAGAAAAGTTTGTGACACGGACTTGCAGTTCTTTTTTGTCTCAGGATAAATAGGCATGTATACAGTGTTGTAGCCATGTCTTTCCCAGGATATGAGAGAGAGGGTGGATGAGGTAATATCTTTTATTGGACCAAATTCTGTTGGAGAGAGACAAGCTTTCGAGCGACATAGAGCTCTGAGGTCTGGAAAGGTACTTAGTGTCACAGTTAAATACAAATGTACCTTTCCCAGACCTCAGGAAGAGCTCCTTGTAGCTCAAAAGCTGGTCTCTCTCTTGTCTTGTAGGGGCAGTTCTGTTGCTGTGAGAGTTCATATATATCTGGTACTTAAGATTCACTGCTGAGTATTTATCAAGCTTTCATACACAAAAAGGGACACATTTTCCTCTGTTACACTGATGCATCCCCATTGAACCAATCAATGTTGAGGGTACATGCATTAGATACAACCAGCAACCTTTCTTCGATCTGGTAGAGAAATAGTTTGCAGGGAATTTCACATACCAAAAAAATCGAATCCTGGCCCTTTGTGAAATTCTGCAACAAGAAAGCAAACCCATAAATAAAGCAGTTTGTCACAATCAAAGCAGAATAATGGAGATGCTTGAACTTTTCATGGTTTTGTGTCTGATGTCTAGGTAAAGGCTAAGGGCCACATCCATGTAACTCCATGCACGACAGCCTTTGACAGGTCCATATATGAAAAATGATCCTTCATATCCAAAACCCTGATGAAAAGTTTGAGTAAAACTATTTATTGCACATAAATAACATTTTAATTTTATAGGTTTTTTTCTGAATACCATTCCACAAGATTAACACCCTGAACCATTTGCTCACAAGCAACTGATCCACTTTTTCAGTGGCTTGAGTGCAAAAGGGGAAGCTGAAGTTATGAAAACACTTGTGTCTGGTTTGAGAAAGAAGCATAGGCACCGACTCTGTGGGTGCTCCTGGGTTGGAGCACCCACAGGGAAAAATTAGTGGGTGCTCTGCACCCACTGACAGCCAAGCTCCACATACCCACCACTCCACCTCTTCCTCCTCCCCTGAGCGTGCCGCGTCCCCGCTCCTCTGCCTACCTCCCAGTGCTTCCCGCCCGGCCACCAACAAACAGCTATTTGTCAGCATTAGCATGCTCTGGGAGGGAGGGGGAGGAGCGGGAATGTGGCACTCTCAGGGGAGGAGGCGGGGAAGAGGTGGGGCCAGGGCGGGGATTTGGAGAAGGAGTTGGAATAGGGAGGGGGCAGAGTTGGGACGGGGACTTTGGGGAAGGGGTTGGAATGGAGGCATGGCAGGGGTGGGAAGGGGCAGGACAGGGGTGGGGCCTCATGGAAGGGGTGGAATGGGGGCGGGGCCTAGGGTAGATGGGTCGAGCACCCACGGGAAAGAGTGGTAGTCGTTGCCTATGGCAAAAAGGGCCATATTACTCCACCTTCTGAGCTGGACTTTGGAGATGCTTGAGAGGGAAATGAGAGGAACCCTCCACCCCAGGCTGGGCAGCCATTTTTTGTGTGTGGTTGACTTACAGACCACTGAAAATAAAAATACAGCTATAACTATAGAGGTGCCGGAAGCCTGACAATATGATCAAATGTATAAAATGGGGAAGTTCTCCAAACCTTCCCAGCCATTTACATAGACATTTTATTCTGTGTAAACCAGTTAATTTTTTCCTTTTTTGCCAAGACTGTTCCTGCACAGAGACCACAGAGGAAGGTGGCTTTTAATGAACAATAAGCTTTTTTGACTGTCTCCATTCATACCCAAAAACTGGATGTAGATAACTGGATGTTATATGGCAAATGGTATTATGGTATTTAAATCACCTTTTCTGCCTGAATTTAAACACATTCTACCAATCTAGCACTCAGCTGACCTCCCAACTGAAAATCCACTGTACGTTTCAATACCTCTTATTCCCAATATTGTGAACAATTACTTAGCTGTTTCCTACGGTGTTGCTTTCCCCATATTGCTCTACCTTGATTTCCTCCTATTTTTCATCTTGACATATACACACACACACAAATGACTGTTAATATCCTTTCTAGAAACTGACTCCTGGTTACATTGCTCTTCAGGTAATAGCTTAGGGTAGGCAGGCATGGGACCATAAAAATACAATCTTTAATCTTAAGGACTTCCTGTGCAGGAAGGAGTAAGTGCAGACCAAATGGCACCAAATGAACAATATGACCTGCAATGACTTTTAACATGAATAAACAAGGCTGATTAAGAGTTACATTCTGCTAGAGAGATTCTCAGCAATTCTGAAAGAAAAATAGTAGCTCTGCTGAAACTGAAATATCAGTTTGTTTCCACTGGAATCAAATAAACCTCGTCCACTGGAGAGTTCAGGAGAGTGTTGGGTTCCTTTCCTAGGTTAGAGAAACACAATAAGGTTGTCCTATTGCCTAACACTTGCATTTCATGATCACACAATCACCCCTCCTCCCCATGCTTTATTACTCTATTACTGCTATTAGATTTACCTGTTCCTCCGAGTGCACTGCAATGATTGCAGCAATTTTACCTTTTACTGTCTCCAAACCTCCTCTCCTTTGTTAAAATTAATGAGTTCAATTCGCAGGCCTTAAGTCAAATATTTATGAACTTTTGTACTTTGTCATGTTTTATATTATTCTGCTTGGAAAGCAGACATCTTAAAAACTCCTTCTGTCCATTTTTCTACATCTTTCCATTCACCTCCTTCTTTGGCCCATTGGAAAAAACGCACTTTCCTAGGAACACAGGCAGAAAATGGAGTGGGCTTATGACTTAATCTTCATGGCCTTCTAAAAAAGATTTTGAGATTTCCTAGCACTCAGTAGTTCAACAACCACATGTTCCTCTGATGTAAAAAATGAACACAAAATGAAATGAATGTCATGTTCTGGACATTCTTCATGGTGCAAATATCCCCACTCACCCTCACTCTTTAACCTTGTCTGTCATAACTACTGGGAGTGATTTTATATCAAGCATAATTATATTCATGCAAAAAGATCAAGCCCTCAATGGATAATCTGAAATATTATTCCATGATAGGCCCTTTTGGACAGCATAGACTATTTTGGACACATCCGAAGGATAGAAACTGTGCCTATAAATTGGGGGAAACAACCAAAAGTAGCAACAGAAATGGCATCAAAACATCCAGTGGGAGGCATTTGTTTGCCCACAGATTATGACCCTTTGAATTTGTTGGGTCTAGTAGCAACATTTGCTTCATACTCCAGAAGCAACATTTCATAGAATTCTTCTTTATTATATGCACTTGGCAAGAAGGCTTCAAGCTGTTCTTTTGACTGCAAATTTAAACTCAGTTATCTGTCCCTTTATCACATTCAGATTGGGTTACATGGAGCTACAGTGGGCTATACCTTCAGCTAGAGGACAGCAATTTTGCTTTGTGGCAGCTTTCAAGGTTTCAACTTTGTTTTCATGCAGCATTGTCATGTAAACAAAACCGTTTGAAATTTTTGCAAAAATGAAAAGCTCAGGATTTAATGCAAAAAGACATTTTGACACCATTTCAGTTTGGACCCAGGGTCCTCATACATGTGTGCACTCTCTTTCTCATTAGAAACGACCAGAGAGTCCCAAATCCTTCCCAAGTGTTTGTTGAAACTGATACATATCTGCAACGTTTTTTGGCTTCAGCAAAAAAGGTTAATCAAGAATGTTGGGACGAACTCTACCTTCAACATATACAGAAATTGTTACTAGTATAGAATCAGATTTCCAGGTGTAGCTGGTTTTGGCCTACAAAGAAAGCCCTAGATGGTCTTGATTACTTGAGAAATTGCTTTCTCTGCTGTTGATTTCTGCCACAGTTGTGGTGATCTGAAAGGCTCAAGATAAAATTCCTTTTAGTTTAATTGGGAGGGGACTAGAAACAGGAAGTGAAGGGGGCCTTTTCTCAGAAATATGCTTCCTGTTTTAGCTCACCAAGCGCTAGATTTAGTGCTCTTCATGCATGACTGAAAGATTTATCTATTTTCCAGACTTTTCCTGATGGCAGAAAGTGAGTGAAGGAAGAGAAGGGAAGTTTTGACAGAAGTTGTAATGTAGGCCATGCTGATGGCAGGTGAGAATATGTATAAAAGAACACACAAAAATATATTAGTGCATGTCTACATGGAAATCTTAACATGGATAGCTATTCTAGAATAGCTCTCCATGTGGATGCTCTTATTCCAGCATAAGAGAGTCTTTTGTGGATTAAACTAAACCAGAAAAAGGCACTCTTATTCCGGAATAAGGACATGAAGAGCTATTCTGGAATAGTTATTGTGCTTTAAATTCACATCATACCTTATTCTGGAATAATTTCCCCACACAGATAGTCCTTATTGACTGTTCATCTCAGGAGGTGATTGCCACTAAAATGCAAAATTATTCAATATTTGAAGAGATATGTTTTTATCTGAAGCACATCATCATCCCTCATTTATACTTGTGGATATAATAGAATACAAGATAGTTCTGGTTTCTAATGTTTCAGGGAGATGGGCACCAGATTTTACGCTGAGGAAAAAATTAGTCCTGATGGTGAGAGGGAAAAACTACATTTTCTCTCTGAACAATTTACAATTTGCATTTACTTTTGAGCTCCTAAAAACATGAATTGCACCTATACTTTTTTTCATAATGACAGCAGTTTGTGATGTCAGACTTTTCAATGAAGAAAGGAAGGAGAAGCTCACTCTGTTTTACTCTTGCCTCACTGTCAATGATTAACAGTGAGATTTGGGTGCTGTGGTCAGAAAAAGCTAAATTTTTTCTTACACTTTCCCTCACAGAGCTGAGAATTTTTTCCAAAGCAATAGGTAACTAGCATGCAGAATTAAATTGTAGCTATTCTATATCAAATCACAGTACGCAGATATCACAATTACCCCCATTTTCCCTGATGTAGGATAAATAAAACAAATTTCTCGTCTTCTTAACTGATGAGTCTGTCCTGATAAGCTGCCAATATTATGAAAAAATGTAAATGTAATTATTATTTCTGGAAACTGTAAAAAAGTTTCACACAAAATCCCTTGTTTTCTCACTCACAATTAGAATAATTTCCCTCAGCATATGTTATGGTGTTTAACTCCTGAGAACTTTGGAACACATGATTTTTGGATTGTCTGTGCTGGGTCTTGGCCTGTTTCATTACCATGTCCTTGTCTGTCTTGTCCTTTCTCAAGCTGTAAAGTAAATAAGTAAGAAATACCATTGGTACTGGTCTTGCTGTCAGCATGGACTCTCCTCCAAAAAAAGATCACTAATTTTTATTTAAAAAGAAAACAGTGAAGAAATCACAAAAATTGTAGTGCTAAAGAAAAAAAACCAAAAATAAGCTATGAAAATGGTGTGAGACACAGAACTTTCAAATGGACTCTTAAAAAGAGAGAGAAACCTTCAGGATTTTAGGGCCCGGTTCTGTACCCAATTTCACTGGCAGTGACAGCTGGGAGTTCGAACTAGGTCCACAAAGCCAAGTGAATTCAAAGTCATGTTTTCTCACTGTAAGCCAAATTCTACTTTCAGTGATATGGGTATCTCTCCCATTGAAGAGAGTGGGGTTGCACTTTGTATAACCAACAGCAGACTTGAGCCTTTCACTTGCAATAAGGGGCCAGTTCAGCCCTAGTTTGAACAGATGCAACATATGGACTTCAGTGGATTTTCACTGGCTTACACCAAGGTTGAATTTGGTTCACTGTGTTTAGGTTTTGCAGAGTGCATGAGATGCTTTCAGATCACTTCCCTATCTAAGCAAGGTACAATGATGTTAGGGAAGACAAGAATGAAAGGTGCTTAACTTCACCTTTTAAAATATGGCTCTCAGCATTATTATTTAATCTATTTTTTTTTTAGTTTAATCTTAGACAAATTCAGCTTCCTACTAAAATAGACTGTCCTTGTTCAAATTTCCCAGTGCACTGCAAGCAGTTTCCTCTCAATTTGGGAAAGCCAACTGTGCACTTATCTGAAAGGACTTTGGCTGCCTGTTTTCCTGTTTTTACTTTATACAGATTGCATGCTGTAAACAAGAGGTTGATGTGTAATGCTGGTGATTTTGGAGCTGGTATTCATAGGGAGATAGGTTTCTCCAAATTTAACAGGATGGCACTCTAGCCTTAGCCTTTTGAAATTGACTACATGGATGTAATAAGGGGAATCTCTTTGTGAAACTAGTCTCCTGATACTTTAGAAAAACAGGAAACAACTTTCACAGCTCATTCACATAACCAATGACATGTGAAATAGATTGCAGTTAGGTAAGACTGCTGGAAGTTCTCTGTATCACACTACATAAGGCATTCCTATACACCTAGCATTGGTTTAGAGAGATAAACAAGAAGCAATAATATTTCTTCTGATAAATTCTATTCATTTCATATCAAAATAAAAGAGAAAATGAATGACTGCCCATTAGTCTATTTTCCAATTTATTTCCATCCAAGAAGTTCAAATAGTATTATTGAACAGTTACAGAAACTAAGTGCTTTGCTTTGCTCAAGCTTGGGACAAGTAATTCTTAAGTGTAATCTGTGAATACAGTAAAGCAGATTCTCACAGGTATCAATATATGTGTATGTGTGGTTGCCAAAATATTGTAAATCGAAACCCACAATCAGATTGTTGCATATGTTACTACAAAATGCAAAAACTGTACTGTGATAACATTTTTTCAGTGTTGCTGACATGAATGCAATAAACTGAATCCTGCAAACTAGAATGATCCCAAGAAGAAAGCTAATTCAATTTTTAAAATAGTTTTTCTTATCTCTTTGATTGACACTTAATAGTTAAGCCAGTCCCTTTGTTTCTTGTGAGCCAAGTTCCCACAGCAAAAAGCCAAAACAAAACCCAAACACAAAAGTTTGTGCCTGGGGCATGTGGACGAGTGCAGTGAGCATGGAGAAGCTCTGATGAGTCTATTGAAAAAGCATCTGTTTCTGTCTTCACATCTGACCCGGTAGAGCACTCCTCCAGTATAGTTTGCGTTCAAACTCCTTTCACTCTTTACTCAGTGCTGCTTGCCAGTTACTGGGATAAAAGCAACAGCTTTGCATTGGTTTTTAACTACTTCAAGATGCAAATGCTGCAATTACACTTAAAGCAATAGCTAGATAGACCCTGAATGGTGGCCTGGCTTTATTATTGCTGTCCATCCAGGGAGCACTTTTATTGCTAGTAATCAGTGTTAGATCTTCAATAGCTGCCTATCATTTTTTACTTCAGGCTTTTGTGGGTGCATATGGCAGTGTGTTCTTCTTTGCATTCAACACACATTTTGTTACACGACGATGCATTCTCTTATGGGTTTTTAATTTTATATTCTTATCCATTTTGTGAATACCACAAAATGAGGAAGTGAAGTGATTAAATCATAAATGCTAGCCAAACTGAAGGACCGTTTCAATCATATACCATATCTATGGGCTCAGCAGACATAACAAGGTAATTATGAAAGGGCTGTAGGACTGTTGGCACATATGATGCTAGGGAAATAATATGTACTCAGAAAAGTATTAAATGTTTCCAATAAAGTTACAGGAAAAGTAGTGCAAATCTCTACAAATTACATGTTACACAACTATCAGATGAAGAGTCCCAATGAAAGCTTAGAAAAATGAAGACTGGTATTGATAAATTCAATACCCCTTCCTTCTTGCGACCTAGCCATTAAAGACTTTTAGGCCATAATGTACTCACTGAAGATAGTGCGTGCCCACCTTAATTGACGGCTCATATGTCATTTAGTGTCATATGTCACCTAGTGATCTAGCAAGGAATTCCAAATAATCATTTACAAGTCCCTCAGCCACTCAGACTCATGTGCATTTTTTATGTGATGATAAGCAACTCAAGACAGGAGTAAAGAAGTTAAGAATGACTAAAGTTAAATAGACATAAAATTCTACACTGATTTTATACCAGTGTTTTATTGATTTAAGTAGAGTTGTATCAGGTAAAACCCAGTGCTGAGGTGCTGAATGTGCCATGCTATAATTAATGCTGGAGGTCAATACATGTTGTGTGTTAACATTTCATATTTATGATATTAAAATTACATTGCTTGTATGTAAAAAAATCAGCTTTGAAGTGTTTTACGGTCTTTTAAATTGAAAGATGTGATGTAGTTAAGCAATGGTTAGGCAAATTTGGTTGAGTAATTTATTTTTAATTAGAACTTAGACCAATTTTTAATTTTTATATGATCTCAGGATAAAAAATGATTGTACTTGCTATTGTTGCCAGTTAACTGATCTCAGAAATGGTGACTCGTGTCGGAAATATCCATCCCTAAAGAACTAAACCCCATGACAGTTTATATGGTCTTCTTTATTCTGAATCCTTGAACCATAGCAAAACAGATAGTGTCCTACACTTAAATCTTAGCACCAACTGTATGGATTAGATATTGGGGTAGACTGGGAGAATACCTTATCATTTCAGGAAATGCTGCTTTCTGAAAGTGCTACTTCTGGAGAATGACATGAGACATGGTTCAGGCTACCATGGTGATGTAATTATTTTGTTGGTGAGGGGCAGGGAAAGTGTAGAGGCATTTTGATTCTGGCCTATACTTACTACCAGCTTTTTCACTAGCATTTCCAGTACTAAACTTTCAAAGTTAAGTTAACCCCCCCCCATAAGTAAAGGTATATAGAAACACAAAAAAAGACCATGTGAGGGCCTCAGTTACATAGCTAGCACTATAGGCAGTCAAATGGGTTCATGCTAACAGATCCGTATCATCTAGATGTTGCTGAGGCCACAGATCCCCAAACACCCCTTATTTCTTCAGTGATTTCAACCCATCTCTAGTTATGTAACTTACTTTTTAAAGACCTTAGTACCAGGTTGTGACCTTCCCCTGCTTCCTCCCATTGGTGAGCAAATTACTCACAAGTGTGGTTAAATAGACCTGAATTGGGCTGCTTGTGTGAGCGAAGAGGGTGAAAATCTGGTCCTGGATGAATTTTAAAACCTCATAGTAAAATAGTCTAATAATAAAATAAAGTGGGGGAGGGAGGTGAGAAAATGTGTGTGGTGGTGTTATATATATATATATAATATAACCGTTAGTATGTCGCAGACCGGGGTCACAGCTGGTACTTTGACATACCCAGTGGTGAGCTGGAGCCGGTTTGCACCGGTTCACGTGAACTGGTTGTTAAATTTAGAAGCCGGTTTAGAACCGGTTGTTAAAGGGGTGGGCAAACTCCTGCCTACGGGCCACATCCAGCCCGCGGGACAGTCCTCTCCGGCCTGCCTGAGCTCCTGGCTGGGGAGGCAACCCCAGCCCCTCACCCCACACACCCCTCTCGCAGAGCCCGGCGCCAGCGCTTTGGACCGCTCCTGGGCAGCTCGGCAGCTCCTGCCGCTTTGAGCGGCATGGTAAGGGAGTGGGGCTGCGAGCTCCAGTGGGCCTCGCGGCATGCATACACGCTGCCCTGAGCAGCATGGTAAGGGGGCCGGGCCGGGGCTGGGAGGAGGGGTCGGATAAGGGGCAGGGAGCGGTTGGAGGGGGTGGAGGTTCTGGGGGGGCGGTCAGGGGACGGGGAACGGGGGGGTTGGGTAGGCGTGGGAGTTCCGGGGGTCTGTTGGGGTGGTGGTGGATGGGGTCGGGGCAGTCAGGGGACAGGGAGTGGGGCAAGTTGGGTAGGGAGTGGGGCCCTGGGGGGCAGTTAGGGTGGGGGGTCTCGGGCTTGTACTCACCGGGCGGCGCTTAATAACAGTTTCCCTACTGGGTCATCGTCGGCACTTTGGCAGCGGGTCGTTCACTCGCTCCACTGAAGGACCCACCGCTGAAGTGCCACCGAAAACCCAGAGCGAGTGAAGGGTCCGCCGCCAAAGTGCTGCCGAAGACAGTAGGGAACCGGTTATTAACATTCTGGCAGGTCATCACTGGACATACCTCCATTCAGTGGCGCTATGTTGATTTACACCAGCAAAGATCTGGCCCATAATTATTTGTATTACATTAGTGTCCAGAGGCCCAAGCCACAGCAGGGCCTAGGAGTGTTACCACAGTTCAAACACATGCTTAGACACAGTCCCTGCCTTAAAGACCTTACATTCTATATAGACAGGGACATAAAGTACACGTGCCCTGATTTTTACAACTATTTGAATATTATAGCTCAGCCGTGCATTTGCTGAGCAAATGAAGTTCCCAAAATAAGAGATTTTTGAAAGTAATAAAGCAGATTAGTTTTTCCCCTCAGGCTTTTTTCAATGGCACATTAATTTCTTCAAAATATGCACCTCTCAGAGATTGCATGGGCAAGGGGACCCTTTCCTCTCCTGAGGAGTTTGACTGACAGTCCCCTGCCAAAGAGGGAATGCTATTTTCAAAGTCAAACCTAAGAAAAATGTTTTCTCCTTCTCTCACTGGATGTTTGTTGCTTCAGGTGTTACAGGAAAAACAAATCTCTCAACTACTCAGGTTCTTAATAAGAGCGGTATTAGGATCCCCCAAGCACAGCTGATTCTATCCTTCCAAACAGACTGGGAAACTCCATTCATATATTGATGCACTCTCCATGAAGGGATTATGTTTCACTTTGTTGGAAGGACCTGAGAGCCCTTATTATTTTTGTTTGCCAAAACACTGTGGTGCACATGAGAGCGAGAGAAAAACCCTGGGTTTTCTAGTTGCTGGCTGCTGATTGCCTTTTTTTTTCCATTTGAAAAAGCGTCTTGGATGATTGATTTCTGAATTAGATCACCACATCCTCCCCCTTGTTCCTTGCTCTGTTTACTGAAGTTTTGTGGCTGCCTTGTTCAGGTGACATTCAGGATATTGATAAGGTTAAAGATAATGACTGGGTTGTGTTTGAGGCCAGGTAAGCTTCAGGGACCAGCTTGTTTTTGTAAGATCTTTCCACCCTGATCTCAAGTAAGATGAGGATCTGTGCAGAACTACAAACAAACAATATCCATTTTAGATTCTCCTTTCTGAAAGCTGCCATAGGGATATAATTTATGTAATAGCTCTTTGAACGTGAGTTTAAAACATTGGCAAAGAGTCTCCATTTTCTCTATACTGTGCATGGGGTACACTCCCACCTCCCTGTTCATAAACAGATAAAAGGCAGCCATTAAATTAGATTCTGCTAGCAATATTGATAAAGATATTTTGGCTTTGCATACTGAATGCCCATTCCATAGCGCCAATTCAGATACACCACCTTCTATGCAGCCACTTTGACATCTGAAATACTGGGTGAAATTTATGGAAGGCTCCCAAGGCAGCAGGGAACCACTCCCATTGACTTCAGTGGGAGCCGAGGGTGCTCAGAAATCCTCAGAATAGGGCCCATTAGCTAGTGCTTCCAATGTGTCTAGCTGATTCGATATGACGGACGAGGAGATTCTTTTGTTTGCTCCCTTAAAAGTGCAATGATTTTTAAGAGTTTCCAGATGAAACCCTGTTGCTCAAGTTATAGTTCTGTATTTGAAAGGTGTTATTTCTGTTAATTCGGGAGAATTCATGGACACAATTAAAATGGGACTATAAAAGCAAATTTTATTATAAAGAAAGAAAACATTTTCCATGATGATATAAATTAAGTCCCTGAGTTTGATTATACTGTCTTACACTGGTTTTTCACCGTTATAACTCCACTGACATCAGTTAACTCCTACTTACACCAATGTAAGTCAGATTCAGTTCAGGTTCCATCCATTGGGCAGAGCCTCAACTGCAGCTGAGCACTATTTAGTGCAGTTGGAGAGGCTGGGGGTGGGGGGGACAACAAGGATCCCCTTTGAACCCATTCATCTCCTTGGTGCTGGGACTGTTCGAATGCCAGTCCTATATTTGATGCTAAGTAGAGCAGCCTTAAGGTTGCTCTGCTTTATCCTGGATGCCAATGACAGCCAGGGGCCATCAGCAGCTGGGGATTTCTGAGGTGCAGGGGCACCCTGGATATACTCTTTCTCCTGTCCATGTCCCCTTCAAAGGCAGCCAGGAGAAAATACCACATACAGATTCTTCTGTGCAGGCTTCCAAGGCAGAACAGGGCAGCTTAGGCCTACTTTCTGTTGCCAGAACATGGTCCAAGTACTTGTGCTGCAAAACAACTGGCAAACAAATATGAACAGAGATACACATATACAAGGTATTTGTGCTTATTCTTTGGAGAGTGACATTTAGACTGATTTTGTCAACTGTGTAAAGTCCTTTTCAGAAAAGTCTAGTGGTTGGTGTAAAATTCAGGATCTCTATTAAATTATCTACAGTACAAAAAAATAAAATAAAAAGGATGGGGGGAGTATTATCTGATCCCTCAAGAGCTTGATTATTACCTGGGATCTTCAAAACACCCACAACATTTTGAAGTGTGCAGATAAAAGGCTTTTGACTGTTCATATACTGCTTTATTAATCATTCAAAAACAGATTCACTTAAAAAAAATAAAATAATCAGTACTTATGAATATGCTGGGCCTGATTCTTTTCTCATTTTCACTGCTTTTATACAATGGTAACTTCTCTGGTTTTGCTCTAATTATCCCTGATTTGCAAGGATGTAATGAGGAGTAGGATCATGCCATTTACTGTAAGAAGCCTATTTTCACTTAGGGGAAGTCTTTAAAAACTTCCGCAAAGCTAAAACTTACAGGGAAAAAATGCAGCAGCTTCTGCTTTAAGCTATGATTGAACTGTGGCTAAGTGGAAGGGGGCTATTTTTAGGTTCTGAACTATAGGCTTGCTTCCTGTGTCATGATTGCCTTTGCTCAGTCCCTGATGTTTTGGTCCCTCCAGCAAACTTGTTTTTATTCCAGTTTCATCAGTTTTCAGCAGGATAAGCTGAACTTTCTCCTAGTGAGATCTTTTTTTCAAAGGTTTCAGAGTAGCAGCCATGTTAGTCTGTATCCGTAAGGTGCCACAAGTACTCCTGTTCTTTTTTTCAAATACACTCTAAATAAATACACCTCTACCCCGATATAACGCTGTCCTCGGGAGCCAAAAAAATCTTACCGCATTATAGGTGAAACCGCGTTATATTGAACTTGCTTTGTGCGCAGCCCCACCCCCCCAGAGCACTGCTTAACCGCGTTATATCCAAATTCACGTTATATCGAGGTAGAGGTGTAAATTAATTAAAAATCAGTGAAGAATATCAGCATGAAATCCCAAATGGTCACTTTTATAAGGCTGAACACGTGTAATTCGCAATGCTTGTTATATCAAACTCTGGGTATCTTTAACCCTAAACATTTGCTGCCACCCCCAGCTTGAAAGGGACAGAGACCATTTCATTGTCACTAGCAGGTAATTAAAGAAAGTTTCATATTAATCAGAAGACAAGGCCTCTGCATTTCAGTTCTGATCCTGGTATGTGCTGAACATCTCTTGTAAGATGCTGAATGTCTCCAATTCCTACTGACTCTCAATGAAGCGGAGAATGCTCAGCCCTTGGTCAGGGACAGTCCCCTTAAACCTGCAGTGACAGTTGTGGAGTGCTCAGTCATAGACGGTAGTACGCAACTGTGGATATTTTGCTCATTATTACACCCTCTACTCTATATTTTTCTTGGTTTTGTTTGAGATCTCTCTTATCTGCTATTCCTAAAACTGAGGGGAGAGTTGGTCCAAAAAAATTCAATTTTTTTAGGGAATTTTCATTAAAAAGTTCAATTTTTCAGCCAGCTCTAGAGAGCCAGATCACCAGCTGGTGTAAATGAACCCATCTCCACTGATTTCAAAAGAATGATGCTGATTTACACCAGCTGTTAATCTGTCCTGAGATCTAAAAAATGTAATGTTGAGAATACAGGCTATTTTGTGTCACCCCTGCATAGAACCCTGTCAAATACCACATTGCTTAAAGCAGCTCTCTCTCTCTCTCTCTCTCTCTCTCTCTCTCTCTCTCTCTCTCTCTCTGTATTTCCATCCTGGTTAGAGCTGGTCAAAACTCTGGATTTCTAGTTTGAATATTTCTGAGATTTTGGAAATTTGGTTTTGGTCTGTCCAATAAAAACTGCAAACATTTTTTAAAACTCCTCATGAACCAGAAATCCTGCAAAAAATTTGTTTCAGAAACACTGACATTATTTCCAAAATGAAATAGACTGACTACCGCTCATTCAAATTGACATTCTTGTCAGTTTCACAACTGCAGTTATCAGCTGTGAAACTGACAAATGTTTGATTCAGCAGTTGCCTAGGCTCCCAGGGTCTGTGGTTCTGGGGCAGCCCTGCCACGTGGATTGTCCTGAGGTTGGAGACCCCAGGGCTTCCAGATTCCAGGGCCAGCTGCATCTCCAGAGTGCTTGGATCTGGCAGACTGGTGAGTCAACTGCCTTGAGAGTCAGACAGCCCAGGGAGACAGTTGGGCCAGGAGTCTGGAAGCCCTGGGGTCCCCACCCTGAGGCAGTCCATATAGTGGTGCTACCCCAGAGCTGCAGATGTGGGGGGGCCCTGTCCCAGGAATTCCAGGCCCATGACTCTGTTTCAGGGGAGATCCAAGATACAGTTCTCATGGCTTTTAGGATCCCTTCAGTGGAGCAGGGAGCCTAGACTCTGGGAGCCCTGGCATGGTGGAGCTGCCCCTGAGCTGCAGACTCTGGAAACCTGGGGTCCCCAGGTGGGGCTACCCCAAGACAGTAGACTGGAAACCTGTGGTCTTCAGTCCCAGGAAAGTCCACATGATAGGACTGTTCCAGGCTCATTGGAAGCCTGACTCCCAGCAGCCCACACCAGGCAACCTGGTAAGGAATCCTGCAGCTCTAATCTGATCAACTTTAATCCTGATGAGCCGTTGGGGCATGGGAGGGAAGCTCCCATTCTTTCAGTATGAACACACCCTTTTTTGAACTTTTTTTAAAACCTATTGTGTTCATACTTCATTTTTTGAGGCATATTTCGGCACACTATATGCAACATTTGGTGTTATTATATCTTAAATCTGTTATTATATCTTAAATTTTCCATTATGCAAGTTTACTATCTACATGTTCAAATAAATACAACTTTCAATGGATTTATCTTCAACTTCAAATATCAGTCACTGGTTGCAGTGAACTTAACTTCCATCATTTCACTTTTGATGTTTCCATTTAGCATCAGGAAAGTGAAAGCTCTAAAGGGTTCCCCATGAAATTGCAAAATAGAAACACATAATGAAATGAATAAATTAATAGATTTGAAGACCAAAAGGAAGTGTTACAATCATTTAGGTTTCCTTCCTATATAACAAAGGCCATAACTCCTGGTTGAACTAGAGCCAATATTTTAAATAAGCAGAAACGCCTCTGCCATTGCTGCAATCATTTAGAAATAGATTGGCATTGCAAAGAATTATCCTACATTAGCAGTACAAACATCTTGGGCTCCCATTAAAGTTGGGGCACTCAGTACTTTGCCTTAGATGATCATTGGTCTTTTCTCTATTATCTATGGTTCCATGAACAAGGTCCAATCCAATTGGCTAATGACCTAATTGTGACCCTTTGCACTGTCCCAACTTGTGGAAGCAACTATTTATCATCAACATTCTTTTTCCACAGTAATTAGTAACCAGTTTCACATATTTAATGCCTCTGCTAAAGGGCCACTGAATACCTAAACATATTTAGAACAATCCCAAAGAGCCACATTTATAGTAATAATTCATCATAATTCTTTTTTTGTATGAACCCTGTGGTAAGGCAGGAGCAGGAGAGATCCAAGTTCAAGAATAAACTCAGGGTCTCAGGTCGTGTTATAACATTTACTGATTTTGTGCTGTGCCCCACTTTAGATTGTTGCCAGCCCGAACATTGGAGCTTCATGGAGGGATGTTTTGATCTCTTTAGAACAGACCAGTTGCAGAAAAGCCAAATTGTATGTGCAAAGAGAAGAAAGTCCAGTAACCCTTTACTCCTTACTTAGGGCCAGACTGTGTTTTTAAGACATCACCCTGTACGAGTTGGAAGCTACACTGCTTAAGAGGGAATATCGGGATGAGGCTCATTCCTTTCTTGTGCTTGCATGTGCTCAGGGGGACTGCCAGGTGGTGCAGTCTGCTTCCCTTAATGCACCAAGCATGTTCCATAGGCCAGTGAAGAGGGGTTGGGGCCATGATGCCACTTTTGTTCCCATGCCCTTTGGGGCAATGTTTGCCCTTTGTGCTTGAAGAAAGCAGTCCTTGTGCTTCCTCAATTAGAAGGAATGCAACTATGACAGGCCTTTGCACAGGGCATGGCATATGCCAGCCTCTAACTGATGGATGGGAATTAAGAAGAAACTTTCCCTATAGGCAGGTTATTCCACAACTGCCTACAGCAAGATTTCTTGTATCTGCAGCTATCAATGGTGTCTGTCAGAGATGGAGCATTGGATTAGATGGACTACTGCTTTGATCCAAAATGGCAATTTATTCTGGCCCTTAAACAGTGACTTTGTCACGTTGCTTTGGTAAATACACACATGAATCACAGTGCATAGAAGTTTCATGTCCCTGCAGATTATTGCAATTATCACAATTCATCCACTAAGACTAAAAATTAACTAGCATCATTCATGAGAGAGTAATCAGCTATGTGGCTATGAAATATTTTCCAAGTAAATAACTTGGCCCAAATATTTTGTAGTCCAGTGCTTCTATGGGGAGCAGGAAATCTGGCAGATACAGGGTAGAATTCCATGATGAGGGCTTCTGAGATATACTGCTGGGGGAGCATTACTGCTGCTCTTGAAAGGATCAGCCTGAAATCACATACTCACCAGCCCCTTGGTGCATGAGGTGGTGTGGGAGATGGCCTTCTAGCCACACACTCTTGAGTGCTAGAGGAGATCCTATAGAGCTCAAAAAATTAGATGGATTTTTATGAATATTTTTGTGAAAAATTTGTCCCTCTCATAAAAAATGAAGTCAAATAGAAATTTGATTTTTTTTTCACCATCTCTGCTGCTTTGTTTTTTAAGTCCTTGTTTCCTTCTTCCTCCTTTCGGTAGGGAACCTAGTCCTCTGTAGGCACAGGAGATTTGCAGTGTAACTAAATGTTCAAGAGTTACCATTGATACATTTAGGTGAAACTTTTGCCTGAAAATGTTAGTGAAGTTTTTTAATTTGTCCCTGTGAGTTTGTTTTGGTGGTGGTGCTGGGAATCTGACTAACTGTGGACAGTGGTACTCCAATAATTCAGACTGACTGCTTATCAGGGAGGAGAGAACAGGACTATGGTTATAAAAGTTTGAACATACACCCCTCTCCCATATCCCATAAAATACAACTTTGATGGGAGGTGTTAAATGATACCAGCTTAATCTCTGTATAACCTGCCTTTACTGGCCAACATGTGCACAGTGCCCCCCTGTTACCCTTCCAGGGTAATATAAATGTGCTCTGTAAAAACCTTACGGGGAAAATATTGTTGGAGGAAAAAATGTGCAAAATCCTCTCAAATAAATTGGGTTGGCTGGAACCACAGAAGTGGATGACCCTCTTTAAAGGAGTAAGTACAAGAAATCAATAGTTTTCCAAGTAAGGAAAATTCACTTCTCTCTCCAAGTGTTTATCTGTTCATTTGCTCATCTCTTCTAAGTGTGCTGTAATTAGAGTTAGTCCTCTTCAAACCCTTGTGCTAATGAGGCTTTGCTCACTTCTATTAGCAACAGCACATTGTATTTTAATAAGGATCCCTTGGTTTGGCACGGCAGGGCCTGCTGATAAGGGGAAGGAGAGCAAAAGGAAATATAAAGAGTTAAGACCAGCAGGGGGTCCCTTCTCAGCACTAGGCTCTACAGGAAGGCGTTGGCTAACTTTGTCTTAGAACTGTCACTTTCATTAACTTCTAACCCATTACACCCCCTAGTAGCCTAGCTTTATGCAGTGAAGCGGGATATATCCTTTGCTTGGCCCCTCTATCCTCTATTTCAGCAAACTGAATGCAACATAAAAAGTTCACAGGGGAAGCAGTTGGGGAGATGGTGTTAGAGGATAGGGTCAGCAAGAGCTTTTAACTCATCTTAACATTACTGTCCTTTCCCATTCTGACTCTTATCTACCCATCAAGGCTTTCTGTTTGCTCATTCAACCATCAATAAAAATAAAAACAGGCCACATGATGTGCAAGGGAATTGTATGAGTGCTGAGGTACCCGCCGCATTGCTGCATTTTGCCCACACACGCACACTTGCTCTTTTCCATCGGTGTGTGGTTTTGTTTTGTTTGTTCATCGTTTGTTCAATTCATGGTTGTGCTAGAACCTTTGGACTTGGTTCTGCACTCATTTACATTGGTGTAAATCAGGAGTAATTCCACTGCAGTCAATTGAGCTCCACTAGGGTAAGGAATTAGGCCTTTAGTCTCTCCTATCAAACAGCACCAAACCTCATCCGTAGAGTGCCTTTATAATGAAGTCTTTTAGAGATAAACAACCCACTCTGTGGGAGAAGGTCTAAAAAAGTTTTTTTTTTTTGTGTAGTTCCCATTAATGATACCCCAACCACACTAAGCAAAACATATTTTTTATTAATACATGAAAGGATTTGTTTTTTTCCCGGTCTATAGGGGCCTGATTCTCCACTCCCATGCCTCTTGTGTAATCATTGACATTTGTGCAAAGTGGGTAAAAAATGTTACCATTTTGATCCAGGAGTGTTTGACACCCACCTTGTATTGGTGTAAATAAGTAAACCAAGGAATAAGGTAGTGGAGAATCAGAGCCCAGGTCCCTGCCCTTAGGAGCTTACAATCTATGGGCCAGAGGCCGTTTGTGGTGAAGCAGGCAATTGAACCGGATTTTCCCAAGCCTTAGGCTAGTATCCTCCCTGTGGAAGCACCCTTCCTCTCAATTTCATAGTGTCCGAAGAACCAGTTTAAGACACTGCATTCGTTTCATAAAGTACAATTCATCCACTTTTAATAGAGGGTACCTATATTTTATTTTTTTACATCACACTGTGACAAAGTTGCTCCTCTATCTTGGTGGGTCTTGCGCTTATTGGCGGATTTTCTTGCTGCAGAGATTCACCATGTGGGTTGGGGAGCAGCCTAGAGACCTTCCCCTCTGGAAGAACCCACAGTCCAGGTCAATTGGGAGGTTTGGGGGGAACCCAGGCCTGCCCTCTACTCTGGGTTCCAGCCCAGGGCCCTGTGGACTGCAGCTGTCTATAGTGCCTCCTGTAACAGCTGCATGACAGCTACAGCTACAACTCCCTGGGCTACTTCCCCATGGCCTCCTCCAAACACCTTCCTTATTCTCACCACAGGACCTTCCTCCTGGTGTCTGATAACGCTTGTGCTCCTCAGTCCTCCAGCAGCACACCCTCTCACTCTCAGCTCCTTGCGCCTCTTGCTCCCAGCTCCTCACACTCACACCACAAACTGAAGTGAGCTCCTTTTTAAAGCCCAGGTGCCCTGTTTAGCCTGCCTTAATTGATTCTAGCAGCTTCTTCTTAATTGGCTCCAGGTGTCCTAATTAGTCTGCCTGCCTTAACTGGTTCTAGCAGGTTCCTGATTACTCTAGTGCAGCCCCTGCTCTGGTCACTCAGGGAACAGAAAACTACTCATCCAGTGCCCAGTATATTTGCCCTCTACCAGACTCCTGTACCCCACTGGTCTGGGTCTGTCACAACACATACAGCTTCTTGTTTATCACAGAATTATCTTTGCGGGGTACAATTAAGCAGAGACCAATGGCTTTAGAAAAACTAATCTTCCCACCCTCACAAACAAATTTGCTTCTCTCTAGGACTGAACTCAAAACATTTGAAGGTTGGGATACATTCAGATAGCTTGTTTTTAAATTAAAATTTCACGTGCAATTGAAGTTGCAAATTCTGCCTAGGACCAGAGACCATCAGAAAGAAATGTTTTGCAGGTTGAACATCCACACTTTGGTATGATGTTCCAAAACGAATCTGAACACTGGACATTCAGAAGTTTGCCTGTCACTAGGCATAGTGCAAAGAAAATTGATACAAGGCCATGGGAAATTCTATTTCCAGAGAAAATGTGTGGTACTTGACGTGACAGGGAGAATACAATTATATAGAAACACCAAAATTATTAATATCGCTTTCTGTTATTTAGATTGCTTGGCACAGATTAGCTTTTAACTGTGTAGTAAGGATCCATGTTATTTTCTGCTGTCTCATTCCCTACGGTGAAAGTTCAGTATAGGCAACTTATTCAGCAGTGCTTGGGCTGAGGGAGAAAAATCATTTCTCATTCTGGCCAATATGGAGCATCATTGGAGTCTTCACTGTTTCCTGCCTGTGGCAAGGTGACCAAGGGAACAGAGTTCATTATTCGGGGAGGGGAAATATGTGGGTCCATCACAGAAGTCAATCAAAATATAGACTGCAGGGACTTGATTGTGTGTTGCCCTAAAATGGGCATGCGGGGGAATAGGAAGGAGGACTCCGACCTTTGCTTGTGCAGCTATATTAGGGATATGTAGTTTATGGTTTTGGGGCTTGAGACTGTGTGACAGATGGTCCTCACACAGGAACAGGCTGGGAGGAGTAGATGGAACTATGGCTTTTCCTTTCCCATGCCAGCCATTGGAGTAGGCTGCACGCCATAAAGGAAATGTAATTGATGATTATCCCCTCACCCCCACACCTTCTCTGAGGCATAAAGGCTCCCACTCAGGGCTATCTGAGAGGGCAAAATCCAGCCCTGAGTTTACCTGTGTGACTCACCTTTCAGTACATATTTCAATGCTGGTATTTTCATAGAGACTGGCAACCCATGCTCAGATCCATTCTAAGTCTTGATGCTCTTATTGTTTATTTTAAATAATTTTGGAACTAAATATAATTACCAGCATTTTCCTCAGATCTTCAGTTCCTTTTAATCTTGTTTCCTTTTTACTCTCTCTACCCTAGAAGGAAATACATTCAATGTAGTGAGTGTCCTCTCATGTTTGTCTGTGCCAAAAGCTGGCCAGGTCTGAACATTGCAGGCTACACAACAATATCTTAAAAATTAGCATTATTTACGGCCCTTAGTTTTTATCCTGCTATAAAAAAATGAGAAACAATAGTCTCTTCTTGTCCCATTGAAAACCACAGCTGTGAACATCTTGAAAAGCTTTAGAACAGGGATCTGCAACCTTTGGCACATGGCCCACCAGGGTAAGCCCCCTGGCGGGTCAGGCTGGTTTGTTTACCTGCCGCGGCCGCAGATTCGGCCGCTCCAGGCCGATGAGGGCTACGGGCCGCAGCAGCCAGCACATCCCTTGGCCTGCGCCACTTCCCACTAGGGTGACCAGACAGCAAGTGTGAAAAATCAGGGCAGGGAGTGGGGGGTAATAGGAACCTATATAAGAAAAAGATCCCAAAATCGGGACTGTCCCTATAAAATCAGGACATCTGGTCACCCTACTTCCCGCAGTCCTCATTGGCCTGGAGTGGCGAACCGCGGCCAGTGGGAGCTGCAATCGGCCGAACCTGCAAACGCAGCAGGTAAACAAACCGGCTCGGCACTCCAGGGGGCTTACCCTGGTGGGCCATGTGCCAAAGGTTGCCAATCCCTGCTTTATAAATTGGGGAGAAAGGAAATTTTTCTCTAAAACTTCTTTCTGTTCACCCAGTGATTTCACTCTAGCTACATCCTACATGCCAGGGAACAAAACAAAACTAGATTTTACAGTTACCAAACATGCATGAAAAATTCAGCATCAGACTGGATGTCACACACACAACAAGTATTTATATACTTAACGACTATGGCCCAATCTCTACAAATTCCTTACAGCTAAGGCCTGGTCTACACTAGGCGTTTATGTCGAAGTTAGCGCCGTTACATCGAATTAACCCTGCACCCGTCCACACCGCGAAGGTATTTAGTTCGACATAGAGGTCTCTTTAATTCGACTTCTGTACTCCTCCCCGACGAGGGGAGTAGCGCTAAATTCGACATGGCCATGTCGAATTAGGCTAGGTGTGGATGGAAATCGACGCTAATAGCTCCAGGAGCTATCCCACAGTGCACCACTCTGTTGACGCTCTGGACAGCAGTAAGAGCTCGGATGTTCTGAACTGCCACACAGGAAAAGCCCCGGGAAAATTTGAATTTGAATTCCTTTTCCTGTCTGGCCAGTTTGAATCTCATTTCCTGTCTGGACATCGTGGCGAGCTCAGCAGCACTGGCAACGATGCAGAGCTCTCCAGCACTGATGGCAGTGCAATCTCAGAATAGAAAGAGGGCCCCAGCATGGACTGATCGGGAAGTCTTGGATCTCATCGCTGTGTGGGGCGATGAGTCCGTGCTTTCCGAGCTGCGATCCAAAAGACGGAATGCAAAGATCTATGAGAAGATCTCTAAAGACATGGCAGAGAGAGGATACAGCCGGGATGTAACGCAGTGCCGCGTGAAAATCAAGGAGCTGAGGCAAGGCTACCAGAAGACCAAAGAGGCAAACGGACGCTCCGGATCCCATCCCCAGACATCCCGTTTCTACGAGGCACTGCATTCCATCCTCGGTGCGGCCGCCACCACTACCCCACCACTGACTGTGGACTCTGAGGATGGGATAGTGTCCACGGCCGGATCCTCGCACATGTTAGCGGACGGGGAAGATGAGGAAGGAGATGAGGAGGACGAGGCAGTCGACAGCGCTCACAACGCTGATTTCCCCGACAGCCAGGATCTCTTCATCACCCTTACAGAGATCCCCTACCAACCCTCCCCAGCCGTTACCCCGGACACAGAATCTGGTGAAGGATCATCCAGTAAGTGTTGTAAACATCTAAACATTTATTTGTAACAGAACATGATTATTAACAATTTAAAAAATGGGTTTCTCATGATTAGTTTGATTAACTTAACGGTTCAGTCATGGGCAGTGCAACTATTTGAAAAAAATCTAGCAATGTCCGGTTTTGCATGATTGTCCTGCCCAAGCCGCTCTACTGTTTAGTCCCTGCTACTGCAGCTACAGTAAGATGCGGTCTATATGTCCGGGGATGGAGCAGAAATCCTCCTGGGACATCTCAAGGAAGCTCTCCTGCAGGTAATTTGAAATCCGCTGCATTAGGTTCTTGGGGAGAGCGGCCTTATTGGGTCCTCCGTAGTAGGACACGTTGCCGCGCCACGAGACTAGCAAGTACTCCGGAATCATTGCTTGGCACAGCATGGCGGCATACGGCCCTGGTCTTTCCCGGAGCATTCTCTGTCTGTCGCTCTCAGAGATCCTCATGAGGGTGATGTCGCTCATGATGACCTGCTTTGAATGAGGTAGGGGAATGTTAGTGTTGGGACTGCTTTACCGTTCCTTTACAGAACTGTAACCGCTGGTTTGCAGCCACGCGGTGGAGGCGGGAGAGGGTCAGCCGAAAGGGATCGTTCCCGGGGACAGCCGCGAGGGTGTGGGACAGGAGCAGACTTCCTGCTTGCCGGATTGCTGGCAGCAGGGACCGACATTGATTTCAATGTGAAATGAGGCCATTGCTAATATTAAAGTTTTAAGCTGCCACGAATCTACGGCTTACCATGTCTGCGTGCAAGAGCAATTCCGTTGTCCTGACAGGGTTCTCGAAAGTGCTCTGCAAAACCCCAGACACTGAATGCGAAGGCCGAGAATTCGACCTTGTGCTGAGTGCGCATGTGATAGGTGCTGTGCATGGTCCTGTTCACAGAGAAAGACTATGTTCTTTGTTCACAACTACATTTATCTTTCTGAGGAATTCACTCCCTTTTTCCCATTCCCACAGCCCCATCTGCGACTGTCTCACAACCTAGCCTGTCATCACACTCCCAGAGGCTAGGGAGGATTAGGCATAAGAAGAAGAGGACACGGGAGGACATGTTCTCAGAGCTTATAGCCTGCTCCCGAGCCCAGGCAGCACAGCAGACCCAGTGGCGGGAGAACTTGTCCCAAATGCACCAAGCCAACATGGATCGGGAGGAGAGGTGGCGTCAGGAAGACCAGCAGGCGACTCAAACCCTGCTTGGACTACTGAGGGAGCAAACGGACACGCTCCGGCGCCTTGTGGATGTTCTGCAGGAACGGAGGCAGGAGGACAGAGCCCCGCTGCAGTCCATCTCTAACCGCCCTCCCCCGCCACCAAGTCCCATACTCCCTTCACCCAAAGTGCACAGAAGGAGAGGCGGCAGAGTCCCTGCTAACTCTCACTCCACCCCTGCAGAGAGCTCGAGCAGCAGAAGGCTCTCATTCCCCAAAGTTTGACAAGTTCTTTCCTTCCCGCCTGACACAAGCCCCCGTCCAAGTTTCACTTCCCAGTCCCATGTGTAGTTGATAATAAAAAATATGTTTCTGTTAACTACTGTTTCCATCATGTTCTTTTGGAGGGGGGGGGGAAGGGGGTTGGTAATTGGACAGGACAGTCACCTTTGGCAGGGTACATAGTCGGGGGCAGGCACAGCAGCAGGGCACATACATAGTGCAGTGATGCAGTGACTACTTACCCTGGTTAGTCTGGGAGGTTCTTTTCATGTTATGTGGTGGGGGGTGGGTTGCTCTGTGACTTTGTGTCAGGGGAGGGCAGTTAGAGATCTTAAGCGGCGGTCCTTAGGCAGGATCACAGAGCCACACAGCAGGGGATCTGTAACCGTCCCCCCCCTGCCACAAACTCACATAGACCCCCCATACACACAGTCCGTATCAGGAGGGGTGACAGGCTCCGTTGAAAGAACCATCCCACCGCAGCGGAGCCTGTCAGTCCTTGAGTTTAGAAGCTGCATTCGCGCGACTACACTACACCCGCTCCGCACCACAGTCTGCGTCCCAGTTTTAAAAAATTCCCGCGAAAACAGTATTAAAGAAAACGGTGTGCTTTAACAAAGTAGAACTATTTTTATTTTGAAACGTGTGTTGGAAGTGGGGTGAAGGCTTCTCTGTACACAAAATTAGAAAGTCACAGGTTACCCTGCTCACTCAGGAACTTTGCTTTCAAAGCCTCCCGGATGCACAGCGCTTCCCGCTGGTCTCTTCTAATCGCCCGGCTGTCTGGCTGTGAGTAATCAGCAGCCAGGCTAATTTCCTCAACCTCCCACCCCGCCATAAAGGTCTCCCCCTTGCTCTCACAGAGATTGTGGAGCACACAGCAAGCTGCTATAACAATGGGGATATTGGTTTCGCTGAGATCACAGCGAGTCAGCAAGCTTCTCCATCTCCCCTTGAGACGTCCAAAAGCACACTCCACCACCATTCTGCACTTGCTCAGCCGGTAGTTGAAGAGTTCTTTTTCAGTGTCCAGGGCACCTGTATAGGGCTTCATGAGCCAGGGCATTAGCGGGTAGGCTGGGTCCCCGAGGATCACTATAGGCATCTCCACATCCCCAACAGTTATTTTGTGGTCCGGGAAGTAAATACCTTGCTGCAGCCGTCTAAACAGACCAGAGTTCCTGAAAACACGAGCGTCATGAACCTTGCCCGGCCATCCGACATTGATGTTGGTAAAACGTCCCCTGTGGTCCACCAGTGCTTGCAGCACCATGGAAAAGTAGCCCTTTCTGTTAATGTACTGGCTGGCCTGGTGGTCCGGTGCCAGGATAGGGATGTGAGTTCCATCTATGGCCCCACCGCAGTTTGGGAATCCCATCGCTGCAAAGCCATCTATGATCGCCTCCAAGTTTCCCAGGGTCACTACCTTTGGCAGCAGTACATCAACGATTGCCTTGGCTACTTGCATCACAACAACCCCCACGGTAGATTTGCCCACCCCAAACTGGCTCGCGACTGACCGGTAGCTGTCAGGCGTTGCAAGCTTCCAGAGGGCTATGGCCACTCGCTTCTGGACAGTCAGGGCTGCTCGCATCCGGGTGTCATTGCGCTTCAGGGCAGGGGACAGCAACTCACAAAGTTCAAGGAAAGTTCCCTTCCGCATGCGGAAGTTTCGCAGCCACTGTGATTCATCCCAGACCTGCAGCACTATGCGGTCCCACCACTCAGTGCTTGTTTCCCGTGCCCAGAATCGCCGTTTCACAGCATCAACATGACCCATTGCCACCGTGATGTCCTCGGCGCTGGGTCCCCTGCTTTCTGAGAGGTCTGTGCTACTCTCAGACTTCAGGCCATCACCGCGTTGACGTAGCCTCCTCGCCTGACTTTTCTGCATCTGCCTCAGGGCAACCTGTATGATAAGCTGCGAGGCGTTGAGAGCGGCCACAACTGCAGCGATGGTTGCAGCGGGCTCCATGCTCACAGTGCTGTGGCGTCCGCGCTGTCAATGACTGGAAAAGTGCGCGAAATGATTTCCCGCCGGCGCTTTCAGGGAGGGAGGGAGGGCGGGAGTGATGGACGGATGACGACAGTTACCCAAAAGCACCCTGGCCCCTTTTTTTTTTACCCAGAAGGCATTTGCGGCTCCACCCAGAATTCCAATGGGCGGCGGGGACTCCGGGAACTGTGGGATAGCTGCCCTCAGTGCACCGCTTCCAATGTCGACGCTTTCCCCGTTAGTGTGGACTCACAAAGTCGAATTACTGTCCTTAGTGTGGACACACACGTTCGACTTTGCAATATCGATTCCAAATATTCGATTTAAGTAAAATCGAACTACTCTCGTAGTGTAGACAAGGCCTAAGGCAAAACGTGTTACAGAAATACTGACATTTAAGTGCATTATGTAGGACTAAACTCTAAGAAATGTAATCTTAATACAATATACCACTTTCTTTTTTGCAGCCTTTTCCCTCTTTTCCGCCTTTCATTTCAGAATCTGAGCTCTGTCTCAAAATGTTTGTTTTGAGATTTAGTACAATATAAGAAAGCTCAGCTCTTTCCTTTTATGAGTTATGTAATTTAAAGAATGAAAGGTAGCTGGGGGAAAAGGAAATTGTAACTAAAACCAGACACACAGAAATGGGAAAATATTATACCTTATGTAAAGGACCTTTTACATTTTATGCATATAGTTAATACAAACTTATCTGAATTTAAAAAGTCACAATTTTATTACTGTACTACTGTCTAAAACTCTAATACGACATTCAGACATTACCATATATTCTGACAATGAGGTTTGTGTTGGTATAAAGTATGGGATGGTTTGGTTTGCATGGTATAATCTCATCTCTAGGTAGTGAGGATTTATATTCTTTCAGATGATATACATACCACTGAGTTCAAAGTATCATTACTATAGTTGAGCCTAAAATAACATTTCAGGTGAATTTTAATACTTTCTTTTTTTTTTTAGCCTTTATTTTATAATTTACTCTCTACAGTAGTAAAAGCACTTTGTAATCTAACATACTTGTTCAATGTATTGGTACTTTTTTGAGTGAGACAGTAAAATCGAAAAAATTTTAAGTGACTAGTCATCATATGGAAAATGTAGATTTTTTAAATTATCCTTCTCTGGTGGTAAAAATGACTAGGAAACATTTACTGTTCTTGAAAGTGAAATTTTACAGATTGAGTATTCTACAACCTCTACCATCAAAGACTTTGTGCCTTAGGTCAAAGTTATGTGGTTTCTTAAGTACCGGTACCTTTTTCTGTAACGGGTTCTTTTTAAAAAGAGGGTAAAAAAAGATGACAATGAAGATCTTTGAAAACCATTTATTAGGCTAAACCAAGGCCCCTGGTGTGTCAAACAAGAGAGAAATCATGGAGGTAACTTCTGCCCCACTGGTCCCAAATCCAAAATCTTCTTTGCAAACAGAGCCTCTCATTAGGTACAACTGGATCATAAAGTAACAAGTTTTGTCCTAGAATTTAGCCTGAAGCCTATTTTGGCCAGCTTAACTCTGTTGTATTCAGTGATGGGCTTGGATTAACCCCTAAGAATCTCTGTATTGTTTCTCTTCATTACATTTATCCCTGTGTCTCCTATTATCTCCTCTTTTAATCAGACAAAATGGTACAAAGTTTAATCCATTATAAGCTTTTCAGTTTGTGTCTGTTTGGGCTTTATCATTGACAGTTGTTTCCCCTTTTAATACAAACAGCCCATCTAAATAACCATGTCAAATTGTATTATAACCTGAAGCACAGAGCAGGCAGTGAGCAATATCACAGGAGTCTTATTAGATTTATACTAACCAGAGACAAAGATGTCAGAGATAGAACTGAATTATTTGCCTCTTTATTATAACTGTGAGCAAATTGAAAACAGATATTAATATATGGGCCTTCTAATAAATCCAGAGGTATACCAGATTTTTGGAGAAAATCTGCCCATTGTATAAGAACTGCTCAATATTTATTATACTATAATCTTGTAGAATGGGATATAAACATCCTGTTATCATAAAATCAATTGGTATCACAGCTGATTGCATCAATAACATGACTGTATTCTCTGCTGGGTTACAGTTTCTTTTCAGACAGATATGTCAGACATATGGTCCCTGACGTAACTGGGTGTTGATTAGACAACATTCTAAACACAGTGAATATTCTAAACACAGTGAACCTAAAAATGGATGCTGCCTCAACCCTGATCCCCCTCCTGCCCTTTGAACCCCTCCATCCCAGCCTGGAGCAACCTCCTGCACCGTCAAACCCTCATCCTCAGCCCCAACCCAGAGCCTGCACCCCCAGCAAGAGTCCTCCCCCTCCCCTCTGCACCCTAACCCCCTGCCTCAGCCTGGAGCCCCCTCCTGCACCCTGAACTCCTCATTTCTGGTCCCACCCCAGAGCCCACACCCCCCAGCCAGAGCCCTCACCTCTCCCACACCCCAACCCCCAATTTCATGAGCATTCATGGCCTGTCATACAATTTCCATACCCATATATGGCCCCTGGGACAAAAAGTTTGCCCACCCCTGGGCTAAGGGCTAGATTCACAAAAGGACCTAGGCACCTAACTGCCACTTCAGGCCCCACTGGGATTCACAAAGCTCCATGCTCAGCTGCTGCCAAGCCCTGTAGGTGCCTAAACCAAGTGCTTAAATTTTTGCAGTGAAAGTTCCCTAAGCACCTGTTTCTGCCCATGAACATATGGACTGCAGCTTCACACCAGGCATCTGGACACCTAAGCCACAGAGATGCACAAACTGGGGGGAAGATAGATGTCCCTCCACCTAACTTGGGTGTGGCCTGATCCGGTGAGCATGCCTCCTGATGCGCTTGAACAAAATGGCTGGGGTGGTGGGGAAGCACCATTTCCCTCTTAACTTTTAGCCTAGTGGTTAAGGTACTCATCTGGGATGTAGGAGATCCTTGGTTCAAGTCCCTCCTCCACCTGAAGGGGAGAAGGGATTTGAACAGGGCTCTTCCATGTCTTAGGTGAATGCTTTGACCATTACCTATGGAATATTCTGATGAGGTGCTCCCTCAGTCTCTCTTGTTGAAGCTCTTACACTGGGGATAACTAATTTTTAAAAGGTCATTGGAGCAGGGGGACTGGATACTGGGTCTCCTACCTGAGTGCTCTATCCATACTCGCTCCCTTTCTCTGGGCCAATGATTCTTTTCTTATTGATCCACAGCAGAGCAGGTTCAATAGGAGAGCCTGAGGGAGCTGCACATGAGAATATCTTGTTGCCCAATGGTTTGAGCACTTACCTAAGGTGTGGTAGATCCTTGTTCTAGGGGTTGGGTGGGGGACTTAAACTAATGGTTTCCCACATCCCAGGTGAGTACCCCTAACTACTGGGCTGAAAGTTATGATGGGCCCCTTCCTCCTCCAACCCCCTGCTAAGATAGTGTAGATGCCTAATGCCAAGAGAGGGTTTGCAGCTGATAAGCCCAAACAGAGGGAGGTGCCTCCCATGCAGACTGGTTTTGCATCTCTCATTCGCTATTTTAGGTGAGAATGTGCCTAGAATGATGGCTTTTGTGAATCCCATTTTGAGGTGCTCATCTCGGCCCATTCAATGTACGGGAATCCTAGGGGCCTCACCCAGGCTTTGTGAATCTCACTGATTTTCTCGGCACCTAAAATTTAGGTGTGGCAGTGCTCAGTGTCATTGTGCCCAAATTTCTTTATGAATCTAGCCCTATGTTCACAGCTCTCTAAGAGATGGACTATATTAATTAACGGGTCTTTTTTCTGAGTAACTTATTATTTCAAGTCTTCTCCATAAAGTGTTAGTTCTCTCCAACATGGTATTATTCCTACTCCCAGGTATCTTACAATCTAAAGGCAAACAGAGCATAGAATGCAGATTGTGCATTAGAGGTACACTTATGTTAACACACATGCATTAAATGTATGTTCTCTTTATATATGTTAGTCCTCCATGTATAAGGTCAGTCAGCAAGTTTCTCATACACATCATGACATAGGTGAGTTTTCAAGAAGAACTTAGATGATGATGATGATGATGATAGGGGCCTTGCAGATGATCTCAGGAAGGATATTTGTAGGAAGCATAGACAGAGGCACAGAGGTGTTTGTTTGCTAAGCAGACAAATGGGCAGATGAGGCTGGCATCATTGGCAGAGGGACATGGAAAGTGATAAAGATGGATCAGTAGGTGTTCAGGGCACACACACAGAGAAGTTGGATAAAAACATAAAATACTTGCTCGACAGTTCCAATATTTCATTACTTTATTTCTTAGAATTCAGAAGGATAACTCACTAGAACCCCAAAAACAGAGAGAGACAAAGCAGGCTGCTGTCTAAAACAGAGAGGCACAATTCATTCCATCTTACTGTAGGTTGGCTGACTGCAAAACTCTGGCTGCTAGGCTCAGAACACACACTTCCCTATAGAGCTTCCTAGCCTGCAAGCAGGCCAGGAAACCCCCCTGAAATTTCAAGTGACAGCCTACAGTTTTAACAGAGTTTTTAATACACCACAGCAGGGAGCAGTACAGTTGTGCAGGGCTTTGAAAGTGAAATCAAGATGCTTGAATTTGATGTGGTGGATGAGGAAAAGTCATCCTGGAGATTCAAAGAACTGGGTACATGGTCCAAGTGACAGGCAATGAGGACTATCTTAGAAGCAGCATTCTGTATGGACTGGATTTTGTAGGTGTCCGGGAGGACAGAGAAGAGGATGTGGCAGTAGTCAAGGTGGGAGATGAGGGCCTGGATGAGATTGTTCATGGTGGGGATAGAGGATGGATTGTAGAGATGCTGAAGAAGAGCAGCAAGATTTGGTTTGTCATACCTAATCCTGTCAGATGTGCAATTCTCATAAGAGAAAGTGAAAATCTTCTCCTTGATTGAAACAAATTATTTATTTGGTTACACATTCTCCTGTCTCTTTTGATGTTAGCTACAAAGGAATACACCAAACACGCCACCTTAAGAAGTCATCTCAAAGCAATGTATTTGCTTAAATGCTATGTAATACTGAACTTGCTGTAATGAAAACATTGCAGTACTGCTGCAGTCCGGAGTTTTTCAGGGTTATACTAATCAGCCTGATAGTATAGTTTTTTTGGACCAGTCTGACTTCTGATTTTATTTGAAAATCTAGTTTTTAAAAACCTGTGACCAATATTTCAAATCATAATCCCAATCAACAGCTCAAGAAAAATATTGATTGATGAATTTATTTTTGGTAGCAGAGTCTTTCCAAAGCCATTGTTCTAATGGTAACGGTAACTTTTTTAGGCATTCAGGGCTGTATCCTGCAAGGTGCTGCTGAGCACTTGGACCTTGATCTGGCAAAGCATTTACACATGTGCTTAATTGTAAGTATGCAAATAGTTACACTGACTTCAGTAGGTCTATGTAAGGGCTTGAAATTAAGCACAGGCTTCAGGGCTTTGCTGGACAGGGGCCAGAGTTCTCTGGAAATCGCGGAATCAAGCCCTCATACAATATGATGAAAACCACGGTATAAAAGGTGAGATAGACAGATATGAGACTTCTTTCGCTATAGCCACTAACTAACAGGCCCATTACCTTGCTGTCCATTCCAGGGAAGGTGTTTGTGCCTGTTCTGCTGTCATGCTTGGAGCCCCTGCTGTATTGGAAGTGTTGCCCCCAACAGTCAGGCTTTACGAGGAACAGGTCCACGTTAGATGCCATTTTGGCCCTCCGGTTGTTATCGGAGATACACCATGAGTTCAGGAAGACCCTGCATGTAGTGTACATCGATCTTAAGGCTCCATTTGTTTCAGTTGACTATGTCGTGCTATGGAAGGCCTTAAAGGGCATAGGGGTCCCTACCACTCTGCTAGACTTGATTAGATAACTGCATATTGGAACCACTGCCCATGTATGTCTGGGGGACGTCAGCACCTCTTAAATCAGTATCAGGTGTCAGGCAGGGCTGTGTCTTGGCCCCTGCACTCTTTTGTAGAGCAATGGATTTCATAATGCAGCATTCTGTCAGGTCCATAGGCATTAAGATTGGTGATCTCTTGCTCTCAGACCTTGACTACACTGATGATGTTGTTCTTCTAGTACAAAGCCCCAACAGGTTTCACGAGGCACTCCTTCAAATGGAAGAGGAGTTGGCTAAGATTGGCCTCCATGTTTCTTGGTCAAAGATAAAGCTGCAAAATCTAGGACCAGGTCCACCTGTGACTCCAATCTTTTTGAATAACGAAACTGTCAAAGCAGTCTCCAGCTTTTGCTATTTGGGTTCTATACTCACCGGTTCCTCCAACTCTCACATGGAGGTTCTCCACCTGATTGGCATCGTAGCGTCTGCCATGGCTCTTTTACAATGAATATGAAACCAACATCATCTCAGCACGACAACCAAGTTCAGGATCTATTCAAGCTGCATCCTTCCTGTACTGTTGTATGGCTGCAAAACATGGACACTGCATCGCTCAGACTGGACAAAGTTGAAGGCTTTCCACACAAAATGCCAATGTCATATATTGGGCATGAAGTGGAATGACTGCATCTGAAATGCAGATTGTGACGGGTTGGATCACAGAAACCCCCTGGGAGCTGCTACCTGATGTGCCAAGACTACCTCTGCTCCTGTTTTCCCTGCCAGCTCAGGAGTCCAGCACCCTGTCTTGCTGAGCCAGACACTCCTGTCTGCTCCAACACAGACCAAGGGTCTGAATTACTTGCCCCAAAGCTGCAGGTTTACCTGAAAACAGCTCACAGAAGTGTGCTTGTCTTTAGCACGCAGATGCCCAACTCCCAATGGGGTCTAAACCCAAATAAATCCATTTTACCCTATATAAAGTTTATGCAGGGTAAACTCATAAATTTTTCACCCTCTATAACACTGACAGAGAGATATGCACAGTTGTTTGCTCCGCCAGGTATTAATACATACTCTGAGTTAATTAATAAGTAAAAAGTGATTTTATTAAAGAAAGTAGGATTTAAGTGGTTCCAAGTAGTAACAGACAGAACAAAGTAAGTCACCAAGCAAAATAAAATAAAATGTGCAAATCTATGTCTAATCAAACTAAATACAGATAAGATCCTCACCAGTTCCAGAATGCTCCCTTTTACAGACTAATCTCCTTTTAGCCTGGGTCCAGCAATCACTACTCCGGTCTACCGGCTACTGGGGTCATTGTCTTCAGACGGTGCCTTACGCTTTTCAGACATGTCACGAGAATGCCACAAGAAATTCCAGTGAATGCCGTTCTTCGGGTGGCTTGTAACATTCGGGATAAAATCCCTCCAACCGAGGGGTGGAGGCAGACCCCCTATTACATGGGTTCATCAAGTCTGGTCTGATGTTGGACTCTCAGGCTCTCAAGTCCTTGAAGCTGTACAGGAACGGACCAAATGGTGAATGATCGCTACAGCCAACGGTTCGGCTAAGTGCTGAAGAAGAAGACTGTCTAACATCACCAAATACTCACACCCTTCTGACTTTAAACGTTGGCATTTACATCTGGGGAAAAAAACACTCATAAATATCCCAAAAGACTAAACCCATCATTTTTTTCTGTGGAACTCTCCAGTCAGTGAGGAGTTCTGCTAAAAATTGTTGACACTCTGTGGCATGTATGTAGGTTTTGGCAGAGGGTGACAAAATTTTTGGAAACTTATGTTCAGCCTCCCCCAGAAATTAGGGGTCTTAAGATGCTGAATCCTTCCTTTGAGGGTGCTGAGTATCCTCAACTCCCATTGAAGTTAGTTGCTTAAGAAAGATTAACTTTAACTAAATGATTAGTGAAATCTAAAGAGGGCTAAATCTATTTTAAAAGTTGCTAAAATAAAGAGTAATATTGCCTAATGGAGACGGTGATTACTGCATTTTTTAAAATTAATTTTACTAATATTTTCAGAAACTCTTCATCATATTGACACCTACACCTTCATCAGACTATAAAATGGTACAACTAAATAGGTAAGGGAGTATGTCACCAACTTGCTTGTACAGATGAATACCACCAAAAGCTGTGCTTTTACATCAAAAGGATGACTATTATTTAATGACAGTTGAATCCATGCAATTTCCAGCTGGTGCACTGTGGTCAGTGCATCATTCACCTATAAAAAGAAATTTTCTCCCCATGCTGATTGATTTTTGCTTTCAACTGTATTCTTACCTATATATACCTGCTCCAGCCCCAGTGTAAGTTTTTCCCAATTATTTACATGTGATAAAGTAGCAGAAACAATACAACCCAGCTTTATCTATCATTCACTTCCTCCTCCATCAAGAAAACTGACTCAAAGAGCAGGTCTGCAGTCGATTTTTTTTTTATAAACTGTACCTACAATCAGAATGAAAAATAATGCCCTCTGAGAAGAACTGCTGTTATTTCCACATGAAAAACATCATTTTCTTGCTCCTGTTAAAATTGAAAAGTATATTAGTTTTGCAGCTCATCATTCAACATTTTTATAGACTTTATTAGTGAGATGCTCATGATGGACTTATATCCTTGATGGCTGGATTTGATGCAGACAGAATCCTGTAGGGCATGTTGCTACTTTTGTAGTGAGATAGTGGGTACTGATCACTAGCATGCAGTTCTGACCTTTACTTTAGATAGAGTTTTAGATTTACAATAAGTATAAATAACAGACCATCCAGTAGCAACTTCATGCATGTTAAACATCAGTGATGTTTCATACAGTCCAGTGATGGGCATAGGGATAAAAGAGTTTGTTCTCTATTTGACTTGTAACAAAAGCAGAGAAATGCCAGGATCAGTGAGAGAGCAGTAAATTGTTTGAATTGTTTATTAAAATTTGCAGCCAGTGGCAATCTCAGGATTACTATTATTTTTAAATAGTTTGGGCTCAAATATGTTGGAAAATGTTTTACTATATATGAACAGAAATAACTCACACAGTGGTGATTACTTATTGAGAAAGTTATTACAGAAACAACTCGGACGTGTGACACCCAGGGCCGCCTAGCGCGGGTTTGGGCCCGGTGAATTTTTTTTTCGTGTCCCCCAGCAAGGGCAGACTGGCTAAACAGGGCTGACGAGAGTGGGGGGAAGCCGGGGAAGTCGGGCCCTGGGCCCCCTTCCGGACAACTGGGCCCTGGTAATTTGTACCGGTTTCCCCCCGCTCTTGTCGGCCCTGGTGACATCCTATGAGCACAGGACTATCCTGCTATTAGTTCATACAGCATATAAATCAACCACAGATTTACAATGGAGTATTCCTCGGATTATATCATTATGAGCTAGATTGTGTTTTGGCTTTTGCCAGCCGAGCAGGTCAGGGAAGGGGGTAAGGAACCTCTCATGTCTTGCATGGCTCACTTGAAGAGACCCAGAATCACATTGTCTGTGCCTTATATATATTGCTGCAGTTACATATTTTAAATTTATCCATACAATACTTAGCTTTAAAAATTACATAAAATGTATACACATGCACAATTTGATTTGACACAAATCATGATCTGATTATTCAGGTAAAACTAATTGCTATGATTTAGCAACTCTTTCCTAGTTATATTTCCTTAGCATGAAAGCCTGAAATGAAAATTGCTTTAATGACATTAAGGCCTGGTTTATACACAGGTTATTCATGTGAGTGTTGATTTGTTCGTGCTTAAGCATAAATCCTAGAAGCACATTTATTTTACTGTGCAGATATCAGTAGTTAAAGGCAATCACCACAGATTTGAGCTATTTTACTACTGACCAATGTAAAATAGTGTAGATTTTTGTACAGGGAAAGCTTCTGATATCTAGCATTACCAAAACCTCCACCTGATATAGGAATGTCCCACAATTAGTACTTTTCTTGTATTCTTACACTCAACTCCCACTTGTCTTTCAGCTACCTCCTTTTCCCAACCTCACTGGCCCATGGGGAACCCCTATTCAGATGTGTTAAAATTCAGATTTGCTCAAAGGGTATTACAAGGCCTAACTACAACGTAAACCTTATTTTGACTGTCAGGATTAGGCTATGCCATCCTGTTCCTGTCTATTCCTGTTCTCACTCCCCTGTGAAACAATTCGGCCAAAATGAGAGCTGAGCGCTAATCATGGAAGCTTTCCTTGCTCCATTTAACACATGACTGTTCCCCTGAGGAGAGGCTCACATCCCCATATGCTTCAGGCTCTGACCATATGTTTCAGAGGCAGCAGAATGCTGATGACTGGATGGAATGATAGAGGTGAACTGTCAGCTTGCAAGTGTGGAGCACTCAGACTCTACAAACAGGACTGTAGAGGAGTCAGAGATGTGGGAGAGAGGAATTAACCTGTTCAGAGAAGACAAGGAAGAAAGTGAGGGGGATATAAATTGGGAAAAAGGAAAAAAAAAGCCAACCTATCTCTACCTAATCTGAACAATCTCCTTCCAGCAGTGTGCAAATCTGCCTGAAGCCTCTGGATGGAATTTGACAGCTCTGTATATCTGCCAAGACAGATGGAAAGCATCTGATGCAGAATTCTAAAGAATTTAACAAGCTGATTATTATTTATTAAAAATTATAAATAAAATGTAAGAACAAGCTCAGCTAATTATGAATGCTACTAATTTAGGCTCTGATCCTGCAAAAGGTGGTGGATCCTGGTGAATCCATACTCCCATCACCTAGAAGCAGTTAAAAATTGATCACTCCAATATTTCAGTAGATAAGAGCCCTCATATCCAGGCCAGACTGTTTGTTTCTGTGGGAACAGCTCTGTCTAGAGGGAACAAGCACCATGTAATCTTTGGCTGAATTTTGGCCAGTTTTTCTCATTGAGATCCTGATGGATGGGGGAAGCACAGGGCAGCCACCTGTGAGCAACACCCACACCACTCTTGGTGAAGTAAACACCCACACCACTCTTAATAAAGTCAAGTGGGGAAGTATTGGGTCCATTATTAACAAAGATACCTTGAGGATAGGGTACCAGCTTTCCTCAGATGAATGCTCATAAAGCCAGTTCTCAGGCAAGCATATTGCCCTAATTTACTTGGGTGAGATTTAATGAGAAGATTGTAGCGAGGCAAATCTAACAGTACCAGGAGTACTCAGCTTTCTTGGCACCCTATCAGTCAGGGCGGGAATGGTAGGGAGACAGTGATGGTAAAAAGGCCAGGTATCCATGCTGCTTATTTTAGATTTATTGGCTGCCTTTGGTGCCACTGATCACAAGATTTTGTTCATGACAACCGAACCTGGTAGGGTGGATGGGATCACTCCAGTCACTCTAATCCTTCCTTTCAGAGAGATCTCAGAGGAGAGTTGATGCTTACTTGTCCTAGGTTATCTTATAACAAATACATCAACATATTAATTTTGGAATGTCTTTGTGCACCTTTGCCCTTTAATAAACTGAAAAGTTAATTAAAAAGAACAAAAACACTAAAAAAAACTACTTTGTCTTAATAGAGACCCCAAATTGTATCAAATCCCAAATGATTCTCCAGAGATTTCCTTTCATCATTAGCAGATACAATATTAACAATGGCCTCCATGTCCAAAAAGCAACACCCATTTTGTTTAGATTATATTTGATGTACTTTTATAATGCAACATATCTCTTCTCGTTATTCTTTAGGGACCACAATCTGGCACTCGAGCAGCCACCATAGAGCCAGGCACTGTGCCAGCAAGCTGCTCTGCTACTCTTGAATGGGGACAGCCCCTCCAGCACAGACACATGAGCCATGTTTTTCAAATGTGGGTGCTCAATTTAGGCAACTAAATCCACATTTAGTCATTGAAATAATTGTTGTGATTTTCAGAGATGCTGAGTGTCTGCAACCCCCACTGAATTCATTGGCAGTTGTGGGTGCTCAATCCAAATCCCACTGACTTCATTGGGATCTGGATCAGGCCCTAAGTGAGCACTGAACTGTATGTGTATTGCAGACTGAAGACGCTATTTACTATATGAACTTACTTAGGGCATGTTTACATGGCCCAACAGTTCGGACTAAAGGGGTATGAATAGCAGTGCACCACAGTGCTGCTCTGTAATTCCCTTGTGCAGATACTGTGGATCTTTAAGTTGGCACCCACAGCATCCACACCCAGGAGTTATAGCGCAGCATTTTTATGCACACTGCTATCTATACCCACTTAGTCTGAACTGTGAGGCAGTGTAGACATATGATGGGGTTTGGACCCCACACTAGCCATGATAGGGCTAATGAGGTAACCTGGAATCACCAAAGAGAGGGACGGCCAGGGTTAATTGACAATGAAACCCATCTGGGGAGGGGTTTGGCCAGCAATATAAAGCCATGAGGTTGAAAGCAGACAGTGGTCCTACTGGACATTGCACGCCCAGAAAGAGTGGACTAACTGGTGACCTGACTGGAGGGCCAAGTTACCAGAAGAAAGATTATTGCAGTTAGAGCAATGAGCAGTAAGGGGACACCCAAGGCAATGAGCACTAATTCCCAGCCCCAACCCTAAGGGGAGACCCGAGGGGTGAGTGGCAACCCCATTACACATGCCCTTAAATTTTTAATTTGAAAAGCTGCTAGAATGAGGATCAAGATTTGCAAAAGTTACTAGTGACATTGGTTGCCTCATTTTCAAGTGCCTATCTCGAGATAACTGAAAAGAGCCTGATTTAGGTAAAGCACTGAGTGCCAGCTCTCTGGCCAAGTTGAGGTTTTTGAATTTGTACACAATACAGGAACCTTCTCTCTCTCTTAGCCTCTTGAGTGAAATTTGTTACTTTTTGTCTTTTAAGCCATATTTGCTTAGTTTTTACTTTTTTTCTTTATAGGACTTTTATCTGTTTTGCAGATTAATATTATTTCTTCTTTGTATGCCCATCTGTCCACCCATCTGTTTATTTTAGCTACATTTCCTTTCACCCTGCTGGCACTTGTATATCCTCACCCCACCCCAGGCATGAATCCTTCAAAAAGATTTATAAGGTGGACCATAATGAATATCTTCAGAACAGTCTTAGAAAAGGTTTAGATTCCTGTATTTTGTGATTCACTTGATATAAAAATATTTGGAATTTTTAAAAGTATAATGCTAACTCTATAACTCTTTTTAGGCTTATGTGTGAGATTTTCAAAAGGAGATTTGAATAGACTTGTACTCCTAAATAACATAGGCACTTATAAGAATTCCACCCTGATATCCTAGGGGGAAAAATCATAACGTTTTATTTAAAGATCTGCCTTACTATTTTTCATTAGATTCTTGGTAAATAAGAAATTAAGTCCTACCTAAAGTGCTACCGACTTATATAATTCAGACACATGCATTGCCGGGCCAACAGCTTCTATGACATCAAGATGTGGTGTCAACATGTATGTAATGTATAGATTCTCAACTTGAGTAAGGTTCTTCATAAAGTGAGGGCCCAATGCTAAACTCCATAATCTGGCAAAACTCCAAGTGAAGTCAATCGGAATTTTGATTTGGTAAAGAATAGAGAATTCAGCACACTATTTTTGTACAGTAGTTCACAATGACTAAATGGTTAATCAGCAATCAACAGTTGCTAACAATATCTAGCCCTTCAAGTTGGTCTGATGATAAAATGTTTCTATTTCATATTTCATTGGGTGAGCGTGTAGTCACAACTCAACAGCCTATTGATTTTGGTGTTTGAAAAGCTTAGAGGCAAACTGTATTTTGATTGGGTCCCTCAATTAATTTCTCGTAATGGGCCAAATTCTGCTCTCATTTACTGTGAACTGAGTGGGTTTGCCTGAGTGTAACAAAATAGAATTTGGCTCAATAATTGTTGTTCTTCTGATTTACCTCTACACTCCTGACTACTATAAATTCAAATATTAACATTTTGCTAGTACATGGACCACTGTTAAAGCTGTGGTGGAAAAAAGTTTCTTATGTAAAGTGAAACAGGCACATTTTGACTTTTTCACCAAAAGTTGGTCAAAAGTGATACTTTTCTGTAAGAATAAAGGGCCAAAATTTCCCTTTAATGCATGGGGATAACTGAGGGCAGAATTTGTCCTCAAAAAAGCTATTTATAAAACTTCCATGTACACAATGTAAATATGTTTTCAAAAACAACTTTCCCCCCCGTAAGAGAGCATATAACTTTTGCATTACAGTGAAAGGAGGCATGAAGATAAAGAAGTGGGTGTATGGAATCTAATTTCTTTGCTCCCATTTCAGTAAGTTAATTTTGTCTCTTCTTTTGATAATTATTAGAATAATGGAGTGCAACGGCTACCTTCCTAATTCTTGCCGCTTGCTCATAGTGAAGAGCTGTTATAAACATGGTTGAATTATGCTTCTCGATTTACAACAGTGCTTAGGTTTCTCTAGTTATATTACTTGCATCCACTTATACATTTATATTTAAATGAGATTATATTATTTATTAAGAGATGGGACAGAGCCTCAACATTTGGATCCAGATTTTGAACATTCTGAAATTTAATTTGGATTCAGAGTTTTGGTGCAAGATGATGAAGGAAACCATGAAATATAGGTAAGAATCCAAAATTTTAAGATTTGTTTTTTCAGAGCCACTAAAAGTGAAAAAAAAAATCTACATATTTTCTTGAGGATGGATTCAGTATTAAAACTTCACTATTAAACAAAATATTGTACTGGGAAATGTTTGTGAAATTTCATAGCATTTTTTGGTTTTACCATTTAATAAAATGTTTGAAGTAAAATAAGTACTTTTGCTCAATGGTGTATATTTTAATCTGAAATATTCCCAGCACATATAAGAAATTGATACAGGTTTGTGCTATGAATTACTGTAAGGGATTATTTCATTCACTTTTGTATCTCTCATTATTTTGGCAAGTTTTCTAAGCATGGTTACAAATTTTTACTGAAGAAGCTCAATCTATTAAACTCAACAAAGAGACGGTTAAGGGGTGCCTTAATTACAGTCTATAAATACCTACATGGGAAACAAATATTTAATAATTGGCTCTTCAGTCTAACAAAGAAAGGTATAACTTGATCCAATGTCTGGAAGTTGAAGCTAGATAAATTCAGACTGGAAATAAGGCATTCAGTTTTAAATGGTGACATTAATCAATCATTGGAACAATTTACCAAGGGTCGTAGTAGATTCTCCATTACTGAAAATTTTAAAATCAAGATTAGATATTTTTCTAAAAGATGTGCTTTAGGAATTCTTTTGGGGGAAGTTCTATGACCTGTGTGATACAGGAGGCCACATTAGATGCTCACAGTGGTCCCTTCTGGCCTTGGAATCTATGAATCTACTACACTATTCATACCCAAGTCAGATCTTTTGCTTCTGGGGACATATCCTAGCATATCCCTGGATTCCTAGCACCCTCACCAGCAGTAGCCACTCTAAACTTTTGTTCAAGGTGTATTGTGAGAAAACTTGACTGTCCATCCCACAATAATCAAAGTTGTCTTAGCCCATAAACACATGCAGCTGGGACATTTCTGGGGCATATGCTCCCAGCAACTGGACCCAACAATATGGATACAGCACCAATGGAAGAACTTGTACAGCTCACACTTTCACTCCTATTTCAGGAGACAGACCGAGCGTCCCTAAGGTGTTGGTGGGCTTTCTCAGTGTCTTTTATCCTATTGAAGGTGCCTCTTGGAGGGTGGTATAGACTTGGCAGACGCCACCCAGCTGATGTGGCTTATACCTGTTGCCATAACCACAGATTATCCAGATGTAGACTGGCGCTTTTGGAGGGGGGCCACGAGCACAGACTGGTGGGGATCACATCATCATGCAGACTTGGAACGAGCAGCAGTTGCTCTAGAAATTTTTCATGAAGAAGCCAGCGTCCCTGGAGCTTTGTGAGCAGCTTGCCTTGACCCTTCAGTGTCAAGACACATGTATAAGAAGGTCATGCCAGTCCAGATGTGGGTGCTACAGCCATCTGGAAGCTGGTTACCCTAGACTGCTACAGGTCAGTGGCTAACCAGTTTGGTGTTGGCAAGTCCACTGTTGGCCTGCGGTGGTGGTGGTTTGTGAGATGATCAGGACTGTGATTTACCCATATGTGGTGGGCATAAATAGTGCCTCTGAAATAATTGCTGGTTATGAGAAAATGGGCTTCCCAAACTGTGCTGGGGCCATTGATGGGACTTAGATTCCCATAGTTTGCCCACTGCAAGGAGTGCAAGAGTACATAAACAACAAAGGGTACCACTCCATTGGTATGCAGGAAGTACAACATGAGCAGATTCAAAATAATGTGGGATGCCAGGTTTTCTGGAGATCAGGACTTTATCTTCATGGATGAGCAGGGACATTATTTCCACCAAATTGCAGTGTTATAAATTGAGTCACCCACTCTCCCCACTGTTGTTCTAAGACCCCGCATACTCTCTGTTGCCGGGGCTTATGAAACTGTACCCTGATTTCAGAGGGCCTGACAAAAGAATGTTCAACTACACACTCAGTAGTGGTAGGTTGGTGGTAGAATATTCATTTGGCAGATTGAAATCCCGACGGTGGTGCATAAAGAACTGTTTGGATACCAGTGTCATTGATGCCATCTGCATTATTTGTGCCACGCAGAGCAGACATTTCTGCAAGAACATTTTTGCCATTTTGACTCAAGGCACTGCTGGACTTCTAGACAGATACACAGCCAGAAAGTGTACCTTTCATTACAGGGGCAGGATCCATACATGCAACAAAAATCAGAGGTACTTTGTGTGCCCATATGAGTTTGCATGGCCATATGGATGAGGGGGAATAAAATAATGTATATGTATATACACAGTAATATGAATGAATAGGGAATGAAATAGTATTTGTATTATGCATTTTGTGTACTTGGGTCCTGTACCTCATCACACAATTTATCATTCACTGCAATGGTATGGTTGAACATTTTTATTCAGTTTGTAATAACTGGACATGTACTTAAGCTATGTGTTTAAGTGTCTGATGTTTTGAAGTGAATGAGCCTTTTTATGCATGTTATTAAAACTTGTTACGTACTTCAAAGCCCAGTTTATGGATTACTGTGATGAAGTTCCTCCAAAGTAAATGTAAGAAACAGTGGTAATGACACCTTGTGTTCATGTGGAATGCTTTATTTACAAACAATCATGAAATGTTAAAAACCTGAGAGGCCAACCAGCTGCCAGCAAAACTTACAACACAACAAACAAAAAGAGTGCAAAACCCAGGGAACAGTGGATATGAGGAAATGAAATGCCAAGGGTGAAAAACACTGAAACTCTGTGCCATGCAATAACTAACTCTTTCTGGGTGTCTGCTGTATCTGCATTTTCCTTGGCCCTTCTAACACATTTTCTGTGCACAGGCTGCTTCTTTTGTGACGTGGAGGACCGCAGGGGGTACATTTGGGGATGAAATCACTGTTCATTCCTCCAGACGTAGACCACCCTACTCCAATATTACCCAAAGAGTGCGTGGTAGCATGAAGGGGACTCAGGGCCTGGGGCCAGAGCAGAATGTGAAGCTGGAGCTGGCTCCTGCAGTTTTGTTTAAGTGAGTGCAAGCATCCTTTTAAACAATTCTTTCTGCTGCGCTCTATTTTCCTCTCTCAACTTGCATTCCTGCTCCAAAAAGTGCACTGCCAAGCTCTTCATGGTGTCCAGCCTCTCTCTCTCTCTCACCATCTGTCTTGCATTTCTCTCTCTAGTATTCCAACTGCTGGCTGGCCTTCAGTAGGATCTCACCCATTATTTCACCTTGGCCTCACTTCCTCCTTGACCGCTGCATCACAGTTTATCCTCCATGGCTCCTGGTTGCCTTTGTGTGCCCAGCAGAGGTGAAGGGCCTGCCAAGGCAAAAGAAAGAACACGTTGTCTGAGCATGAGAAAGACATTACATTGCATCTGCTGCACAGGAAGAGGCTGCAGCAACTCAAGGTCAACAGATGCTACCTTTTATCATTGGGTTTTATTTTTTTCCACACCACAAACATTTCTTGCCACAGACAGTCTTGTGAGCTCTAATCATCAGCCATGATGGTAAAATGCACTTTCCAAATTCAATGTAAATTATGTATCAATCCCCCCATTTCCCCCCTGTGGTTGTGTGGGGTGGTTCTACTCACTATGTTCTAGTACCTAAGGGTTGATTGTCATTTTATGCAGGACAATTACTGGAGAACATTATAGTTTTGGAGATTCTGACTGACAGCAGGACCTTCTGTTCCAAGCCACTGGAAGCCATCCATTAATCTATGTTAAAGAGCTTGTTAGGCATTTGATAGCTGCCAGCACATCTTTGAATGGAGGGGGGCTTGTGAGCTACAGAGGCGCACCTAATAAGTATGCCCTGCCCTGAAATTTAACCAACCGCCTGGACTTCCTACTTGGTGAGAAGTACACAAGTAAAACTAGCCAGGTGTAAATTAAAATCTGTGGGAAAAATCAACAGGGTTCTGCGTTGGATTGGAGACCTATTTCAGCCTTCTTGAAAGCATTTTGCCTTCATTCATTCCCATGGACTACAAACCCTGGGGACACTTTCTGCTCATAACATGGGACCTGTGGACAACATATACCCACACCCCCCTGTTTGGAATACTCTGACAGGAGGCTTGGGATGGTCCAGCAGGGCCTGTTCATACAGTGTGGCATGCTAGCAGGGAAGCCAATGTAAGGCTCTCATTTTTATTGCCTCAGTGATCTTTGTGATAATCTGGGAGTATCTAGTCAAAATTTCATGGGAACTGCTTGTTTAATTTCCCTGTATCCATTTTGAATTCCATGTGGTTGGGGTGGGGAAAAGGGTGGCAGAGCACTGGTGTTAGTTCTGTCATTAATGGAAAGACACTATAACTGCTGGGTTATAACAACAATTTCATTGGGTCATAAGCTGGAAATCCCTCCCATTTATATATTAACAACAAATGAGGATGAAGAAACATACCGGGCCGTGGATCAGGCTCTGGTGCTACTTTTGCCTCATGTGCTTCTGCTGACAATTCTTCTGCTGGGGTGCTCCCCAGTGCCACTCTCAAATAGCTCTTCTGAGTAAGGTCACAGGATGTGCTGTAGCCTCCTCAAGGACTAGCATAAGTGTCGGGACTAGGGTATGTGCAGTTGGGCAGAATGGTTAGAAACAGGAGCCTGGAACCAGAGTTGGGTCAGAGTCAGGTGCCAAACCAAGGCTTGGAGACAGGGGTAGGGCATAGATATGAGAACCTGGAGTGAGGCAGGAAACCAGGTCTGGGATAAGGAGGGTAGGAACAGGCATGAAGACAAGGCTCAGGAGTCAGACAATTAAGCAGGAGAGTCTGTAGAAGCTGCCAGCCAAGGATTCCTCTAATTGCTCAGACAACTTCCTGTGCCTCTTTCTGGTTTAAGTACAGCTTCCCAGCCAGCCGGTGGGGCTGGACATCTCCCACAATCAGGAGCTTTGTGGGTGGAGCCCTTTGCTAGCTAGAGCTTTACTGGCCCCCTTCTCCAGTTATTCAGGTGAGCTGCTGGGTGGTGGCTGTAGTCTGAGAACAGCCTGAGGACCCATGGGCTTAGGTGCAAGGCCCATGAGCCTTCACAATGAGAACCATTTCATTCAGTGGCTGCTGACTATCCTCCAGAGCTTCTTGTGACTCAGGCTTTATAAGGGGCACCATCTTTCCTTAGCAGGTTCTCATGCACCTCTTCAGGCTCAGAACTGGGTCAAATTGCTCGTAGAAGAGGCAGGTAAAAGGCAAGTTTCCCAGGGATGCTGTTACTATCCCTGACCTCACGGTGGTTCATTTTAAGCCACTTGACTTGCTCTCTGTGGTGGATCCTCAAGCTTCACTGTGAATTGTTTGTACACACATGATCATTTCTTGCCCTCTTACTGAAGTCCAGTGTTTTGTTTGCCTTGCACCAGAGATTTACCAGAATTTGATTGTGTTCCTCTTGCCAGGTAGTGGCAGCTTGGCATAGGGCTTCTTCCTATCGGTGGGCATAGCTAACGAAGGAGACTGTTCAGTGTTTCCAAGTGAGTGGTCTGCTGGAGTTTAGCAGTTTTGTTTTATGGGCAGACTGTTTGCATGGGTCTAAACCATCTTCATTCAGCTGAGCAGCTTCATTTGAATCATGAGGGCTTACTTCCATGTCTTTGGAATTGAGTGGGATGTTTTGGGGTAGAAGGACCAAGAAACACAGGGCTGAGGGATTGTGGGATAATGTTGGTGGACTCTCTGGATATGAGTCTGGGGACGCAGGTTTAAGCTACATACACACTGCCAAATGACAGGGCCTGGACCAGAGTCCCACCAGGACGCAGGCTCAGACCCCCAGTCTCCCCCAGCCTCAGTTGTGTTCTAGGATCTGGGTCCTGAGGGCTTGCTGACCCAAATCAGAAAAATTTGTGTGAGGATGATAGGGGGTTTGGGCTCAAACCGGAGCCTGAGCCCGGATTTACAATGCAGTGTTGACCTACCCTGAGTGGCCATTTTCTACCCTAAATGGTGCTTTTCCTCATGTCTGAGACTATTGAGAAGCCCTCACAGAACCAATACAGTTCAGACGAGCTCCATAAGAAGAGTGTACAGATTAAATTCAACATAACACCAGAAGTGAGGGGCATACAAAAAATAGAAGCCGGATAGGGAGACAAGGGACATAAATGACAAGATCACACATCTACTAAGTTTAATAAGGCATGTGGTCAGTCCTTAAGAGGCCATGTATTGGAAGGGAGAGCTACAATAACAGTCCCTCCACTTGGGAGAGTGAGAGCAGGATGGGGTTGGGAGCAGGCAGATATATGGCTCTGCTGCTCACTTGTGCACGGCTGGCTAGCTACATAATGGGGAGTATGTAACACTCTTTAATGGGGTGTAGTGGATTGTGCAAGAATCTTGGGAAGTGTTCTGCCTTTCTGGGCAGAATGTGTCTAGCATTCCCTCGGGGGCAGTATGGCTCCATTTCATCCCCAGTGCAGGGCTGTGTCTAAATGCCACAATTTAGACCGTTCTGTTTGTACTGTTTGTTGAGTATTATATGCCAGTGAATATTTACAGCAAGGTCTAGTACTGATGGAAAATGAAATATATAAGCTGTTACACAGTGTAGAGAGATGTGCATTTTTCAGTCTAACCAAGGGAACAGATTTATCTTTTTTGTGTCAGTTATGGATAGATGTAAGTCTTTCATGTACACTTTGTTTCTCCACAATTTTCAATGGACTTTGAATTGTATATATTCAGTGGTAAGCAAATACCATTTGCTTAGAATATCATAGAATATCAGGGTTGGAAGGGACCTCAGGAGGTCATCTAGTCCAACCCTTTGCTTAGGTGTCAGTCTGTAGAAGCGGTAAGTGATCCTCCCTCCCTCCTTTTTTAAAAGGGGAAAACAAAAAACTTAATTCAGTTTCTAACATTGAAAGGCATGATCCAGAAAATGTGAAAGACAGCACATTGTGAAGGACAAAGTGGAAAATTAATCTGAAACAATTGAAATTTCTCCTCAGGAGAGACCCTTGAGGATTCTGACAACAACCGTAGATTGGTGTGTATCAGCATGGTGTGTAATTTGCCTCTAGTTTGATAACTATAGTCACAATCACAAAGATGATTTTGTTTCCTCTTTTCAGTTAGAAACTCTGGTATTTAAAATTTTATTGACATCACTCAAGTTAAATTATCTACAATCCCTCTTGCCTAAATCATAGTCTCATTTAATAACTGTTAATTGTGGAGTTCTGTTTTCACACAATTAAAAGTGCATAGAATCTATTTTGGAATGGGCTTCAGTCCAGAAATATGCTTTACTTTGTTATTTTCTGTTCCCTTGGGGGATGTCTTCACAAAATGGCAAAGCCCAAAGACTTCCTGAAGGCTAATCCTTTTCTGGGTCATATGATTCTTTTCAGATTCCATCTCAAGAGAGTTTTCTGATAACAATAGGTTCTGCTGTCTGTGAACTGGAGAAAATCCTGTTGCTTCAGTGTTAACAATGAGTGGAATTTTAGTGCAGTAGGGCTGTTTACTTAATACAATGGAAGTTGGTACAGACTGGACTTACAAGTGTCAAGTAAACAGTGTGGGAAAATCTATGTCATTGCAACTGAGTCAACAAGGTTCTGAATGCATGAATGCTGACTTAACTGTAACTACAATAACTATCTGGTCAACTTCAATAATGCATCAAAGAGAATTGCCTTGAAAAATATCTTACTGAGAAAGGGTTAAATGTAGAAAACAGGCCTCTGACAACTAAGGGATGAACAAAGTAGGCATTCAATGACACATTAGAAATCCCACACAATGTGCAATCAGAACGGCTTTGTTGCAGACTCAAATACAAGTCTGTTACACAGTAATTGAATAGTGAGCTAATGATCAAAGATGACATTTTAGTCCTTAAAGTAATTACTTAAATTAATCATGAAGTGTAAAACAAACAGTGATTAGATCACAAAAAGATGCCTGGTTTATCGTCATCTATGTATATATTTTTTACATTTGAGTACATTGGGCTAACAGTCCCCAAATCAATATTTTAGTTTAGTTGAATCAAACAAGTTTGAGTCTAACAAGACAGAGGACCTTCAGCTTCCTATTCAGGTTTGGACTGAGGAAATAAATGTGATTTAACCCTTACAGGTGGCATGACTGTCAGTTTACATGAAAGTATTTGTCTTTCAGCCAGTGAGTACATAAATATCAATGGAATTATAGATGATAGAAAACACTTATTACATCATCCAGTCCATCTCACATCCAGTGCAGGACTATTCCCTGCAGTATGTTTGGTAGTGCTTTATCTAGTTTAGGTTTTAAAGCTAAAATGTTTGGGCTTTCACTACTTCCCTGGGGACACTGTTCAGAATAATTATATATCTCATTATCAGGAAGTTTTCCTATTATTCAGCCCATAGAGTCCTTTTCTTAAAGAAAAGACTTCTCTTTAATCCTAGTTGCACTGTAAGGTAGGGTTGCCAGGTGTCTGGTTTTCGACTGCAACACCCGATAGAAAAGGGACCCTGGTGGGTCCGGTCAGCACCACTGATCAGGCCATTAAAAGTCCGGTCAGTGGCGCAATGGGGCAAAAGCGGGCTCCCTGCCTGCCGTGGCTCCGTGTTGCTCCCGGAAGCAACGGCATTTCCCTCCTCTGGCTTCTAGGCATAGGGGCAGCCAGCAGCCTCAGCATTCTGCCACCTCCCCAAGCACCGGCTCTGCAGCTCCCATTGGCCGGGAACCATGGTCAATGGGAGCTGCGGAGGTGGTGTCTGCGGACAGGGCAGTGGGTAGAGCCTCCTGGCTTCACCTCTGTGTAGGAGACTGCTTCTGGGAGACTGCTTCTGGGAGCTGCCTGAGGTAAGTGCCGCCTGGAGCCTGCACCCCTGACTCCCTCCCATGCCCCAACCTCTTGCCCCAGCCCTGATTCCCCCTCCCGCCCTCTGAATCCCTTGGTCCCAGCCCAGAACACCCTTCTGCACCTCAAACCACTCATCCCCAGCCCCACCCCGGAGTCTGCACCCCCAGCCAGAACCTTCACATCCCTCACACCCTAATCCCCTGCCGTAGCCTGGAACCCCCTCTGCATTCTGAATCCCTCAGCCCCAGCCCGGAGCCTTCTCCTACACCCCAAATTCCTCATGCTCACACCCCCAGCCAGAGCCTTCACCCCCCACACCTCAGCCCAGAGCCCCCTCCCATATCCTGAACCCCTCATTTATGGCCCCACCCTGGAACCTGCACCCCCCAGCACAGAGCCTGTACCTCCTCCCAACTCCAATCCCCTGCCTCAGCCCAGAGCCCCCTGCCATACTCTGAACCCCTCAGCTCCATCCTGGAGCCCCCTCCTGCACTCCAAACCCCTCATCCCTGGCCCCAGCCAGAGCCCTATCCCCCTCCCGTATCCCAACCCACTGCCTCAGCCTGGAGTCTCCCCTCCCCCCACCCTGACTCCTCATTTCTGACACCTCCCCGGAGCCCGCACCCCCAGCCGGAGCCCTCACCCTGCCCCAGCCCTGTGAAAATGAATGAGTGAGTCAGGGTCGGGAGAGCGAGTGACAGAGGGAAGGGGGTTGGAGTGAATGGGGACGGGGCCTCAGAGAAAGGGCAGGGATTTGGAGGAGGGGTGGGGCAGGGGGCCGGGCAAGGGTGTTTGGTTTTGTGCGAGTAGAAAGTTGGAAACCCTACTGTAAGGGTAAGTTTATACTGCAATAAAAGACTAGGGTCATAGCTGTGGCTGGCCTGGGTCAGCTGACTTGCGGCTCATAGTGCTTGGGCTGTGCGGCTATAAAATTGCAGTGTAGATGTCAGGCTGCAGCCTGGGCTCTGAGATCCCACAAGAGGGGAGAGTCTCAAAGCCTGGGGCCCCAGCCCTAGCCCAAATGTCTATACAGCTACTTTCAGCACCCTAGCCTGAGCCTTGCATGCCCAGGTCAGCTGACCCAGGCATGAGACTCAGTGCCTCAGATTTTTTTATTGCAGTGTAGACAAACCCTTATTTTTTTTATTTTTTTTTCTTGCACAGACAGGTACCAGCTGGAATTTGGGTTCTGTTGGGCTAGGCGCTGTGTAAGATAGTCCTTGTTCCAAAGAGCTTACAATCTAAAAACACGAGACTGATAGGAATTATTACCCCAATTTACAGAAGAGGATCTGAGTCATAGAGAGTCTAAGTGGCATTGACCCTAGCTACCTGAGATCCCTCCACCCCCATGACTTCCCTCCACTGGAACCACCACACTGTTGACCCACATGGGGAAGCTCATGCGTGCAGGAAACAGAACATTTACAGGGAGCTAGACCTAGAAAGTGGAATGACCACGGACCTCACTACTTTTGCAACTGAATGAAAAAACTCATGTTTTTGACTCAGCTTTCTCTCAATCATTTATTCACACACATATACAGACAGACACCCAGTACACTGTCTCACACTCACACATCAGCCAACCAAAAACTTTTAAACTACTCAAACCATTTCTCCTACAAGCTAGGATGGAGGAAAAAGAGTGTGGTTTTTTTTTTCCTGTTCTAAAATATATGGGAGCTGCTCAGGTATTATGGTGATAGGGGCATGTAAGTACCTAGGTAGAAAGATAGAAATAAATAATTTCTTTGTAGCACTAGGGGGAAGGTGGAATGATTTCATAGGGCGATGATTTTTGTGTGTGTTTGTAAGTCAGACTCAGGATTCTTTCACCTTTTGGCATATTGTTTGCTGTGTGTAACTCATAGATTTTTGTGTCTTTTTTAAATAAAGTGGATAAATTTAGGGTCAGATTGTGCTTTTAAGGCACAGACTTGCCCTGGAGCAGTGTGGTGTTGCATCACCCCATAGGGATTTCTGAGAATCATTGTACCTCAGGAAGCACTGTCCCTCTTCAAGCTCCCAGTTTGCATGGCAGTGTGCAAGCTGTTCTCCTCCCCTGTTCTCCTCTCTGCAGCCAGCTAGTTATGTGAGTGCTAAGGCCATGGTCCAGTCTATTCCTTGCCACTTTTTGCCTCTTTTGATGTGATTTTCATGGCACAGAGGTAGCCATCCCTGAGTTTCTCCAAGTTTGTAAAGGGTGTGCAAATGAGGAGGCTGTTTGTATCCTGCCTTGTTGTTTGTGCCTCATTACCCATCACCATCTCCCCAGTCACCCAGGGAAGAGTCAGGGATGAAATGGCCCCCTGTAAATTAAGGACCATTATAGGTGGGTTTTTTTTTTAAATATAGAAGAGGATTTTGCAGCAAGTCTCATTGTGCATGACATCATGGGCTGTCCCTTGCCCTTTCTGCTTAGCTTGTATTGAAAGCAACTGACTAGCCCTATATTTGACAGAACATGAAACTGGGTAAAAGCATGAGGTTTTTTTTTTTGTTTGTATGTTTTTTTACACTTACCCTAGAATTCCAATAGCAAGAAATGGAATGAGATTCCTAATATCACCACTGACTTCTGATGCTAAGAGTTAAAAGTGGTTTGGTTACCAACTAAGCCAGCAGCTGCTGTAAGTATTTTAAAGTGCTATTGCAGAGTCAGAGTTGAGTCCAAGGTATTCACTGCATGAGACATATCAACATTTCAGCACCTTTACTATGATATAGTAACAGTCTTCACTTATCCCTCTAGCACAGGTGAAATATATTGCTGTTGAACTACGCTGGATAGAAGTATCTTAAGAAGAGCTGACTGAGGCAAACCTGTTCTCTTCTCAGTTTATGGTAAGACGAATAGCATCCAAAGAGAGAGAGAGAGAGAGATCCTCTGATGTTAAGGATTATACTTTGTGTGTATAGTGCATACACATATAAATATATTAAAAGCAACCTTAGAGAGGGGAAGGTAGCAATCAGCAATTCAGGGAAGATTAAAGTAAACAACAGCTAATCCTCAGGAGAACCTGACAAACATATATTTTCCTGCTCAGCCGCCTTCTGCCCAACTCCCCCAGAATTGGCCAGGAGAGCATATTTTATTTAAAACCTTTTTGTTTGTCTGTTTACTACTGAATCTGCCAGCCAACCAATTGAGAATTAAAAAGCTAATTATATTTTATGTGCATGCCAAAGTCACAAGGCAGACATGGAGAAAGAAATCAAGCTTCTGTGGGCCTGATTCTTCATCCCATGACAGACATGGGCATAAGTGAATGAAGAATTTAGCCCAATAGACTTTTCCAGTTTCCCTTTTTTCCATTAGAGGAAATCAAATTTTGTTTGCCCTTTCGTGGAATATTTGTTTGGAATACCCATTTCTACTCACAAAAAGTAACAAAGAGCTCCTACTTCAGAATGTTTAAGAATGTTTATTTAAAATTATTATTATTATTAATCATATGAACTGTTCAGTCTCTTTAGATCTGTGATACAGTATTAAATGCATCCCATTTTCATTAGGTTCTATAGGGGCACATCATACTACATAACGCAGTTCAATCTCATTGACCCACTGAATCATGATGTACACACTATAGCTAGTATAATGAATTATGGAGTTGCCATAATGGCATGACATACCCTTCCTTTTTGGTGGCAATTGGGTTTAAAATTCCTTTGCCCTGAAGTACGGAATAGCACATTTGAATTTCTGTACCCTTGAGGGACTTATCTTTGTATTTTGGCTCAATAAAGTGTTCAAGGGTGAAAGTGAAAGCTTGCCCATAGGCCCTCACTCTCCTTAGCTGAAATATAGACAGGTCAAAACATAGATCATATAGGCCAATGCTTCTCCAAAAAACATATGATGAGGCCTTATATCATCATTCCTCCTCTCCCCCACTCCAACCCCTTAGGGTTGACTGGAGCCTAAATTGTTGTCTTGATCTAAAACAAAGTAACATTTCACCAGTCCTATCTAGTTTTTAGAAGATGCCCAAAATTTCCTAGTGAGACCTCCTGTATGAGCTGTATGCTAGTATGTATTTTCAGGGCTGTACTTCAGATCCATAAGGAAGAAGAGTTTGGATTTTTGTATGATAGTGAAGGTAGTCTAAAATATCCCTAGTCAGACAGAACTTCAGGAAGTTTTCATATCTAAAAGGCCTGCTGCACCTTGCATAGTTTTTTGACTTGGTAGAGGAGAATAAAATTACTTTTTCACTCTGTGTTCTGTTTATACAGTTGTTGCTAAGCCCTTGTCTGAACCCCTCTACACAGAGATGATGTTCATGCCAAGAGAGCAGTTTTTAAAGGCACATAAACACTTGACTAAATGGAAGAAATACGAGTAGGGAATCTGATTTTGTGCATGCATGTGTGTGTCTTTGTGTGTGCATGTGCTCCGCAGAACTTTTAAAACAATATTTATACATCCATTTTATCTCAATTTTTTTCATATTACACTTTATCGGTCTATTAGAGAGAGATTTTATTCTAAGCTTTTGGCCTATACAGATCCCATATCTAAATATTAAACACACTTTTTCAAATGTAAGACAAAGATTCAGGTGCAGTGCAACTATTTATATATATTTCAAATTATTTTCCTTTTTCAAGCATCTTTGCATTTTCAAGCTATGGTTAGGAAAGGAAACAAAAATATTGAAATGCCCCATGAGAGGTTGTTTATCCAGGTTTTCTGGACTGACCTGAAGCAGAAAATAGAAGAAGTCTGTTCTTGTGGCATTTTTATTTAACAAACTCATGTTCAGATATGTATCCATAGTGTTGGGTATTCATCCAAACTGAATCTTTCCATTGCTGCTATTTATTACTTACCTTACTCTTGAACCCAGAGATCCTAATCAGGATTCAGACCCCACTGGGGAAAGCTTACTACAAAGACAAAAATTTATCCAGGACTTCCCCAAGATTTACCTACTGCAAAAATAGGCGTGTTTTTACATGGCGATAGCTAACTTAAGTTAGCTCTCCTAATGTAAAATCTTAGTGGAGACAAAACACAGGTAATATAATGAATGCCAATCAACATAGGTTTACAGAAAATAGATTCTGTCAAACTAAATTGAGCTGTTCTTGAGGTTACAAGTTTGGTTAATAAAGGTAATTGCTGATGTAATATCAGTAAGTATAATTAACTACTGTAACAACCTATCAAGGGTTGTGATGAATTCTTCATCACCGACTATTTTTAAATCAAGATTAAATGTTTTTCTAAAAGTTATGCTCTAGGAATTATTTTTGGGAAGTTCTCTGGCTTGTGTTATATGTGATGATCACAATGGTTCCTTCTAGCCTTGGACTATATGAATCTACGAAGGCTATCTTTCCTGAATGTAGGTAGTTGAGATCAGTTCAATTGCCCACACTTACGGTCTACTTCAACTAGTTACATTGAGGTAAAACTACAGTTTATTTTCTCCACTAGGAATTTACACTGAGAAGATAGCTGTCTTGAGTTAGCTATCTCGATTAAAAAATGCACATTTTTTTTTGCAATGAAAACATCACCTCAAAAACTGTATCTGTTCCATTGTAAAAAAAAAAAAAATACTGAAAAATAGGTTTCCTTTCAACTGTGGAAACATTTTTACTTCTAAATGTAGGCAAAATGGAACAGAAATATTCTCTGGAATGTTATTATGTAAGCTTGGAAGGACACAATATGAATATTCGAAAAGGATGCCCTTTGAGATTTTTAATTTTTAATTTTCCCAGTATTATGAAAACTATACTTTCAGATATCTTCCTTTAGTTACACATGGATTCATTCAAGGGAAAAAATATTGTATTAACTGAATGGAAGAATAACTCTTTTGTTGGGGAAAAATGTGTGCTTGCACATGATTACAATGCAGAGAAATTTTCCTTTGTAATTAAACATATAAATGATAGCAGCATAAATAGCTAAGAATGGAGACAAATATGACATATACAGTCAGCCTATCAGGAGAGCCCTGTAGCTGCTTAGTCACTTGTTTTCTCATGAGTTGATGGGAATGTGTTCAGTAATGCTAGAAGTGTGTTCAGGAATGCTAGAAGCACATTCACTATGTTATGAGAAAGGTTAGCAGGTAATGAAACACAAAACACATTTAAAAATATGTTTGAGCTCTTAAAAGTACAAAAAGTGCATGGTAAAAATACATAGGGTTTTATAATAATCTTGGAGATTGCAATCTCTTTGGGGCAGAGATTGGCATTTACAATATGCTGTGCCTAACACAAAGGGGACCCAACTTGCTTGAGGTCACTAAGTGCTACCACACTATAAACGGTTAATAATAAATAATAAGCGAAGTTATCTTCTTAGTTACATGTGTGTACCCACCTGTAATTATGGGCAAAATTTGGCCCTTTGAGATGTTATATATTTGTTTTTTTACCCAGTAAATGTTTGCAGTATTTTAAAAAGCTTTCCTTAAGAAAATAAATAAATAAAGTAAATGAAATTTAACACAATGTGAGATGTTAGAGAGAGATCTTGCATGGATTTTCAGAACGTCCCACAAGAATTTACATCAAGCTGTATTTTAGAGAGCAAGGTATAATTTCAGCCTTACAGTTGTGCAGAGATTAACCCTTCATTACAGACTTCTGCATAGCTTTAGGCCAAGGAAAGTTCAGTTTGATCTTTAGTGACATCCAACAAAATGGGATCATATTCCTGAAGGCTAGTAGGGGCAGCTACCCTCAGACAGAATGAGAGAAGACACAAAGAAGCCAGTTAAATTGCAGATCACCATTTGCTTTGAGAATAGAACAGTTACCTCATAGTCCTTCTTCTCAAGTTGTTTTTGTTCTGCTTGCACAATATGGGAGTAAGTACCAGGCAGTTAGTGGTTTGTTTTGTTTTCCTTTCCTAGGGTTTGTCTAAAAGAGATGATGAAGGCTCCCCCTAGTTATTACTTCCTTATTTTATCTCCTCCATCACCACCTCACCAGGTTGGTGTCATGCTTCTTGTAAAAGAAGACAGATCTTATAAATGCAATAACCTTTTCTCTTTGACATAAACTGGGGTTCTCTCCTGTTAATGTATCAAGTAGATAACCTGTACAAACACCCCTTTCCCCCCCTCAGATACAGTCTACACTTTAATTTTGGAGATCTGTAAAGAGAAATACTGTAGCTTGCTTCATTATAAAAGCCACTATATATTTTTGGCCTTCATCATGACTTATAGCATATTTGGCTTTGCAGCCTTTGATTAAGTGGCTGTGTTATTACTCTGAAGGAAAGAACTCCTCAGTTACAATTACAGATAACAGGGTTGTTTTCCAAAACTCAGTGTGATGTGAACATCAAAGTGGTTTGGATTATAATAATCCAAACACATATCCTTCTGTAGACCCATCGGTAAAGAAAGACTAGATGTTTTCATTTACAGGGAAGACAACTCATTCAGTCTTCTGTCTGTTGTCTGTTTCTATGTTGTGAAAAATCTGAAAATTTGCATAAGAAAATAACCACCAAAGAAATGTAAATGATTGAACTAGGATCTCATTATCACAGACCTCTCTTGCTACCTGAAGGGCCTAAATCTGTATACAGTGAATTGAATTTCAAGTACTTTCTTACCTTTTTAAAAACAATTACCTCAGGCATTCCTGTCACTTTAAGGGTGATGGGTGGGGGAACACTGCCTGTTTCTTGGCAACAGCTCTTGTATTTTAACTAACCAGTTCTTCACAGTAACAAGTATTTGAATGACTTCTCTTAGCTGTTTAATATACAAATATCCATCTGTAAAGCTCTCATGTGCTTTCCACTTTGGAAAGGGGTAGGGTGGGAATTTGTTGTGCTGAGAAGCATTTCAAAAAATGCCACTGAAAACAAAGTTTATAATCAGGAAAGACCTCGGTATACAATTGTGAGTTTTGAAATCACTGTAAGTGAAAATTTGAATTTGCCTAGACAGGAGAAAAGAAACTGGATGCTAATTAGTGTAAACTGCAGGAAGGGAATATCTGGTCCACCATTAGAGAGGTGACAGAGTTTAGCTCTCTTGATGTATATTAGAAAAAACCAACAGGTCATGATCTTGGTGTAAATTAAGGGTGTTCCATCAGAATCAGTGGAGCTATATGCCAATCTACACCGACTGAAGATGTGGCCCACAGTATCCTCTCTCAGCATAGCACATGCAGGCTGTGTCTTACAAATATGCATCCTCTAGGAGTCAGAATATGCAGAGGATAAACATTTCACCCCCTGGAGTCCTGAGCTCAGTCAGACCTACTCAGTTTACAAATGGTACAAGTTTAGCTCAGCCAGGTTGATTTCCCCTCCCCCCCACCCCCAAGAGTAAGAGGACAACAGAATAAAAGACAAAAGAACAAAAAAAGGAAAGTAAGGCGTGTGTGTGTGTGTGGGGGGGAGGATAGGGAGGGCAAAGAAGACCAAAATTTCTGTTTTAATCTGCTAGAGATTAATTCTAGGTCCCTCTTCTCGGAAACATTACCTGCTCTTTAGCTGCTGTGTCAGCATGGTTGCTAAGCCAAACTTCTATCCCCAGAGGCAGTCTGATCTTCCATCTAACCAATACGAATCATTTGGCTGCAAGCACTAATAGAGATTTTTGATTTTTAAAATAGTCTAAATTTGAATTCCAACTGGCTCTTACACCAAAATAAACCACCTCAAACAGGTCAGGTGTGTTTACGGAGAGACTTGCAGAAGAGGCTGGAGTTGTGGTACACTGAGCCAGAGAGAGGATTTCTGTCATGCAAGGGCAGCAGGGTACATGCTAAATGCATGAGTGACTGTTGCTGGATAATTCACAGGGTGTGAGAAGGCACTACTTGGGCGTAGGCACACACCCTGATGGGCCAGAGATAACCTGGTCTTAAATTATGTGAGCCACATTGTGATTGTAAACCTGGCTTGGATTCAATATATTTTTTTTTAAATCACATTATATTAATGGGTGAGAAGTCCTTCTGTCTGTATGAGCTTTTGTATAGCTGTGCTGAGCAAAAGGGACTCTAGTTTCTCCTGTACGCAGTTGAACTTACAGAAATAAGCATCAATTTAATCTCTCTATCTAAACCGATGTGTTTAAATGGTTAGAAAAACAAGCTCTTGATGAAAAAAGCCAAGCATCAGCAGAAAGACTGCACAGCTGCCAGCTAGAAGGGGGATCTGCAAGTATGTTTGTGGGAAGGAAGTCTGTGAACATATAACATTGGCTGGGCGGCTTCGTTGCTGGAAATGTACTTATACAGTGGGTTTCAGAGTAGCAGCCGTGTTAGTCTGTATCCGCAAAAAGAACAGGAGTACTTGTGGCACCTTAGAGACTAACAAATTTATTAGAGCATAAGCTTTCGTGGACTACANATATTATTCCTGTGAGGCAAATCCCTGCAGCAAAATTTTGCAGCTAATTTCCATGCAACTCCAGAGTCCCTTCCCTGGAATTCCACTCAGCTGAGATCTGTGGGATGCAAAGACAAGATAAACAGAGTGTCAGTGAGAAGCAAAAAAATTGAGGCAGATGGGCAAATAGTCTGATTGGGCATTTGTAGTTGACATGAAACTAAACACATTGTGAAATTAACAGAGTGTGACAGAGATTCTACTTTGCTCCTAGCATGTTCATAATGATTCATAAAAAGACCCCACTGTATAAAGAAGAACAGGAGTACTTGTGGCACCTTAGAGACTAACAAATTTATTAGCGCATAAGCTTTCGTGGACTACAGCCCACTTCTTCGGATGTAGTCCACGAAAGCTTATGCTCTAATAAATTTGTTAGTCTCTAAGGTGCCACAAGTACTCCTGTTCTTCTTTATACAGTGGGGTCTTTTTATGAATCATTATGAACATGCTAGGAGCAAAGTAGAATCTCTGTCACACTCTGTTAATTTCACAATGTGTTTAGTTTCATGTCAACTACAAATGCCCAATCAGACTATTTGCCCATCTGCCTCAATTTTTTTGCTTCTCACTGACACTCTGTTTATCTTGTCTTTGCATCCCACAGATCTCAGCTGAGTGGAATTCCAGGGAAGGGACTCTGGAGTTGCATGGAAATTAGCTGCAAAATTTTGCTGCAGGGATTTGCCTCACAGGAATAATATCAGAGTACTATATCTCATAATCAAGTGCTTGGGAGATACCAAGTTAGACTGGGTATTTTATTGTTGGCCCAGCTCCATCTGTAATTCCCCATCTTTCACTGAAGTTCTTAGTTGCTGCAGAAATTAGAAATGGGACATGGAAAGATAAAAAGTTATTTTTAAAGTTTTATCTTTGTGAAGGAAAGATCATAATATGACAGCTCACAAATAATGTAACTGACAATGGGTATAAGCTGGAACCTTGGACAAAAGCCAGAGGATGTTTAAAAGCAACAAGCACTCTTTTTAGGGGTATTTGTATTAAGTACAGTACACTGATACCTGTCTAATTATTTACAAAAATGTCAGATTCTCTGCAAGGAATTTCTGGCCACACACGATTAGTGTTATGTTGTTTAGTATGCGCCACTGAGGAAAGAGGAAATTATTCATCTAGGCAGAAAAAGACAAGGCAGAAGGCAAGGGTGTGTGAAGAAGAGTGCATCAAGCTTTGCATTTATGGGTAGGGGTTACCCAGCTACTGGCCACATCCGAGTGGTGGGTGGTGAGTGTTGAGGGGTGAGGGATGGAGGCGGCAGTAGATCAGAGCGGGATCTACAAAATTAGGATCTAGAAGCAACAGTGAGGAGATGGACATTTTGCATGCCTCACTCAGTAGCTGGCCATGAGGTGACATTAATACACTTTGTTTTACTGCTACAATATCATGTAGGACTGTGTTTGCAGAATGTGGACAGTGGGTTGGGAGGATGTCTTGGTGAGGAAGTCCAAGCACCTTACACGCCAAAAGCAGAGGCCATATTTTGAAAACTTCAGGACTGCCCATATTAGGCTTTGAAAATTCCTCTTTTATATAGAGTGTATAAAATGGAGTGTTCAAATTCCCTGCAGGGTGTTCAGATCTCCCCTTTAAAAATTCCTCTGCCAGATACTCGTGGGAGTCTTTGGCAGAACCGGGAATTGAACCCAGGTTTCCTATGTGCCTTAACTAGAACACTGTACTCTCTTCTCCCAACATGTTTTACTTTGGGCAAGCTTGAAAACTGGTGGGACCTCTTTCTGTCCTTTGAGAGTTTATTCTCCATTTGGAAAAGATTGTCTGTTTGCTTCCTCATTCTAGCCCCTCTAAGTTCATCCCTCATCTGTTTAATAGATTCTTAAGAAGTTCACTTAGCTAATTTATACCTATTTAGGAATGGCTATTAGTTTTAATTTACTTTAAATTTCCTCCTTATAAATCTCCTCTGGAGAAACAAAAATATAATTTCACCATGTGGTCTTAAATCCTGTCCAGCTGAAAAAATACAGTTAACCAGCATGGGGTTAATGGGTTGATGTGCAAACTGATGATCCATACCAGTTTTCTCATCTCTAAATAACACTGTATGGCCTGTATACACAGCAACTGATTTCACCCCGTATGTTCTGTTTTTCTGCATTTCTGTTCTCTTACTGTAAACTCTCATTTTGATTCTGCCACTATCAGTTTGTCACCTAATAAAACAGGATCAAATTCCCTTGTCTGTGGGTCAAGTTTTTATTTCTATGTGGTCAATCCTGCTCCCACTGACTCCATTAGAAAGTTCAGTTATTTTTCAAATTATTAATTGTTTTTCCTTACTAGTGTGTTTCTCCATGCACATCATTAAAGCTAGACAAATAATCATATGGTGGATAATTGTGTGTGTGTGTGTGTGTGTGTGTGTGGACCCATAAAACAAAACCATAGGCCTTCAGTTCCAAATACATTTGGAGTTCCTTAGCTCTTATTATTGTAAATTCTTTACACTAGAAATGTTGATCAGAATCAGTTTATAGACAGTTATTTTTACTATAGAAATTAATTTGACATTGTCAAATCTTTGTTTGCTATTGTTCCCTTATGTACATTTGTTTGTTTTGTTTTTGTTTTTTTCCCTATATTGTTTCTAATATTTGGACCTCAGGAAGTTTGGTTAAAAAGAAAAAAAATGTTTTGAAAGCAGTAGAAATGCTGAAGTTTTTTTCAGCTTGTTTTTGTGACAATGATAAGATGTAGCCATATTTTCATAGAGGGAGGGGCTGAGGAAAGTACATAAAAAAACAAAGGCATTCCTGGGAATTGAAATACAGTTTTAAGATGAAGTAAATTAATGTTGATTTCTGTGCACATCTTAGGGTGCTGAACGTGGAGGATCAGATATTAAACATGTTTCATAACAGTTAAAATGATGAATTTAGCTTCCCCCATAAAAGGGTGGGGGAGGGTAATTTTTATTTTATTTTATTTTTAAGGCTACAAAATACCAAGGGAGAGAGAAACTCACCCCAGAATAGCCAAGAGCTCAGTGGCTAGGGCACTCATCTGGGATGCAGGAGAGCCAGATTCAACCCCCTGTTCTATTATTCTCCTACATTCTAGAGGAGTGCCCTAAACACCTGGCTGTTCTGTGCTCTCTCTTTTTGTGTCATGAAAAACTTTGAAAAGTTTCAATTTTGTCCCAGTGCAGAAGAGGGACATTTTTGAAATACCAAAAAGTTTCACAGAATGGGAAAATCATTTCTCACTCAACTCTAGAGAAGACTCAACCATTTTGAAAAGTACAGGCTTTTAAATTATATTTACAAAATGTGTCAGGTTAAAATTTCACTGATCAACTTTTTGATAGACAGACAATGCTGCTATGAATATTTCAATATGTTATGTTTGTCAGTCAGATGCTAATATATTCACAAGTAGTGGAATTTAAGAATTCTCATATCTCTGTTCCATCTGTTATTTCCAGCTCCCTATGTTTAAATGCTGTGTAGCCAGTGCTATCATTGTTATTAAGAATGAACCTATTTATGGCATATGTTGAACTAGTAGTTGCCAATGAATATTTTAATTAGGGCTGGTAGGGACCTTTTAACATAACATTTTTATAAGAAAATGCCAGTTCATCAAAACCAGACCCTCACATAAATTTATCCATTTTGACTAAATATTTCTCAGGTCTAGGACAGAATTTTGATTTTCTGGTTAGAAATCTGAGAATTGCCAGCAGCCCAGTGATTAGGTACTCAGAGAGCCAGGTTCAAGACCCTGCTCTGCTTGATTCAGAACAGAAGCTTGTATCGGGTTCCAAGGTGAGTTACTTTTGGGATATTGGCTATTCTGGGGCAGGAGTCTCATGTTTTTTCAAGAAAAATTTTAAAAGGTTTCAATTTCATTCTAATGTGGAACAAAATGCTAATATCTTGAAATTTTTCATGAAATGGAATTTTTGATTTCCAGACATCCCTAATTTTAAAGTTTTTTTGCAGAGCTACTGCAACCGTGTGTTTTCCTCAGAAAATGTTTAGACCATTTGGTAAACTACTGTTGTTGTTTATTATACAGAACTTTATTTATCTGAGATGTCTTTGTGTTTCCTGTCTTTGTGTTTCCTGATAGTAGAAAAATCCAAAAGTTTTGAGTATCCCCCAAGATCCTCATAAAATTGGGGTTCGCATGTACATGCAATTCAGAAACTGTGCTGAGACCTTTACTGATGAATATGAAAACATGTTTCCTTCTCTAATTTTTTTTTAGTCTAAATAGCCAAGTACAGATTAAGGACGGGGAAGAGTAGCCAGCAGAATAAAGTAGTCTGAACACATAAAACATTTTGTCTGTTCCATGATTTTTGTTGCATGTTGATGGTTGTTTTCTTTTTCCCTTAATTGACTATTTGGTTCTGATGTCTTTCTCTCTTTCAGTGAATATAAGAAGTGTTCTTTCCCTCAAGACAGATACATGAAGTAATTGGAAATTGCAATAGGAAATGTGATGCTAATTTTTGGAAAAAAAATGGGACTCTCTCTAATCATTCATGTGAAAGGCTGTTGAAAAGGTGGATGCAGGAAACATCAGAGATCTGTAGACATTTACTGTGGATGTTTGGGTTTCATTTCTTTCTTTCTCTACCAAGACTATCCATATGCTGTCTGTGCTGACTATGTGCAGCAGGGTTATTTCTGTATTTACCTGTTACTGTTGAACCTCTGTGTGGCATTTGACTCTTTTGACCATAAGCTGTAATTGCACTCTTTTCTTATTGTATACAATTTATTGCTTTGAGTTTCTGTGTCTCCCATGTCATCTGGTGTCCCTCAGGGACATATTCTGAGGCCTATACTGTTTCTCTGTTAGATGTAGGTATGTTAGAATTACTTGTGTTCATCATCTAAACTGTCAGACAAATGGCACCGGGCTATATTTATCACTCCATGTAGACCTTGCAGTGGCTACTACTGCGCTGCGTGATTCTTTCCATTATCAAGGTTTAGATTATGCTAATTTTCTTATGTATAATGCTGAAAGAGTGTTGTGCTATTGGAACAGTCTCAGTCAGGAATGAGGACTCTTAGGTCTCTTCCGCCCACTCTAGTTTCAAGATTTTTTTCTGTTTTCAGACTTCAGTAATCTTTTTTTCATGAGACACACTCAGCTTTTGGGTCAGATTCTCAGCCCCACTCTGACTGTCTTGCACTGTCCTAGCAGCACAACGGAGGTGAAGAATTTGCTTAATAGCCATCTGGGAAATTCCTCTTTTTATGGGGATTCAGCAGTAGTGTAAAACTGTCTTAGCCAACGCTGCACCATTGACTCCTGTATACCAAACTCCTTTCCATTGTGGGGGCGCATCAACAGTGTTTTGGGGATACAGAGCCAGGGGAACAGCACCTGGAGGGTCGTTACCACCCAACAAAACTCAGAGCAGCCCTAGATTTGGGGAGTAAGAAGGCAGAAAGATCACATAATGCCACCCCTGCACCATTCCTTTGGGTTCAGTGTCAAGTGTAGCTTGGTTACACACAAGGGTCTGTCCCTTTGTTTTGAGACATATTAACTACATTGTGAACCTTTCATACTATCTTCTTAGGAACCTCTCCGGATTATGGAGCCCTGACTATCTCATTCGTGTGGTGACTGATGAATCGGCTAGCTTTGCCTTTACTGGCGGGTCGCCCTCTCTTTTTGATTGGGACCCAATACTTGCTTTTAACACATGTAAGCCTAAATTCTTCGCCATTTCACAGTCTGTCTGAGCAGCTGTACTGTGCTCTGGGGAATTTCTCAGGGGGTGAAGAGCAAGGAATCCAGCCCATCCATGCTGGGAAGTGGAGCTGTTCCATAGTAGTTAGTTCAATGTCAGAATATGAGGTGCCTCTCTCCGTATAGTGGTGGTTCCACATGCTCCCCCTGACCTTCCCCTGGCATGTCCCTACCTGAGTCCCAAATTCCTTCTGGGTGGAGGTAGGCCAGACCTTCCACAGACTTGAGCTCTAAGGTAAGGGGGTGTGCACCTCCAGGCAGGCATCTTGTGAGTTTTCATACATGCAGCAGAAGAGCCCTGCTTCTGTTGGAGGCAGGGCTCTGTGCCACCAAGGAGAAGAAGGCTGGGTTTGCTTCTGTTTTGTATAGCAGAAGTGTAGTAACATTCTGTTTTCAAATGGGCTTTTTTCCCAATATTTATCAATGGATAATATATGGCACGTCCTTGTTTTAAGTTTGGCTACAGGCACTCTCTTGTGTCTATCATCTTGAATTCCCTATTCAAGGAGCAAGTGCCTACAGCTGCTTTTGAAATGGGGGAAATGCTCAAATATGTTTTTGCCAGGGAAAGTTGAAGGTTTCAATGTGCCTGGGGCCTCAGTCCTCAGAAGAAAGAAAAATTCAAGATGGTGGCTATGAGCCATTGAGTTGAAACTATTAAAAGTTATAGTTCTGAATATTTTATAAGTGGCTGCTAATTAAGTTCATAAATATGCAAAGGTCTGCTCAGTCAGCGCCGTATAACTAGACTCTTCTTAAGTGTAATTGATTGATACCGTAACTATTTGGTACAGTACTACCATATAGATGCCTAGCTGTGCTGCTTGGTAAATGTGTTTCTGTAGTAAAATTTGGTGTTCACCCTTTTCATTTATATACAGATACAATGATGATGGAGGAAAGACAGAAACCTAAACAGAATAAAGTCAGTATTCTTATTTACCAGAGCCAGCAATAGTTCCTTCTATAACTCTCTTCTTTTAGTCATCTCTACAGCAGACTGAATATTCTTATTATAATCATTTTCTTTACAGGGAAGCAGTGTGGTCTAGTGGATAGGAGGAGGAGAAGAGAGCTAATTGTGGAGCTGTTACTAATTTGTTGTGTGATTGGGCTAATCACTGGACATGTCTGGTTTCTCTTCCAGTCTTTGTCTATTTAGGACTTGCCTATCCTTAATACAATACAGTGGCACAGCTGCACCTCTCTCGCGCTTCATTGTAGACACTACCTATGCTAACAGGAGGTATTCTCCTGTCAGCTTAGGTAATCCACCTCCTGGAGAAGTGGTAGCTAGATTGATGGAAGAATTGTTCCTTTGTCCTAGCACTGTCTACACAAAGACTTAAATTGGCTTAACTATGCCACTCAGGGGTGTGGATTTTTCGTACCTCTGACTGATGTGGTTAAACCAGGGCCGGCTCCAGGGTTTTGGTCGCCCCAAGCAGCCAAAAAAAAAACAAAAAACCCAGCTGCGATCGCGATCTGCGGCAGCAATTCGGCGGGAGGTCCTTCACTCCCAGGCGGAGTGAGGGACCGTCCGCCGAATTGCTGCCGAATACCAGGACCTGCCGCCCCTTTCCGGAGCGGCCGCCCCAAGCACCTGCTTGAGAAGCTGGTGCCTGGAGCCGGCCCTGGGTTAAACTGACCTAATTTTCTAGTGTAGACTGAACGTTAGATTGCAAGCTGTTCAGGGCAGGGATTGTGTTTTATTATGGTCTTGCACCGTGATCTAATCTTGGTTGGAGTCTCAAATAATATTACTCTGTCTGCTCATTCCAATGGTATTTAAACAGCCATATTCACAGAAGCAAACAGGCTGAGACTGGAGCCTTCTCCTTTCCTCATGTAGCCTCAAGAAAAATGTGCATGTGAAAGCACTTTCTATGTGGGGCCTGTGTGACTGCACATGCATGTATGTAACGTGATCTAATGTAACAAAAAGAACACTTAGCATTTATGCCGTGCTTTACACCCCCTTCAAAAGACTGCAGAGGCATTTTTTTTCCCCCAGGAAAGTACACGCCTAACATCTTGGTGATTTTATGAAGAAAGAAAAAAAGGAAAGGAAAAATTTTGTAAAGATGGAACAGTAAGAGACCTGAACTTCTAGACAGATGGAATGCAGTGAGACGGGTTGGAGGCCATGGGACTATAGATTTGAGATCTCAGCCAAAAGTACTAGTGAAAATATGAACTCTATGCTATATTAAAACAAAAGAATGGAGAGAATCAGACCTGGCTGGAGAGAGGCATAAAACAGAAGAGGAGACAGCAAGAGGAGGCAACCACAGCAGGTAGGATCCTAGCCCAGCTCGAGGGGAAGCTTTTCCAGCTCTAATATCTTTAGTCTCTGAACAGATTTGAAGAAATAGAAGAAACAAAGCTGAGAGGATGAAATAGCAACACATCCCTTCACCTGGGAAACGAGATTTTCATTCAATCCCCGTTCATCTGCTTTTCTGCCCCAGTAAATCCAACTTCAGATATTGACACGTGGAGTCTAGAAGATGGGATGGAAGGGGGAAGTGAGGGGATAGGATGTGCACCAGTTTCCAGCACAAATACAAGTTGCAAAATCAGGTGAAGTCACCTTGTGAAAGAACATGGGATCTGGCAGCCATTAGAGAGGCTAGGGATCCTCTTTGAGGAAGGGCAGGTAACAACTTCCTGTGGTTTCATATATTGTGGTGCATAACAGGTAACAAATCTACATGCACTTAAACCTGAAGACCTAAACTCTTACACATTATTTTCTGGAAAAAGTTGTTTCAGAGCTTGTGCTGGTATACGCTGCCCTCTTCTGATCAATTTCACAGCTGCAGTGGTAGCCTTAAAAACCTTTCCAGTTTTGCTTTTGCAATTACAGTACATGGTGTTGGTGTGGTGATTCCTGTACTTAATATAGGAAATATTTAGGGATATATAGGAATACTGTGAACACTGAGATAGTATGGCAAAAGGGTGACCACAGAAGTAGAAACATATTTCTTCTACCACAAAGTTATGTTTATAGATATTCAAGGACAGGAGTTGATTAGGCTAAATGGAAACATTTCTCAGAACTGTGCAAACAAATTAAAACACCATAAAGTTACTGCCTTTCCAAATAAGAAAAACTACAAAAGAATTTGATTTAATTTAAAATGCAATTTCACTTGAGGAAGTTAGAAAGTATCGATCAGGTCATCCAGTCTATCCTCCTGGTAGTGCAGAACAACTCCCTAAAATACTTTAGACTAGTGTTTTGTCTATTCTAATTCTAAACGTGCCAAATGACTGGGATTCTACCCCTTGCCTTAGGAAACTATTCCATCAGCTAATGGATCTTGCCGTGAGAAAGTTTGCCGGAATTTTCTCTTTACTCCCTTTTTGTTGTGTTAAGTAAGTTCTCTCCTTCTTTGGTATTCAAATATTTAGAGGCTGTTATCATGTTGTTGCTTATCCAACCTTATACATATTTAAATTCCTTTATCCTATTTTTGTAGGTCAGTCCCTGCAGCTTCTTAACCGCTTGTGTCGCTTATTTGGAACTCCCTGCAGTTTGTCAGTATCTTTCTGGCAATGAGATGCCTGCAGCTGAACACACCATTTAAAGTGAGGTAGCAAAGTCACAAAGAGAGTGCTGTTATTTTCCTTTCCCATTGCATGAAGCCTCTGTGTATTCAGGCTAACATTTCTTTGTCCCATTTTGCTGTCATATTTATTGCAACCTCACATCTGATTTGCAATCTGAGATCATCCCAAATCGCTTTCAGCATAACAGGTTTCACTTAATTGATAACCGCGTGTCTGATTATTTTCTCTGCCATGCATCAGCCTCTGTTTTCCAAGCTGAGCCTTGTTCCATTGTTTTCTACCATGGTTCTAATATCCCTGGGTCCCATTGTATGATTTCAGTGTCCATGGGCGGCAGGTGAAGCTTCCCCTTGGAGGCTAGCCCTCTACTCACCTCTTCCATCTGAGGCCCGGCCCCCTGCTCGCTCTTCCTCCTGCTGCCCCAAGGCCTGAAAAGCTCCATATACCCATCACGGATATGGAACCACGGTGGGGAGCAAGAGCTCCTTCAGCCCTGGAGCTGTGGTGGGGGGAGATTTTTCAGGACCCTCAAATCTGCCACTGCCCTCCTCCCCCCCCCCCATCTATGTCAGTGTCTATAATTAAATCTCTTCTGAACTTCAACATGGTACTCCCTCTTCCAAATCATCAGTGAAGATGGATGTAACATTGATCCCAGGAGTAGCCCACCAGACACCTCCCCACAGCTCAGCACAGTGCCATTTATCATTACTTTTTGTTTACAATTCTTTAGCCAGTTTCCACTGTGTTCCTAGCCAAGCCAATTTGAATTAATCTTTTTATGTAAGACTTTGAGACACAGCATCAAATACAGTATTCAAATCCAAATATATCATATCTGCTGCATTCGCTTCAACCACTAATTCTGAACTTCCAGCAGGAAAGCAGTCCATTTTGTCTGGCAACAAATATTCTTTATACATGTACGCTGCATATGGCTCACAATTCCACTATCCTCTAGGATAAAAATCTTAGATTACATCCTACAGGCTTTAGAATAGTGTGTCAGGGCCTCATTCCGTTTGAGTAGAGAGAAAAATCCAGTTTTGGATGAGAGCCATTGTGACGCTGGTTCCCTTCCCTCAGAGTCTGCAGATGCCTCTCCATGACCATCGAACCCAAGTATGGGCCTCATTGGAGGAATGTCAGGCAGCAGGAGGGTGGAACCTTTGAGGAGTTATTGAACCCAGCCCATCTTATGGTGTTTTTAGAAGAAATTCAAGTGGGAAATAAATTATGCTGCTCCTTGGAAATGAATGCCAATAAAGCCTTTGTGGTGCACAACATCATGCATTCTATACAAACCACATGTTTAATAAATTATTTTTATAGATTAGATTAATTGAGATTAAGATGTACACAGGGTATGTTCTATAAATGGTGCTTTCTTCAGTGATGTGTGTGTGTGTAAGTGTGTATGTAGGTATATATGTATATAACGTTCATGGAGATATAGTTTGTGGATATTCATGAACAGTGAAACTCATCTAATGTCACTAACCCAAAAGGCTAGCAAAGAAAATCAGTCACATGGGAGTGTTGATTACAAATTGAAGGTTGAGTGAAAGTAAACTGCAAGGATAAGGATCTGCTGAAGCTTGAATAAAAAACAATGTATTATAATAGGTTACTCTTAAAAAGGCAGCAAAACCAGTTTGGACTTTTTTTAAACAATTTTCCAAAATGTAAAGTTTAACACTTATGTATAAAGTAGAACACCAGAGTTATGAACACCTCATTTGGAACCAGAAGTATTCAATCAGGCATTAGAAGAGACAAAAAAAAAAAAAAAAAAGGCAGCAAATATAGTACAGTACTGTGTTAAATGTAAACTACTAAAAAAAAGGGAAAGTTTGAAAGAAAGTTTTGACAAGGTATAGAAACTGTTTCTGTGCTTGTTTCATTTAAATTAAGATGGTTAAAAACAGCATTTTTCTTCTCCATTGTAAAGTATCAAAGCTGTATTAAGTCAATGTTCAGTTGTAAACTTTTGAAAGAACAACCATAACATCCTCGTAATTCTGAGGTTCCATTGTACAAAAAAGCTCTTTACGCATCTAAAATTTGTTAATATATATTAAATTAGTTCAGGAATTTGTGTGGCTTTTGAAGAGATTCCATGTATTGTTTTTGGCACAATAATTGATTATAATATTTCAGTATACAGGGTCTGTTTCTGAGCCTATTTCAAATCAATAGCAAAACTCCCATGGGCCCTTCACTGCTGAAGAGAAAACTTCTCCACCATTGGCCAAATCTTGCTTATATAACTCATATAGGTATTCCCAGGTTTGAGAGCTCAATCCTACAAGGTGCTGCATTCTGGCTATGATCCAGCAAGCACTTAAACTGTGTTTCAGTGGGACTACTCACCCAGCTCAGAGTTAAGCACATTCTTATGTGCTTTGCTGAGTTGAGCTAGATAGCAAAGTTACTAGCAGGCTTAGTGCTTTCAAATCCCTCCATTCTGCAAGGTGCTAACCATTTTCTGTGAGGTGCTGAGTGCTCTCAAACTCCCACTGATTTCATCACAGTATTTGCGCCTTTGAATTTGATGACACTGTGCCTGTGCATAAGATGAGTGCTATTTGACCATTAGAGTATTTAATTGCATCTTGGAAGGGCAAGTGGTTGCTGCTAGCAAGTTTCTGTAACCAAAACAAAAACAGCAAAACAGACTAGTTTGAGAGCCTCCACTCCTGTTCAAGATGTGATCAGTTCTTACACACTGAATAGCAATCATGGATGCACAATGCAATGGATTGCTGAAGGTGAGTGTTTACATATAGTGAAATCTGAACATAGTGCAAGCAATATAGGTTGAGATTTATAAAGCTAAGTAAGAGATTTAGGCCTTGTCTGCACTGCCATTTATGTTTCGCCAACATATGTCGCTCAGGGGTGTGAAAAAACACACCTGAGTGACAAGTTTTTCTGGCATAAGCGCTTGTGTGCACAGCACTATGTCAGCAGGAGAGCTTCTCCTGCCGACATAGCTATTGCTGCTCATTTAGGTGGTTTTATTATGTTGAGAGGAGAGCTCTCTCCTATCTGCACAGAGCTGCTACACGAGCCCTCTTACAGTGGTGCAGCTGCCTCGGCACAGCTGTGTGGCTGTAACTTCGCTACTATAGACATGGCCTTAGACATGGGAATTGTGTTGTTTAAAATCCCCTATTCAGCTTTGAAAATCTCAATCTTAGCCATTTAGTGGATCTGATATTTCTATTTTGCACATATTTAGTTACCAGGAGCATTAATTTCAGACTGAGAAGGAGCCTTTCAGTGTAGATAAAATAACCTATTCTTTTAAAAGCCCAATGGTTTTTGTTTTATTTATTCATTTGTCAATGCTGTGAATGCTTCATGAGCTCCAGCCATTGATTTCAGGAGCCAATGCAATTTTTCCTGTTTATCATAATTTATTGTCTCATTGTTGCCTGCAGTTTGCACTTGCTCAGATTTCCCACACAATATACAGGAAACAGCTCTATGGCATCAGGCTTCCTTAGATTGATTCTCACAGGGGCCGGGAGGGTTCAGCCCACTCCTGTGTGCTTTGTGATGTGACTGCATGAGAGTCATGGTAAATCGACCATTTGGAGACTTCCTTCCTAGCACCTACTGTGACACAGACAGTACCCAAATCACGTCTGCTCCCACTACACACTCTCCCACGTAACCCCTGGGAAAATCTTACCCTTATCAGTGTTTGGAGATGTGTCACTCTCTTTGCATTCATTTACTGTATTCACTCCTGTCTCGGATAAGGAAGTACTTCCCCCAACAGCAGCTATTAGTAACCACAGAACAAAAAATCAGCAATCGTGCAGTTAGGGTGTTCCATTCTTTTCAATGTTTCCTCATAATGTTGGGGGACACTGGAAGAGGGGGAAATGATTAAATGGCTTGAAATGTTCCTGAAGTACTAAGTGATCTTATTAACACCTTGCAAGATAATTTAAGCTATTTTAGCAACCGCACAGACTGAGATTTAAGACTAAACTGGAGAAAGCATTGGGAAATGTACAGCACTATATTATAGGATAAATAATCTTGATTGATAGGTCACATCTGTACCATTCCCCTGTCTGTGTCTCTCTATTTCTAAGGCACCAATCATTGTGGCATATAGGTGCTAATAGCACAGGTATTTTCCATCTCTAACTTCTATGATCCTAGTTCTGGCTCAGATTAAAACTTTCCTTGGCTTTTGGCTGACCCGGCAGGATGAACACTTCAGTGGTGTTAACAGCCACTCTTGAAGGCCTTAAGGAGAAAATGTGTATCTGATTATGAAATGAATGTGTGCTCCCTGAACCATGCCCTGTGATTCTTAAACTGAAGTGTGTAAATCAGACATGTCACTGTAGTGAGGAGGGGGCACTGCTTCCTCTGCTCCTCCCACACCTTCCCCAGCAGCCCAGGGGGCCGTTCTGCATGAGCCAGGAGCACTTTGAGCAATTGTTTCCCTTGTGCATTGCTGGGGAGGGAGAAAAGTAGCTCTAGTCCTCCATTGCCTGCATCTCTATGGGCACTGTGGGGAGAGCAGCACAGGAACTTGAATGGCTCTGCCTGAGTGTAGGAGAGCTGCTAGCAAAAAGCTCCACATGACCAGTGAAAGGGGACAGTAGCCGAGAAACAACCACCATAATGACTCTGATTCTCTGTCCCAGCCTGGGGGCTGCTCTGATTTGCTCCCTATGGTCTCCAAGAAACCATGCACCCGCTACCTGGGGATAGCCAGAGTGCAATGCACTATCCGTTCCCTTGCTGCATCCTTCATATACTCCCCGTGCCAGGGGCTGCAGATTGGGAGGCATAGGATGGAGCTGGCTTAGCTTGTTCTATGCTTTCTGGGGACTCGCAGCTGACACTGTGGGAATCTGCAGAAAGAGACTTCTGGGATGTTTCTTCTACTTTCATGTTGCCTGAATGACACACAGGGAATGAAACAGAACAGGAAAAACTTGCCAAAGTAATGATTATGGACCTTTCATCTTTTTTGAAACGCGTTCAGCTATAAGGCTGAAAAGGCTGGACATCACTGACTTATTCATTTCAGGTACAGTTTTCAAGAATGATTTTCAATAAGACTTAGTCTCCTAAATCACGGAGGTGCTTTTGAATATTTCATTGTTCAGCCTTAATCATGCATTCATTGAAGTCAATGGGAAGTTTTATCACTTTAATGGGAACAGGATAGGGCCTTTTTAACATCCAGAAAAAATTTGTATATATTAGCACAGTGTTTCTTGAACTCTGCTATACTACAGCTCTGTGACAGGGTGCTCTACTCACTCCCGGATGGCATCTCCTCCTGGCTGTTCTGGGGATTAGCTCTGTGCAACCAATGCCCCTTCCTGCACTTGCATGCCATTTCTTTTCTCCTGTGGCCCTGCCCTCTCTCATTCCCAAAACTGAAGCCTCTTCTTCATTACTTGGCCCTCCAGTCAGGTCCTACACAAGGTTGTATCAAAGTCCCTCTCAGCAGTGGTCTCAGGCAGTCTTCCCTTTCACTGCTTCGGGGTGCGCCATATCCCACTCTCAATGGCTGGTAGGGGAATCTGGACCCTGCATTCTACTCCAGGTTCCAGCTCGGGGACCCTCTAATCAGCTGTGCAGGTCTGTTCCCCACTGCACACTGCTGTCTTTCCCTGAGCCCTCTCCTACCTTCTTCTGGGTCTGCCAGCCCAAACTCCCTCCTCCCAGCGACCTTGGATCTGTAGTCCCCAAACCCTCCTCCCAGGAAATGACTGAAGACTACCTCCCTGCAGCCCCCTGTTACTCTCAGCTACCAGACTTTATACAGGCCCCTCCTGTTCCTTCACAAGTGAGCTTCCTCCCAATTAGCTCCACCCACTCAGCACACATATCACCATCATTAGCTGCTTAATTGGCTGATTGGGCCCACATGGCCTAATTCAGCCCTCTCAGAACCATCACAAGCCCCCTTTTCCATATTGGCCCCTTTAGGACCCTTCTCTCATCTTGCCAGGATCAATCTGGGGTCCCCCTCCTAATAAGCAATATTGTAAAGGCAGGGTGGTCACAACTCCCGTGGCCATTGTGATACCCAAGCTGAATGAGTACCCATGTTTTGAAATAACAAACATTTATTCCATTTGAATCAAGAAATCGCCAAAGGAAAATCCAACAAGGTGACCCCTTTTTAAAGCATTCACCAAATGTGAATGTTTTGAGACCTACAGCACTAAAGTGTCTGACACAGGTACTGAAAGAGTTAATTGAAATGGCTAGAAGAGATCAGATGGGGACCACTAACTTCCAAACTTATAGTTGTTCAATATAAATTCTTTCTAAACTAGTATTATCTGGATTCTTGAATTGTGGTAACAGAACTCAAGCTGTGAAGAAATACAAGCATAAATCTCCATCTATTTCCTTAGGAATCGGGTCATCTTTTGCCATAGATACGACTTTCATGACAAAAACACCATGACCATGATACTTCGGGCTTCCTCAACATGAGGTTGTATCTTTTGTTAGCCCCTGGTGGGTCTATGCTACTGAGTTATCTGAAAGCACAGAGAAATGCCATCTGGCTTCAAACTTGCCAGTGTGCTGCATAGTGCCAGAATTAATTTACTGTAATTAATTAACAAAACATATCAGAGAAAGAAAACTGGTTGGCCAGCTATTTTTTACCTGAGCTTTTAAAAAAATCAAACCTGAATCAGTCTCTATTTTTCTGCCAGTCCTTAGGATGGATGTGTTTCTGCCTCTGTTGCGAGCCTCAGTGAAAATGCTTATCATGGAGAAGACTATCCACCCAACAAACAATAACCTGGATGAGTTTCTTTCCTCGGGGCCATTTGTGCAAGTTTATAAATACACCTACCAACATGTAACTCCATCATCTCTCTCTCTCGACATCCAAACTGCTCTGCTTAGCCTGATTTTCAGAGGTGCTGCTAAGCACCTTTGAAAATAAAGACATTTCCTCTTTCTTGTCCTCTTTTTATGTCTTCCTCTGCTCCTCTTTCACTGTCACCTTTTTCTTTTCTTTTTTGCGCCCACTCCTTGTACCTTTTGATACCCAACGGTCGCGTGGATGGGGCACTGGACTGGGAGTCAGGAGACCTGTGTTCTATTCCTGGTTCAGCCACTGACCTGCTATAGTGACAGTCTCTTTGTTTCTGTTTTCCCTCCCACCTTTTACCTTCCTTATATATTTAGGGTATGTCCACACTTTGAACTGGAGTTGTAAATTGCAGTTCGAAAAGAAATACCTGTGCTGGTTCTGATCAAACTAGTGTGCTATAAATAGAGTGTAGCTGTGGCAGTGCAAACAGTTGGAGGGGTTAGCTGCCCCACGTAAGTACCCCTCCAAGATGTTGGGCATGTACTCAGAATGGCTAGCCTCTCCTGCTGCTCATGCTGCTGTTACTATTTTTAGTGTGCTAGCTCGGTCAGAGCTAGTGCATGTGTCTCTCCTTGAGTGGGGAGTGACACCTCCAGCTCCAAGCATAGACATAGATTCTAAGCTTCTTGGCATAGTTGCTGTTTGTGACTATGTGGACAATGCCTATCACAATGGGACAGTGATCTGAACTGGGGTCTGTCTGCACTGCTGTAATACAGCTAAACTTGATCTTAGCTCATAGAGAGCCGAGACAATGACAGTAATGTACTCCTAGATTTCAGTGTTTCATCCACATTTTTTTCTATTAATTCATTTTATAGAGTTTAGAGTCACATAGTTTAAGGCCAGAAGAGACCATTAGATCATCTAATCTGACCTCATGTATAGCACAGGCCATTCAATTTCACCTTTCACTCAGTTATTGGGTTATTGCCAGTAATCTCTTGCTTTTGTACATGGCAGTCTTTATGATGAGTTCATTACTTTATCCAATATATTCAGAGTATGGTGTCTGCTTTCAATCTTTTCTCGTTGCGGTACCTGTACCTGTTTTAATTTCTTCTAGGTGCCTGCCCTGAAGAATATACAATCTTAGACTTTGACTGCACTGGGGATTTGTACTGGTTACAGCCACTGATGCAGCTGCATGAGTGCAGCCCTCTAATGTAGACAGTTTCAAGAAGAGGGAAGCTCTACCATCCTTGCAAATGGAGGCTGTTCCTGTCTACACTAGGAATTTGCACCGGTGGCTGGCCTCTGATGGCTGAAATCTTTACTGTAGACAAGGTCTAAAACCTGACAATATACAAAGGAGAAGATAAAGGAAGTGACTGTTGTTTTTTTTTAACAGCCTCCTCCCTTTAAAATTCTTAACCTTTTGTTTTGTTTTTTATTCATCATTATCTCGTCTCTATCTGTCATTACTCACTGTTTTGGCCCTACTCACAATTGTTTTTTTTTTGTTGCAGCTTACTCTTTTCCCCTTCCATTCTCACTGCACCCCATTCTTCTCACTACACCCCATCCTGCCTTTTAAAACAGTAAGCCCTGCCTCCTTCCCAGCTTATTTCCTATACCTCTCATCTACCAGATCTCCCCACTTCCAATCCAGCAAAGGAAAGTCCTAGTTCAGAATACTGGATCTGCTGACTTCAGCACAGCTCTTTGAGCTATGAAGATTCCAAACCCACTCTTTCCCCTCCCCCCGCTCCAGTGCTTTGCCTTCTGTTACTTTACACTATCCTTTGGTTAGTCCTACCCTTCAAGCATCTTGTGAGGAAAGAATGGAGGGGAGACAGGAAAGAAAGATTTCTGCTGCTGTAGAAACAGCAATGGGTCATGGTTGAGGGTAAACTAAACTGGGAGCTCTGGGACACCAGTGTGAGTAGATCTGATAGAATTCACAATCCTCTGGAAAGGAGGACATAAAAACAGCAAAACAAGGCCACGGGACTTCAAAAACGCAGATTTCAACCATCTCAGAGAAATAATAGGCAAGGTAGTCCGATGGAAAGATCAGTTAGGAAGTAAAAGGAGTTGAACAGGGCTGGCAATTCCTAAAAGAGGTAATACTAGGAGTTCAACATCAAGCTATTTTGATGCAGAGGAAAGATAAGAAGAGCCACAGGTGGCTGCACAAGGAGATTTTGTAGCTATCTAAAAATCAAAAGGGACACATACAGGAAATGGAAGGAGGAGCATGTCACCAAGAAAGAATATATGGTAATAGTGCGATCATGTAGGGACAAAATCAGGAAAGCCAAGGCAAAGAATGATTACAGCTGGCAAAGAATGTTAGAGACAACAAGAAGGGGTTCTTCAAATATGTCAGACAAAAAAGAAAGATCAAGAACGGTGTGCGTCTGCTGTTCAGCGGAGAAGGTGAGCTGGTATCGGAAGGCGATAGGAAGTCAAAGTTGCTCAATGCCTACTTTGCTTCACTCTTTTCACAAAAATAACGTGATGTGACCAGACAATTGGCGAAGTTACCATAGACAATGAAGGGAAAAGGATGCAGATGGGGATAAGTAAAGAACACATCAGAGATCTTCTAACCAATTTGAATCAATTCAAATCAGTGGGGCCTGATGCTATTCCCCAAGGGTACAGAAGGAGTTATCTGAAGAACTCTTGGAACCACTGGGAATAACATTGTCAAACTCATGGATGACAGGAGAGGTCCCAGAAGACTGAAGAAGGCCTAATGCAGTGTCCATCTTTAAAAAGGGGAAAAAGGAGGAGCTGGGGAACTATAGACCAGTCAGCCTAACTGCAATACCTGTGAAACTATGAGAGAAATATACAAAACATTCAATTTGCGAATACCTGGAGGATGAAAGGGTAATCACTAGCAGCCAGCATGGATTTACTAAGAACATATCATGAACAAGAACAAATCATGCCAAACCAGCTTGATTTCCTTCTTTGAGAGGGTAACTGGTTTGGTGGATAGGGGGAATGAGGTGTACATAATATGCCTGGACTTCAACAAGGCTTTTGACACAGTTCCACATGACATTCTGACAAGCAAGCTGCAGAAATGTGGGCTTGCGGGAACTACCATTAAGTGGATACATAATTGGCTAAACAACCGCAAACAAAAAGTAATGATTAATGGAATGATGTCAGATTGGAGGGAGGTCTCAAGTGGGATTCCACAGGTATCTGTTCTGGGTCTGGTGTTGTTTAACATCTTTATTAATGACCTGGATGCAAGAATACAGAGCATACTGATCAAGTTTGAAGATGACACTAAGTTGAGGAGGTTGTCAATACTTTGGAGGATAAAGCTAAAATTCAGAGGGATCTTGATAAATTGAGAACGGGGATATAGACAACAAAATGAAATTCAACAAAGACCAATGTAAGGTGCTATACTTAGGGAAGAAAAACCAAATGCGCAAATACAAATGGGGAAAAACTGGCTTGGCAGCAGCACTGGTGAAAAGGATTTGGGAGTTGTGGTGGATTGCCATCTCAGCATGAGTCAGCAATGCGATGCTGTTGCAAAAAAGCAAATGCAATTTTAGGTTACATTAATAGAGGCATAGTATGCAAGTGATGGGAGGTGATAGTACTGCTCTACTTAGCACTGTTTAGGCCTCAGCTGAAGTACTGAGTCCAATTTTGGTCACCAATGTATAGAAAGGATGTGGAGAAATTGGAAAGGATCTAGAGGCAAGTGACAAAGATGATGATCAAAGGGATGGAATGCAAGCCATATGAGCAAAGGCTGAAGAAGCTGGGTATATTTAGTCTGGAATAGAGGAGATTAAGGGAGGACATGAGAATGGTCTTCAAATATTTGAAAGGCTGCTATAAAAAAAAGGTGAAGAAAAGTTGTTCTCTCTTGCCATTGAGCAGGGGTTTTCAACCTTTTTGTTTCTGAGCCCCCCACCCTCCCAGTATGCTATAAAAACTCCATGGCCCACCTGTGCTACAACAACTGTTTTTCTGCATATAAAAGCCAGGGCCAGCACCAGGGGGTAACAAGTGGGGCAATTGCCTGGGGCCCCAACCACACGGGGCCCAGTGAAGCTAAGTTGCTCAGGCTTTAGCTTCAGCCCCAGGTGGTGGAGCTTGGGGCAGTGGGTCTTTGGCTTTCTGCCCAGGACCCCAGTGAGTCTAATGCTGGTCCTGCTTGGCAGACCCCCTGAAATCTGCTCGCGGCCCCTCAGGGGGCCTCGGACCCCTGGTTGAGAACTGCTGCCATAGAGGACAGGACAAGAGGCTGTAGGTTCAAATTACAGCACAGCAGCTTTAGATTAAAACTCAAGAAAAACTTCCTAACTGTAAGAACAGAAGGACAATGGAACAGACTGCCTAGGGAGGTTATGGAAGCTCTTTCACTGGAGGTTTTCAAAAGGAGGCTGGATAGCCATCTGTCTTGGATGGTTTAGACCCAACACATCCTACATCTTGGCAGGGGGTTAGACTAGGTGACCCTTGTGGTCCCTTCTGACTCTATGGTTCTAGTCTCCCTAGGACTGAAGGTCCTAGTGACTTTCTTGAAAGTATGTTGAACAGGAGTCCCAGGGAGCCATAGGGCCTGGGACCCTCCCCTCTCTACCTCCAAGTGTGATGCAGGTTAGCCCTCTCCACTGTTGTCTCTACTCTACCTGTTCTGGGCTCTGCTTAATCTTTTTCTCTCAGGACAATTTCCTAAAATAAACTTTAAACAAAAAGGCAGAGCAAATACATGAGGTTTGCATTATAAATCACAGCCAGGCTTTCAAATCAATAAACTAAATTTAAAACATCAAGACAACATTTCCTAAGAAGGCTGGCTCAGGAATAGCTTAGACTGAGGTTTAAAAGAAATGTCACAGGCTTTCATTTGGAATAAATATAAATCATCAACCAGCTCCCTTGGCCAGGGTAGGGTAGCATTGCATATTTATTGATGGGGCCGGCTCTAGGCACCAGCAAACCAAGCAGGTGCTTGGGGCAGCACATTTTCAGGGGCGGCATTCCAGCCATCTTTTTTTTTTTTTTTTTTTTTGGTTTGGAGGCAAAAGCCTAGAGCCAGCCCTGGGAGGGGGGGCACGGTGGGTGGGGGGGGGGGGGGGGTGTGCCCTGGGGCTGCTGCGGTTCACGCCGCAGGGGAGTAGCATCCGCACCTTGTGGCTGGGCTGAGCAGGATCTGAACGGGGGACACTTGGGCTGGGAGCTGCCCCGCGGGGCACACGGAGCTGCCTGCAGGCGCTGCAGGGCAGCCGCCCCCCAGCGCCTCAGCCGGGGCTGGGCGAAGCAGCCCAAGCTGCCCAGGGACTAAGGTAGGGCGTCCAGAAGCAGCAGCGGGGCCATAGAGGTCGGGGCGTTGCCGTGCAGGGCCCGTGCCCTGCTCTCCGGGGCGCCGCTCCCTCTGGGGCTACCCTGTCCTGGCTCCTCAGCCCCCTGCCGGGGTGGTCCCCCGGCTCTGCCCTTCCGGGTCCCGGCTGGTCCTGGAGGCGGGAGCCCTGGCTGGAGGGACCCTGGGCTGAGGCGCGGCCTGGGAGCCCCGCTGCTTACCCCGACCCTGCTAGCGCTGGACCGGCTGGAGGCGAAGGGGGAGAGTCAGCACTGGTGGGGGGGAGCCCAGGGCTGGGACGGCAGTGGGTGGAGGTGGGGTGGGGTCGGGTGAGGGGGACAGCCCAGTGCTGGGGAGGCAGGGGGTGCGGGTGGGGGGGTAAGAGAGAGCCCAGGGCTGGGGCGGCATGGGGTGCGGGTGGGGGAGGGCACTGGTGGGGTTGGGTGGTGAGAGCCCAGGGCTGGGGTGGGGGGGGCAGCCAAATTTTTTTTTGCTTGGGGTGGCAAAAAACCTAGAGCCGGCCCTGTTTATTGATATATATGTATAACTCCAACACTTGTGGAATTTTGGTGACACCACGGTAACTCTGATCCTCTAGGAATGCAGTGACTTAGTAAACTATACACACAAGTACACACACACACACACACACAGACACTTAAATGGTGCAGGACAAACTTAGGCAGAGAGACACTGTTGGAACATCTCTTTGTGACAATCCCCATTGAAACAAAGTGCTGATTGCATTATGGAGCAAATGCCCATGAAGAATCATTGGAAAGAAGGTCATTGACTTCAGTGGGCTTTGGATATGGTCTTGTAGTTTTCCCATGAATTTAATATTATTCAAAACAGTTTAAAAAATTCATGTTCAGTGTATTTCCATTGGAAATATAAGGTAACCTTTTTGATTATTAAATAACGTGCAGATACTTAAGTTTTCCCATCCCATGACCCAGACAGAAGTATCATGAGGAAAGGCTTTTGGGTCCTTCTGATTCAGATGCTGGATGGAACCTGGAAATATATCAGCAAGAAAGAAGAATAGGGGAAAAGATAATCACATTAATCTGAGTAGCTGAAAAGTTTGGCTGAAGTTTTGAAGCTCAGACTCAGGTTGGTTCTTGTTTAACAAACTAGCTCTCCTGCTCCTAATCTATAGCAGTTTGTGCCTATTGTATTTGTGGAGGTAGTGTGCTTAAAGCTGACTGTACAAATATGCATATTACACCAAGCTCCTTGACTTTTGAATTAGGTGTTTTGTTAGATGTGAATCTATAAAAAACTCCTGAACTGCTATTTCCAATCATTTTCTGGAGGAGATTCTTTTAAGAATTAAAATAGTTTAAGCAGGTGTTTCAAATGCTTCACCTAAATAATTACTTTCTGGAATATGAAAAATATTAATAAAGAAATAAAGACTGTCTTTATTTATAAACCATCTTCGCTTAATTATCTCTGCAGTGCTACACCCATCTGCTTAATGTCATATTACTATACTGCAGTACTTCTGCAGGGCCCAACCCCATGAGTTGCTGACACCCAGGCAGGTTCTGAATACCCTCAGTTACCTTTGACTTCCTGGAGTGGAGGGTGCTCAGCATCTCCCAGACTGGGGCCCTTATTTTGCATAGAACCTCTATACAAACTATCCCCAAATACATTAAAGAATGTAATGCATTTACAAAGATAAAACAAGAAATACATGCAGGATGGAGAAATAAACAGATACTCTAAGGCAAGAGAGAACTTTTGTTTTGTTTTTTGAAGTATGGAGAAGGAAATTTGAATCAATGAAGTAGAGGGATACAGAAATTCTATACTGCACCAGCTGTCCTGGCCTGATTCTTCAAGGTGGTGATTGTGTATTGGGAGTGTACCTGCAGCAACTTGAAGACAGTGTGAGTTGGAGGTGGTCATCAGCTCACAGGACTGAGTCCTACAGTTGCATGGCAGTGTAGTATTATATCAAACACATTGGTATAAGCACTGAAATAAGATTTAAATAGCAATGAGGTAAGTGTGTAAGAAAATATTGCCTCTGGGTGTGCGTGTGTAAAATACTTAAAAAATAAATAAATCCTGTTATGTCTTAGTCAATATGTGTACATTTGAGAGAGACTATGGGAAAGGTTAGGCTGAATAACTCTGAAATCTGTTTACTGCTAATTGTTTACTTGATAAAAACATAGGCTACGCCTACACTAAGTGCTAGGGGTGTGATTCCTCTGCTACGGTACACATACGCTAGCTCTCACTGAGCTAGCATGAGTATAAACAGCTGTGTAGCCGTGGTAGCATGGATAGTGGCAGTAGGGGTGAGGCTTAACCTCCAGGGACTACTGTTACATGCACATAGCACAGCCACAGTTGTAGTTCTGACTGGAAGATGCATGAGATGTACCAGATAATTCATCAAGATTGATGTGAAATATTTGAAGCATACCAGCTACCTGTTGAAAACTCAGCTCCACGAGGAGCAGATGGTGGTATGACAGAATTTGTATTAGTGCCAGCAGAATCATTGCAAACTCCCACATCCCGAAGGTCACTAACTGCAGAATTAGCACAGACACCCGCATCCTGAATGTTGCCAAGTCCAAGTTGCACCTGGCTGAAGCTGAAACATAATCATCTTGGAGTGAGTCATGTTTAGTGCCTGTATCCTGAGAAAACCATCTGGATACTCATAAGACTGAAATAAAAATATAATTGACCAATTAAGTGACTTTAAAAAGTAATTCAAAATCTCTTGACCAATAGCTCAACAAAAGAATATATATCAAGTCACTGGTATGGGAGTGTCTGTGCCAAAAAGATGGTACAATGTGTGACAGAGTTCCTCCTCTATCTTGGTGGGTCCTGCGCTTATTGGCAGATTTTCTTGCTGGAGAGATTCACCATGTGGGTTGGGGAACAGCCCAGGGACCTTCCCCTCTGGAAGAACCCACAGTCCAAGTCAATTGGAAGGTTTGGGGGCAACCCGGGCCCGCCCTCTTCTCCAGGTTCCAGCCCAGGGCCCTGTGGACTGCAGCTGTCTATAGTGCCTCCTGTAACAGCTGCATGACAGCTACAACCAGGGCCAGCTCCAGGCACCAGCCCACCAAGCTTGTGCTTGGGGCGGCACCTGGAGGGGGGCGGCGCGGTGCTCCGGCTCTGGCCGCCGGGGAGAGCGGAGCCCCGGCTGGGCTCTCCGGCCTCCCCCCGGCACTCTGGCTGCTGGGGAGAGCGGAGCCCCGGCCGGCACTCCGCCCTCCCCCCGGCGCTCTGGCCACGGGCGAGAGCGGAGCCGCGGCGTGCTCTCTGCCCTCCTCCCGGCGCTCTGGCCTCCGGGGAGAGTGGAGCGGCGGTGGGCTCACCGCTGTCCACCCAGTGCTCTGGCTGCCACTCTGCCCTCCCACCGGCGCTCTGGCCACCGGGGAGAGCGGAGCCACGGCGGACTCTCCGCCCTCCTCCCGGCGCTCTGGCTGCTGGGGAGAGCGGAGCTGCGGCGGGCTCTCCGCCCTCCTCCCGGGGCTCCAGCTGCCAGCAGAGCCACAGCAGCCTCGCCGCCCTCCCCCCGGCACTATACTCTACACTCTACCAGAAAACTACTCATCCAGTGACCAGTATATTTGCCCTCTACCAGACTCCTGTACCCCACTGGTCTGGGTCTGTCACAAATGTTAATATGGGAGTGACTGTACTAATAACCATGTTAAGCCTCTGAACACGTCTAGTATAAAGTAAAAATTTCAAGAAAAATGTTGTGCCTTCTATCCAACCTACCTTCTACCTATGTGCTTGCTGAAAAGTTCATTGGAATGCCCCTTTTTCCTTTGACGTATGATAACCTAACCTTGTTATTTTGCTATAAGAAGAGACTTTTTTTGCCTTCTGGGGAAAAGAACTAATATTTAATAATATTTATCTGTCTGGCTCCAGTCTAATGCAAAAGGGAAAAACTTGGGAAGGTGTTCTGAGCCAAAAAGCTTATATTCCCTGCCCCAAAGAACTTGTAATCTAAAAATGAGTCTGCCACCACAATATCAACTGTAGTTCCAACTATAGTATCTTGCTGAGTAAATTGCTGTAGTTCTTCCCTTGCAAAGCACTCTGGCAGCAGCCTTGATCTGTCTCTTCATCAGCAGTGCTTACTGGGCTTTTTTCACCTGCTGCTTCTCAGTCTCCTCTCCCCTCCTGATTATTCTCCTAGAAATACACCCTGCAGTCCCCCAGTCTGCTCTCACTGGCTCCCAGTATTCCCCTCCTACTCCATACCTGTTCCTTACCAACCTCATTACTTTGTTTCTCCCCATTCCCAAACTATGCCCCCTACTTACCGGTTTCTCTTGTTCCCATTCCTTACTCCATGCTTCTGTACCTACTTGCCCCCACTCCAATTCCCAGCCAATTCAGCTTTTCCCATCCTAGTTGTACCATCAAATGCAGTTCTCTCACAGGTGTGGGTTGAAACTTGTTCCAGGTTAGGCCTCCCTGGCATTGCCAAAATCATCCAAGTGGGAGGCAGTCACTTTGTGGAGGAGAAAAGCCTACAGAGACAGCTCTCCACCTCCTGTCCAGACAGGGTTCTCTTCTGGGCCAGGGGAGCATTTAGTCCTTAATTCAAAGGTAATTCAGAAAATGTGGGGCCCATTTACATGTCCTACAGGAAATGTTATTTTTTTTCTTCTGAATGAGACCAACTGTCACTAACTGATTAACAGCCTGAAAAAAGGGCAGTTAGCTACCTGGCAACCCAGAAAAGAGGTTTGCTACCTTCTTAAATTGCTAGCTACTAGTAAACAGCCAGAGAGAATCTGAAGTATTTGTCGTAAGTGGACTAGAAATCATGGCTCCCAAATCCCAGGAATCTGGTGTCCCCTACTTAGGAAGCCATTAAAGAAATACAGAAAGAAACTAAGGTTTAGAGAGTTCCTGAAAGTCATGTCCTCTATAGTCCTCAACGGTAGTGGGAGATATCTATTTTCTAGCATTCTTTCCCACAGCCATTCTGATTCACAGGGCCTTCAGCATGCTGTCCTTATAACTTTGGTTTCATTTTCCCCTTCTCTGCTAAAGGATGGCCTGATCCTGCACGGTGCTCCGACCCTCCTGGGTGATGCTGAGTATCCCCAACTCCCATTTGAAGTTAATGGGAGATGAGGGTGCTCAGCGTCCAACATTCGTGAGCCAAATGAACCAGGTTAAATCTCTTCCTGCGTTACAGCAGCCAAAGGTCTGCAATATTGGTCTTTCAGAGGATTGAATGCCATCCTCATAAAATTGCAATTCAGGCTTTCTTGACCTTGGTCTGATGTTGTTGACCTCGTTTAACGTCCTATCTTTTAAAAAAAAGTCAACTCAGACTCTTCAGAGTATCATGTCAACCTAAAATAGAGTAAATTGGGGTATGTGAATATACTTGTGCTTCATTTAGCCACATCAAATGTCTTTACTTCAATGATCATTTTGGAGAGATTCTAATATATTATCTTTTGCTCAGCTCTCTGAATTGCCAGAGTTAGTTAGTTTCTATTTGAGTGAAAGCCTCAGGCAAGGAAATCCTTGGGGATATGAGGTATGATTGCTACTATCACCAGGTCTCAGTCCTTCCTTGTTTCTGTGAGACTCTTCCATTTATCACAAGGCAGCCTCAATAAAGTTCTTAAAGGCCAGTCATGAGCTAAAGTGAAGAGCAAGGTTTTAAGGTGAAATGTAAAAAGAAAGGAATGCAATGGTTCAATAAAATGGGGAAGAGAGTTTCAGTGACATAGGGCAGCACAGAGCAAAAATAAATAGCCAGAGGTTCCCATAGTCACAAGGAAAAGACAGCAAGGTGTAGAAATGGACTGAGTGGGTGAGAAGGTAAGTGTTTTAAAGAGACAGTAAAAGAAAGGTGTAGTCTCTCCATGGGGAGACTTAAAAGTTAAGAGGACAATTTGAACTGTGTAGGAGGTGGAGAGGAAGGCAAGGAATGTTAGAGGTGGATAGAAATATGGTTTCCTGGAGTGAAATAATCTGGGTTCAGCATTCTGCATCCCCCATACACAATGGAGAGCACTGAATTGGGAAGACTATGAACAAAGGAATGTCAGTAGATAAAATGGGCGATAGCTAAGACCTGAATAAAGATCTCAAGAGTACCAGAATTAGAGTAAAGACAAATCATTGGAGGGGTTTACAGGTCGTACTAAACAGCAGACCTGCAAGAACAATTTGGGGTGGAAGGAAGTGTCTGTGGTCAAAGATGACTCCCAGATTTGGGGCCCTAGTAAAATCTCAGATGAGAGGAGTGATAGTCTGTGATTTAGAGAGGCACTTTACCCAGAAGGAAGATTTCAAATCTTGAAATATTTAATATTGAGTTTGGCTGGAGCCAACATCCAATAGCACCAAGAAAAGGCAGGCACATAGTCAGGGTTTGAGGGAACTTGCTGAGGAAGGGGAGTTTGCAGATGGGACAGTAGCTGACAAATGAGGATTTTTCTAAAGAGAGATTAGATTTTGACAGTGAAACCTCCAGTAGAGAGGGAATGTGGCCAAAGGCAACAGCCAAGCATTCAGTGAGGAGGTGTTTTGGGCAATAATTAATATTCAAGATACAGTATAGAACTGAAGTTAGAAACAAAAAATTAATTTCAGAAAGAATAGTTTTAAAATTTGAAATAACAGATCCAGAATGGTGACTGACTAATTGCAGTACAGAGATGCCAAGCTATGAAGATTTTTATTTGGCAGAGAAATGTGGCTGTTTGGCTGACTCCAAAGACAGCTGTGCTGGCAACATCGGAGATGTTTCTGGGTCAGTCACATGGGTGCGTATATAGCTTATTTCAGTTTAAACATTCTTTCAACTCCATATTCATCTCCTACATTTTCTCCCCATGACTATTCTTTGAGTCTGATAGATATAACAACTTAATATATTTAATGAAACTTTCACGCGAATACTTCATGAGAATATTTTGCAAGCCATTTTTTGCAGTTAAAATATAGTCTACCTTAATCCTACTGTGTGTTTCATGTAAAAATGCTTTCTGGTTTTTGAGATATACATTCCCTTTGTCAATTTAATTCACTTGTAGCTAAATTTTGGGGAGGCTTTGCCTAGGAAATGCATCAAAAGAAACATTTCTTTTTTATTATTATTTTATATATTCTTTTCTGTGTTAATGAGCGCACCAATATGGTTCAGAAATTATTCTACCCAAGAACACTATGTTATCTTTAAGGTGACCATATGTCCAGTTTTGGTTGGGACAGTCCCTTTTTTAAGCCTTGTCCTTCTAGCTGTCCTGATTTTTTTGCCAAAAGGGGGCATTTGTCTGATTTACTCTTGCCAAGTGATGATCAGTTGGTAAGAACAAACAGGACAAATGCCCACTTTTGCCAAAAATGTGGGGCCTGTACCCCTACCAGGGCACAGAGGAACGTGAGGGGGGCGGGAAACAGCAAGTTAAAAAGAGTGTTGAGGTGGGATGTGAAGGTGAATAATGCAGTACACAGGCACTGATTTTCCAATGTGCGAGGGGGGTGCTTGACTCCTGGCTCTGCCCCAGGCCCCGGCCCCACTCCGCCACTTCCCCCAAGTTCTCACCCCTGCCTTGCCTCTTCCTGACCCATTCTGCCCCCTCCCCCAAGTGTGCTGTGTCCTCGCTCCTCCCCTTCCCCTCCCCAGACCCTCCTGTGTGATTGGGGCGGGCGGGAGGCACGGTGAAGGAAGGGGAAGCGCTGATCAGCGGGGCCCACCAGAGGCAGGAGGCACCAGGGGTAAAGCAGGGGGGGGGGGCCTGATAGGGGACTGCCGGTGGGTGCTCAGCACCCACCATTTTTTCCCTGAGGGTGCTCCAGCCCCGGAGCACCCACGGAGTTGGCACCTATGATGCAGTTGCTTTATAGAAGAGCGCCTCCCAAGCATGGAGAGCGACATGGGAAAAAGCAAAAAGAAATGTAGAAAATGTAACAAGTGGGCAGTGAAGGGGCCAATCAAAAGTGAGCATCAACAGCTCTGTAGTGAATGAGGGATGATAGGTATAGTGAAAGTGAAGACAAGCAGTTTGTGTTTGATGAAGGTAAGATTGCGGAGCCAGTAGAGAGATGCAAGAAGAGGGGGTCACATGCTCTAAGTGACAAGCTAGGGAAAGGATTTTTGCAGCAGGATTCTGATTGAGAGGGGCAAGGTTGTATTTATCAATGCCAGAGAGAAGAAGGCTACAGTAACTAAGATGCAAGATGATGAAAGCTTGGATAAGAGTTTTAACTGTGGTTGGATAGGAAAAGTTGTAACTTAGAAATGTTATATAGAAAGAATCAACAAGATTTAGATATTGTCTGTATGTGAGGATTTAGAAAGAGGCTGGAGCTGAAGATGATGCCCAGGTATTGGCCTGAGTGGCAGAAAGATGGTCGTGGTGTCCATAGTGATTGAGAAAGGAAGTAGTGGAGTTCGAGAAGGGAAAAATTAGGACCTCTGTTTAGCTGGAGCTGACAGCTAGACGTCCATTAGGAGATGTCAGAGTGAGAGACGGGCCAAGTAAATTGTGAACAGGAGACAGGTCTGGAGTAGAGACCTGTTTGTCATGAGAATAGAGATGGTAGTTGAAGTTGTTTGCAGATGAAATTAGCTAGAGATGAATTGTTGAGGGAGAAGAGAAGAGGATAAAGGACCGAGCCCTGTGGACCCCCCATAGAAAGCTAGAGGATGGATGAGGAGGATGCTCCAAAGGACATGCTGAAGGAGTGATTAGAGAGATAGGAAGAGAAACCAGGAGTCCATGGGGAGTGGTGAGTCATGGCTCTGCTGCTCTACATGGTAGGTAGTAGAGCTGACTGACTGCATAGAGGTGGATGTGGAGGGAGATGTTTAGATTTGAAACTTCAGTATTTCAGTCTTGAAGCACTGATGGATTTGGGGGTTGCCAGTGCATCATTTTAATGAGCATTTTTTAGCAAAAGATTAAGATGTAGATCAGTTTTATTAAGAAAGAAGTGATAGTTCAATCAGTCAATGTAATGCCAAGAAGCGTGCACTTTTTAGCACAGGGGTTGGCAACCTATGGCAGGCGTGCCGAAGGTGGCACACGAGCTGATTTTCAATGGCACTCACAGTGCTCGGGTCCTGGACACCGGTCCGGGGGGCTCTGCATTTTAATTTAATTTTAAATGAAGCTTCTTAAACACTCTAAAAACCTTATTTACTTTACATACAATAATAGTTTAGTTATATATTATAGACTTATAGAAAGAGACCTTCTAAAAACGTTAAAATGTATTACTGGCCCTTGAAAACTTAAATTAGAGTGAATAAAGATTAAAGAATAAAAATAGAGATTTGGCACACCACTTCTGAAAGGTTGCTGACCCCTGTTTTAGCATAAAGTTGATCTGGGTTATGTCCTTTGAATTTGGGGCACATCCACACATCAAGGGTCTGATTTTTAAAAGCACTTAGCTGTGGTCTAACTCTTTTCCCTTTGAAATCAATGGGGAGGGGTGCCATTGACTTCACTGGGAGCGCATTTAGGTCAATGCTGAGTGCTTTTGAAAAATCCTACTCTAAGGCCTGGTCTACACTACGAGTTTAGGTCGACTTTAGCAGCGTTAAATCGAATTAAGCCTGGACACGTTCACACGATGAAGACCTTTCTTTCGACTTAAAGGGCCCTTTAAACCGGTTTCTTTACTCCACCTCCGACGAGGGGATTAGCGTAAAATCGGCCTTAGCGGGTCGGAATTGGGGTAGTGTGGACGGAATTTGACGTTATTGGCCTCTGGGAGCTATCCCACAGTGCTTCATTGTGACTGCTCTGGACAGCACTCTCAACTCAGATGCACTGACCAGGGAGACAGGAAAAGCCCCGCAAACATTTGAATTTCATTTCCTGTTTGCCCAGAGTGGAGAGCACAGGTGACCATGCAGAGCTCATCAGCACAGGTAACCGTGATGGAGTCCCAGGATCACAAAAGAGCTCCATCATGGACCAAACGGGAGGTACGGGATCTGCTCGCCATATGGGGAGATGAATCAGTGCTAGCTGAACTCCGTAGCAGTAAACGAAATGGCAAAATATTAGAAAAGGTCTCCAAGGCCATGAAGGAAAGAGGCCATAAGAGGGACGCACAGCAGTGCTGCGTGAAAATTAAGGAGCTAAGGCAAGCCTACCACAAAGCCAGAGAGGGAAACAGAAGGTCCGGGGCAGAGCCGCAAACATGCCGCTTCTATGCGGAGCTGCATGGCATGCTAGGGAGTGCAGCCACCACTACCCCAACCGTGTGCTATGACTCCGTCATTGGAGAAACACACAGGGAAGCGGGTTCGGGGTACGAGGAAGATGAGGATGAAGATAATGTAGATAGCTCACAGCAGCAAGGAAGCGGAGAAACCAGTTTCCCCAACAGCCAGGATATGTTTATCACCCTGGACCTGGAGCCAGTAACCCCCCGAACTCACCCAAGGCATGCTCCCAGACCCTGAGGGCACACAGAAGACCTCTGGTGAGTGTACCTTTACATTATTACATTATAAATATTACACATGGTTTAAAAGCAAGTGTGTTTAATGATTAATGATTAATTTGCCCTGGCAATCACGGCCAGTACAGCTACTGGAAAAGTCTGTTCACGTGTATGGGGATGGAGCGGAAATCCTCCAGGGACATCTCCAGAAAGCTCTCCTTCATGTACTCCCAAAGCCTTTGCAAAAGGTTTTTGGGGAGGGCTGCCTTATCCCGTCCGCCATGGTAGGACACTTTACCACGCCAGGCCAGTAGCACGTATTCTGGAGTCATTGCATAAGAAAGCATGGCAGCGTATGGTCCCGGTGTTTGCTGGCATGCAGACAACATCCATTCCTTATCACTCTTTGTTATCCTCAGGAGAGTGATATCATTCACGGTCACCTGGTTGAAATGGGGCGATTTTATTAAGCGGACATTCAGAGGTGCCCCTTCCTGCTCTGCTGAACAAAAATGTTCCCCGCTGTTAGCCACACGCTGGGGGGGGAGGGGTGAAGTGATCATCCCCAATAATTGGGTGTGGGAGGGGAGGGGGGTTAGTTGGGTTTGTGCTGCATGTTAATCCGGAAACCGCAGCCCCTCCTTTTACATTGCAAACCCATTTTAAATGGCCAACCCAACGGGTGCTTGGTATGGGAAATGAGGGCGCTACTGTTTGAAACCATTCCCACATGTTAAGAAGGTTAAAAAAGCCAAAAGACTGTGGCTTACCATGGCTGCCTGCAAGCCAAAATCTGTTGCCTGGCACTGCGTGAGTGATCTCTCACACCAAACCGGCAGGCCCTCAATATAAGAGGAAAAATGCGACCTTGTAACGAAAGCACATGTGCTGTGTAATGTGAACAGCAAAATGTAACGTGAAAGAGTGTACCCATTGTTCTCTAAAATGTGTCTTTTTTAACCACCTCTCCCTTCTCCTCCACCAGCTGCAAATGTTTCTCCTTCACAGAGGCTAGTGAAGATTAGAAGGAGAAAACGGCGGACTCGGGATGACATGTTCACGGAGCTCCAGATGTCCTCCCACACTGAAAGAGCACAGCAGAATGCATGGAGGCAGTCAATGTCAGACTACAGAAAACCACAGTATGAATGAGAGGAGAGGTGGCGGGCTGAATCGTGGGATGAACAGAGCAAGTGGCGGGCTGAAGATGATAGGTGGTGTCAGCTTGCAGACAGAAGGCAAGAGTCGATGCTCCGGCTGCTGGAGCATCAAACTGATATGCTCCAGCGTATGGTTGAGCTGCAGGAAAGGCAGCAGGAGCAGAGACCGCCGCTACAGCCCCTGTGTAACCAACAGCCCTCCTCCCCAAGTTCCATAGCCTCCTCACCCAGACGGCCAAGAACACGGTGGGGGGGGGCCTCCGGCCACCCAGTCACTCCACCCCAGATGATTGCCTGAGCATCAGAAAGCTGGCCTTCAATAAGAGTTAAAGTTTTAAAGGGCAGTGTGTCCTTTTCCTTCCCTCCTCCCCCACCCATCCTGGGCTACCTTAGCAATTATCCCCCCAGTTGTGTGATGAATTAATAAAGAATGCATGAATGTGAAGTAACAATGACTTTATTGCCTATGCAAGCGGTGCTCGAAGCGGGGAGGGGATGGTGGGGTGGTTGGTTTACAGGGAAGTAGAGTGAACCGGGTGTGGGGGGAGGAGGGTTCATCAAGGAGAAACAAACAGAAGTTTCACACCATAGCCTGGCCAGTCACAAAACTCATTTTCAAAGCTTCTCTGATGTGCACCGCGCCTTGCTGTGCTCTTCTAACCACCCTGGTGTCTGGCTGCATGTAATCAGTGGCCAGGCGATGTGCCTCAACCTCCCACCCCACCATAAATGTTTCCCCCTTACTCTCACAGATATTGTGGAGTGCACAGCAAGCAGCAATAACAATTCTTTTCGCTGAGGTCTGAGTGAGTCAGTAAGCTGCTCCAGTGCACTTTTAAACGTCCAAATGCACATTCCACCACCATTCGGCACTTGCTCAGCCTGTAGTTGAACAGGTCCTGACTACTGTCCAGGCTGCCTGTGTACGGCTTCATAAGCCATGGCATTAAGGGGTAGGCTGGGTCCCCAAGGATCACGATAGGCATTTCAACATCCCCAACGGTTATTTTCTGGTCCGGAAAGAAAGTCCCTTCCTCCAGCTTTCGAAACAGACCAGAGTGCCTGAAGACGTCAGCATCATGTACCTTTCCCGGCCATCCCCCGTTGATATTGGTGAAACGTCCCTTGTGATCCACCAGGGCTTGCAACAGCATTGAAAAGTACCCCTTGCGGTTTATGTACTCGGTGGCTTGGTGGTCCAGTGCCAAGATAGGGATATGGGTTCCGTCTATCGCCCCACCACAGTTTGGGAATCCCATTGCAGCAAAGCCATTCACTATGGCCTGCACGTTTCCCAGAGTCACTACTCTTGATATCACCAGGTCTTTGATTGCCCTGGCAACTTGGATCACAGCAGCCCCCATAGTAGATTTGCCCATTCCAAATTGATTCCCGACTGACAGGTAGCTATCTGGTGTTGCAAGCTTCCACAGGGCTATTGCCACTCGCTTCTCAACTGTGAGGGCCGCTCTCATCCTGGTATTCTGGCGATTCAGGGCAGGGGAAAGCAAGTCACAAAGCTCCATGAAAGTGCCCTTATGCATGCGAAAGTTTCGCAGCCACTGGGAATCGTCCCACACCTGCAGCACGATGCGGTCCCACCAGTTTGTGCTTGTTTCCCGGGCCCAGAATCGGCGTTCCACGGCATGAACCTGCCCCAGTAACACCATGATTTGCACATTGCTGGGGCCTGTGCCTTGTGAGAGGTCTATGTCCATGTCAATTTCCTCATCACTCTCGTCGCTGCGCTGCAATCACCTTCTTGGCTGGTCCTGGTTTTGCTTTGGCATGTCCTGGCTCTGCATATACTCCAGGACAATGCGCGTGGTGTTTATAGTGCTCATAATTGCCGCGGTGATCTGAGCGGGCTCCATGATCCCAGTGCTATGGTATCTGGTCTGAAAAAAGGCGCGAAACTAGTATCTCATGGACGGCGGGAGGGAGGGAGGGGCGAGTGATGACATGGAGTACAGGTACAGGGAATTACAATCAACAAAGGTGGCTGTGCATCAGGGAGAAAAAGAAACAACTGTCACACAGAATGGCTCCCCCCCAAAGATTGAACTCAAAACCCTGGGTTTAGCAGGCCGTTGATTTCACAGAGGGAGGGGGAAGCAAATGAATACAGAACAAATCTATTTTTTACATCTTAAGCTAGCAGACGACGGTGCAGCATGACTGATAGCCCTCGGCATCTTCTGGGTGCTTGGCAGAAAATACTGGGCGCTTGGCAGAAAATAGCATACTACAACTGATAGCCATCATTGTCGAGATTGTTCGATAGGACTGAGCATGTCTGCCCAGGTGCCCATGATTGATAGCCACTGCAGTACGATGACGACGGATATCAGTGGTAATATACCATCTTCTACCAAAAGGCAAGGAGCTGCTGCTGTGTGCAATGCAGCCCCACGTCTGCCAGCACCCAGATCGCCGATGAAGGCTACCAGTCATACTGCACCGTCTACTGCCAAAAGGCAATTAGCTGCTGCTGTGTAGCAATGCAGTACCACGTCTGCCGGCACCCAGATGACATATGCTGACGGTGAGCTGAGCTGAGCGGGCTCCATGCTTGGCGTGGTATGCACAAGTAACCCAGGTGCACAAGTAACCCAGGTAAAAAGGCACGAATCGATTGTCTGCCGTTGCTCTGACGGAGGGGGAGGTGCCTGACAACATGTACCCAGAACCCCCCGCGACACTGTTTTGCATCATTCAGGCATTGGGATCTCAACCAAGAATTCCAATGGGCGGCGGAGACTGCAGGAACTGTGGGATAGCTACCCACAGTGCAATGCTCCGGAAGTCGACGCTAGCCTTGGTACTGTGGACACGGTCTGCCGACTTAATGCACTTAGAGCATTTTATGTGGGGACACACACAATTGGCTGTATACAACCTATTTCTATAAAACCGGCTTCTATAAATTCGACCTAATTTTGTAGTGTAGACATACCCCAAGTGTCCAAATATCTCTTTCTTTGACTTCTCCAGCATTATGGGGTCTACGTCTGTTTTATTTTACTTGGGGAGCAAGTGATATATATTTTTGATATATATTAATTCCCCATAATTTAGCCAAATTTGCTACCACTGCTTCAGTTGTCTGGCCCATTTATATTTAGATTTGTTTTTAAATTGGTGGTAAAATCCACATTCTAGTAATTATTCTGTGAACCCTGACTTGGGCTCCTGTTAGCCCCATTTTTTATTAAATGTGATTAGAACATAGTGCGCATTTCCTCCCAAAATTAAAGACTTAAATATGTTTAAGACCAAAATTTTCAGTTTGAAGTTTATGATGTCAACAGGAGATGTAGCGGCTCTGCACTACTGGAAATCAGGCCGTTTGCTCACATGTCTAAATACTGAATTACAGTAGATGCCTAACTGTAGAAAATTGTTAAGGGTCCAATCCAGTTGACGGTGCTTTGCAGCCATTAGCAGTTTATAAGATCAGGCCCTTAAATGAGCACTAAAATAAAAGCCTATTAGTTTATCAGGACCAACAACCATACTTACTGGCACGTAGATGGAAAAGTATAACTTGTAGTCCTAAAAAATATTGTCTGTATAATTGCCAACATATCTTTGCATTTTTTGCGTGCTGACCAATTTCCTTGGTAGAGTTAATGCATCTAACATGTAATAAGTGTACTTTAATTTAAGAATCTTTAGATACAATGAATGTTATAATTATTGACACTATTTTTTATGTACTGCCATCTGGGTGATTTTAAACTCCAGCTAAAAGTTAAAAAGAAACATAACTAATTCTGTATTCATCTACAGCAAAACTGTGTTTGAAAACTGAATATTTGACATAACTTGAACTGAGTGTGACCTGGCAGTGCCAATCTGTAGACACTATTTAGTTATATAATTTAATGGCCTTCACATTTTTTTATATAGGTGTCTGAAGCAGGTTTCCTCTTTCATACAAATCTTGTGGTAACCTTTGCTCCCTAATGGTTTAAATCACATTCTTAAAGGATTAAACTGTTATGACAAAAGAGGAATGTTTAGATACTATGCTTTGCAGCTAAAAATTTGTCAGATTAGAAATTGTGTATTTTATAATCTTAAAATCAAAGAAGCTTTCCATCAAAGCTTTACGTCCACTATAATATTTTCCCAACCTTTGTTGAACCAGAATTGTTTCGGATTATCTCACATTGGGTTCACTGAGTAAGCCGAGCCAAATGTGGGAAAAAGCTTCCTGCCAAACATTTTAAACATTTCACATGTTTAGGGCACAGGAGGTAAGCCACAGGTATTGGTTGAGTGGACTGGTGAAGCTTGCCTTCAACAATCTTTTAAACTTTAGTTTTATATGGGATACTTTTTGAGATTTGTATGACAGATAAAACCCTACAGGGCAACCATTTATCTTCCATTAAGAATACTGTTCACTTTCTTTAACCTGGTGACCTAAGTGCTCCTGTAAGGAGTCCTTTTTATAAAGATTTTACATTACAATGGATTAAGTATCATTTCTCCGCTGGCGGAAAAAAAAAAGATTCAATTTGCTCAGAAGAATGGTTTGTCAGAGTAGAATAGTTTTTGTCTTTATCCATCTTTAGATCTAGCAATCATGATCCCCAAACAGTCACAAGGCAGTGATCATTCAAAGTTCAAATTGCCAGTTCATTTAAAATCTGCTTAGTGAGTTCTTTTATTATAGTATCACTGTGAATTCAGCAAAGCCTAACAATACCAAGAGAATGGTGGATTGGTGGTGGAATCTATTTTCTATCTTCTAAAATTCCTTAGTAGTGGAAGATTGTTTTTTTTTGTATATGCTGGTATACTTTCTCCAAAAATTTAGATACAGTTTTACCGTACATATATTTATCTGCTAAAAATATAGAATAACCATAAGAACTAATGAGGAGCACATACACAGAAAATCAAAGGGAATCATGAAATGGCTTTTTGTAAAGTAAAAAATGACACAATTTTTGAAGTGTTGTTGTAGCCATGTTGGTCTCAGGGCGTGAGAGACACAAGGTGGGTGAGGTAATATCTTTCACTGGACCAGCTTCTGTCGGTGAAAGAGAGAAGCTGTTGAGCTTGACAGAGCTTTTCTTCAAATCTGTGGTACACCAAGGCTTGTCTCTTGTGTAACCATTTCTGAAGTCAATTCAGAAAAGTAAATTGGAATATATAGTATATAGATAATGACTTAGAATTTGAACCAATAAATGTTTGTTAATGGTTGGTAGGTTGATTTTCATTATTCATGACTGAAAATAATATATCTGAACATAATAAGCTAATTTTCAATAGTGCTGGTACACTTTTGCTGTGTTTGATTTATAAATAAGTGCACTCTGGGTTTGATCCTACAAGCTGTTCAGTGCACTCAGCTACTGTTGCATTGAATAGGAGTTAAAGGTATTGAGCACTTTGCAAGAAGTGCTCCACATGTTCAAAGATCAAGCCTCGTGTGTTCATACACCATACTTGGAATGTTTAACAATGACTTTCAGGAACTTTTTTTTAGGTACCCTTGAAATTAACCCTTTCTTCCCACCCTCCACCTCATGTTAAAATCGTTGGTTTACATTATTTTCCATTGATTGCATCAGCACAATTCTTATCTACCTACTGCACAGAAGTAAAATAGTTTTCTTGGTGTTCTTCAGCATGACCTTCTGTGCTCACAGTGATCTGTTTTTTTGCTTGAGGTACTGTGGGTTCCCTTTCTGAGGGAGGTTAGAAATTGGTTTAAATCTACGCCTTCACCCACTCCATCTTAGGCCCTGTCCTTCAAGTTACTTCCCTGTGCAGAGCCCCAATGACTTCACTGGGTGCACATTATCACGTGAAGGATTGGGCCCTAAATCTTTATTCTACCCTTGTTCAGAGTGTGCATCTTCTATTGACTGGATTGGGAGTTCCATAAAAATACTGAGTGTAGCCTATATCCCAAACCAAAGTCTGCAGCTTTTTTACAGTTTTTAATATTGAATAGTTTTCTGTAAGACAGAATCTGACATAAAGTCCATAGGGTGCTACTGTATGTTATTCATGAGGGAATTCTGTGCCAAACAAATAAAAATTCTGCACACAATATTTTAAAATTCTGCAAATTTGATTTGTCAATATATAAATGTGGCTCCAACATGGCAGTGGGGAGCACAGGCCATTGGTTTCATTGAGGTGGGAGATCACCCTGAAGTCCGCATCTCCGCCAGGACAGGGACTCAGCAGTGAGGCTGCACCAGTCCTGACACAGTGCAAGGGCCGGATCTGCCCCAGAAACACCCTGGAGCCCTGCCCATTCTGTGCCAGGTGCACACGGTGTGGGCAGGCAGGCTCAGCAAGGCAGGATCCAAGTGTGGAGGGGATTAGTGTGGGGGGATCCATGTGTGGGGTGAGAGGCTTCTGTGTGGGGCAATCTGGATGCGGGCAGCTCAGTGGGAGATCTGGATGCACAGGGGCTCATTATGGGGTTCTGGGTGAAGGGGCAATGGGGCACTGTAGTGGATCCAGGTGAAAGTGGTTGGGGCTCACAGGGGAGTCTGGGTATGGGGAGATGGGGCTCAGGGGGGGTATGGGTGCTTAACAGGGAGGTCCCAGCTGCTGCCAAGGGGATGCCGCTGGGCTGCCGCTTCCCCTTGCGATTCCTCTATCACCTTTTCTTCCCCATCACCCTCCCCTCACTTCCACATTCCCCTCCCTCTGCCATATTCCACCCTCCCTTCCTTCCTTCCTGCCTCTTCCCTTCACCCCCTCACTCCCGTCCCTCATTTTTCCCTGCCGCCCCTTACCCAGCCCCACCACAGGCATTCACAGTTGCACAGAAAACAGGAAGCTCCCAGCACACAGAAAGTGAACACAACTGACACTTGGACCCAGGAGGTGTCATTCAGCTGCAGAATCAGTGGAGGTGAGATGCAACCTCCTTCAGCTGGGCAGCTCTATGCTTGCAGAAATGAGGGGGAAGCAATGTCACATAACCCTATGTGACCCCCTCCCCCATGCCTCACCTCTGTTTGGGGGAGTAATCCCCCGCCCCAAACTGTGCCCATGGTGATCCCCTCCACCCCTACATGTAGAGAAAATGTTAGTGAAACTACAGAATTTAGGTAAATGCATTTGTTTTTCAAACTATACAGTGGCACCATTTTTTAAAAAGTAATATCAACTGTCCAATGCTATTTGAGTTTACAGTGATACTTCCTAGGTAGAAAAGTTGTTGCATATTCTGTGTTAAAGACAAAGAGCACAAGTTTCTCCTTTTTTATTTATATTAAATGATGTTTGAAAAGTAAGGTTCTGTTCAAATAGGCATCGTTTTTTGAAGAAAAGGCTTTATTTTATCACAACGTGGCAGAATCTCACATTTCCTTTTTTAAAATATCCACATTCTCCCCCGTCCCCCCCATTCCCACAGGATGCTGATTTCCCCTCCTTGTCTGCAGTTCTAATATTAGATGATGCTTGAGCTCCTGGAAGTTTGGGGCCCAAATCGAAGAAATCGTGCCTGTAAATCTGAGAGCAAAACTGAGCCCGTCAGCTTTGGATATGACTTTGTATCAGTCCGTATAGCATAGAGTACATACATTACAGAATGATTTGAAACCACATGATACATATGGACACAACCTACCACCTGACTCTGCTATTCTTTGCTGCCCTTGGCTTGCAGATTCAGAGTGAAGTATTTGGCCCTTTAACAATAACATTTTAGTGCGTGCCTACTCTTCTTACAGGAACACTCTTAATTATGTGACAGAATGGTAACATTAACCAGATAATTCAGAGGTGGGCAAACTATGGCCCAGGGGCTGCATCGGCCTTCCAGACATTTTAAGCTGGCCTTTGAGCTCTGCATGGCTCCCACAGGCAGCGGTATGTCCCCCCTCCAGTTCCTACACGTGGGGCAGCCAGAGGGCTCTTCACACTGCCCCCGCCCCAAGCGCTGCCCCTGCAGCTCCCATTGGCTGGGAACCGTGGCCAATGGGAGCTGCAGGGGCAGTGCCTGCGGATAGGGCCCACGCAGAGCCACCGGCACCTGCCCGCACCACCACATAGGAGCCAGAGAGGGGACATGCCCCTGCTTCTGGGAGCTGCTTGAGGTAAGCGCCGCCAGGAGCCTGCAGCCCTGACCCCCTCCTGCACCCCAACCCCCTGCCCCAGCCCTGATCCCTCTCCTGCCCTCCGAACCCCTCCATCCCAGCCCAGAGCAACCTCCTACACCCCCAACCCCTCATCTTCAGCCCCACCCCAGAGCCTGCACCACCAGCCGGAGCCCTCCCCCCCTGCACCCCAACCCCCTGCCTCAGCCTGGAGCCCCCTCCTGCACTCTGAATTCCTCATTTTTGGCCCCACCTCATAGCCCACACCCCCAGCCAGACCCTTCACCCCCTCCCGCACCCTAACCCCCAATTTCGTGAGCATTCATGGCCCATCATACAATTTCCATACCCATATGTGGCACTCGGGCCAAAAAGTTTGCCAACCCTGAGCTAATTGATTTCAAAGTGTCTGTACCTAGTGATTTTTGTTATAAATGAGTGAACTGGCAACGCTTTTAATGGTAGCTGGGAAGAGTACAGTAAGAGGCTCAACAAGTGCTTATTGCTCTGCAGAAGCATTGGCATTAGTCCGAGAAAGGTACCTTATGCCAAAACACTTCCATTATCATTGCAGAGTTTTATTATGTGTGTTTAACCACAGTAGTTCTGGACATTTTGATCTGCTATGTGCAGTTGTGGTTTGCACAGAATTAAAGCAGGCATTTTCAGATGTAAGTAATTACATGAATGAATGTCTTGTTGACCTGCTATAATATTAATGGATTTGTGATTTGGTACGCAGATGGAAAATCTGAAATCTTGCAGGCATGAAAAAAAATTACTTTGCAGAGGCAAACAAAACTTCTGCCTTCTGGGATATTTCATCAAACTCTGTTTTTAGAGGGAATGAGATTATAGTCATCCATGATCAGGGGATTTCTGAGACAGAACAGTAGAGGTTAGTTAGAATAAGGTTTCAAACAATGCTGGGCATTTCATGCTTGAACGACACAAAGACAATTATTTGCTCTGTCTTTGCTGCCTGTGGGCATGATTCAATTATGGAGTTGTATTCCTCAAAAAGATGTGGATTATTACTTTTAACAGCTTTCAAACTGAAGTTTTTATAAATAAAGAGAGCTGTAATTTAAAAAGATAAAAACCATGTGCCATATCATTCTCCCCAACAGAAAAACCTGTAGGAGAGGAAAAGTTATGCAGAATCTCTGCAAGCTTCCACTTGTGAGTTTCCCAAGGTACATAATCTCTGGGGAAGGGACTCAGGAACACGCAGAAGGGACCATTGATTCTGACCATATGTTTTTCCATTAATTAATACTTCTAGCAACTTTTATTAGAACACACTTTTGAGTATAGACCCACATAAATATTAGGGTTTCCTGGATTTCTATGGTGGGTATAGAGGTGAACCAATCATTTGTAATTAAATAAAAATAAAAGCAATTTAATAACTAATTTTACCCATTTTGGTGTTGAATTCTCCACCAACAAATCACAATTTTCTCAAATGTATTCATTATTCAGCACTATCTACCCACTAATTTCTATGAATAATTCTTGGTCTCATAGGTGCCAGCTTCCTCATTTCCCTGGTAGTGCTTGATGCCTGCTCCGCCTCTTCCCACTCTGTTCTGCCTCCTCCCCTGAGCACGCCCCACCCTTGCTCATCCCACTCCCCCCCAGCACCTCCTGCACCTCTCAGAACAGCTGATTGCAGTGGGCAGGAAGGGCTGGGAAGGAGGGGGAGGAGCTGATCCGCGGGGCCCCTGATGGGTGGGAGGCGCTAGGAGGGAGGGGGAGAAGGCGATCTGCTGGGCTGCCGGTGGGTGCTGAGCACTCACTGTTTTTTTTCTGCGGTTGCTCCAGCCCTGGAGCACCCATGGAGTTGGCGCCTATGCTTGATCTCCAGATTGCTTGAAAGCAATTCATTGTGAATATTGAAATTCAAGCTTTTCTGATTGCATAGACAGGTCATATGATGTTTCTGTTCCCTGACTGGGTAAGCCTACCTTAGAATCAAATTTCCAGTGTGAAAACGTGCAGCTACACTTTCAAAATATATATATTTTTGTGAATCCTCTATAATATTTGCTAAAAATTCTTATCTCAGTGAACATTCCTGTTGGTAAACTCATCTGCTATAATATTCACCAAAAGCAGGCAAAAAAGAATGCGTGAACAAAACTGAAGCAAATTTGTTAAATTCAAAAGAATGTTTGTGATATTGTTGTTTTTTCTGATAACCTTCACCCAGCTATTAACTGGGCTTAGATAGCCATTTATTTGGAGGCCTATATACCACTGGAACTCACTTCTCACCATTTTAGAAAGCCCTTTTAGGCTACCAGGAAGAGAAGTTTGCTAAAATAATCTAAAACAACTTAATTTGGAATTAATTTAGCTACAGATTTTTTTGTTTCTGTAAATGTGACACATCTTACAGCTTCTTCCTATTTTAATGAGGTGATAGCGTTCCCTAATCAAAAAGCATTTTATATACCAGGGATCGGCAACCTTTGGCCCACGGCCCGCCAGGGTAAGCACCCTGGCGGGCCGGGCCAGTTTGTTTACCAGCCAGTGGGAGCCGCGATCAGCTGAACCTGTGGACCCGGCAAGTAAACAAACCGGCCCGGCCCACTAGGGTGCTTACCCTGGCGAGCCGCGTGCCAAAGGTGGACGATCCCTGTTATATACTATTATACCATTATTGCTGCTGTGTTGTAGGTATATTCAGAACATCAGATGACTTCTGGTGATGGAAATGACTATAGATCATTTCTTTTATCCTGCCCTCACAAGGGGCTGTAAGTACCACAGCAAAGGGCAGATCAGATATTAAACTGTTTCTCCATTAGATCATCGTCAAAACTGAAGAAGTAATATGATTCAATTTGGTATTATATTATGGTCTCTTAAGAAGTTTCTAGTCTTTTTTTTTTCTCCTACTCTCCCCTTGAAGGTTTCATATCTTCATCAGTAGGTCGTACCCTCTAATTCAAAGAACATTAACTCTCATTCCATTAGGCAACAGCAAGCTTTGAGACAGCAGTTCCAAAAGTAATACTTCTGGGTCTATTCTACATATTCATCAAGGCAGTCTTAATCATTATCCTGTGACATGTCAAAGCCCTCTTCTTTGTATCACATTGAAGAATTGTCCCATTTGTACAACTATCCAGAGTAAATAAATAATCCTGACAATACGAGGTGCAAATGCAGTTGAATTGTTTCACCTCACATGAAGGAGAAAAACATGTCAAAGAACGTGTCCAACAAAACCAAGGTGCCAAAATCCCAAGATCTAGCTCCGGCATATGGTATTGAATAGAAGTACTGGATATGAAAAATCACAGCTGCCAGCCAAGTTGATAGCTACCTAAGAGTGAGTCAGTGAAATGCTAATTTGCTATTGCTAGGATAGATAAGATCTATGTGGTATGTCTGTCAGTTACTAAATCTCTGTTTACACTAGGATGATAAGAGTGAATACCATCCAGGGTGTCTTAGGAAGGATGTATGCATTTGTAACTGCAGTCTCCATGGCAGCTAATTATTTAAAATTCACTTTACAATTCGTGTATCAGAAATTTCAATATATAAAAGCAGCATAAGTGGTGTCTTCCAAAATTCACTGCATTGTTTTTCCTAGCATAATATTCTCCAGAAATTGAGCTGGGTAAATGACTTTTAAAGTAGGTTAAACCTTTCAATGTTAAGGGACCTCTTACTGTAAATGAAAATCAGGCTCATTGTGTTTAGACTCAGTAGGGCAAATTCATCCCTGATGTACCTCCATTGGCTAAATGCTTTCCTCATTTACTTACATGCTTCTTTCAATGAGGTTGCAATTGAAGGTAGAATTTGTCCAATTTACTAAACTACATAAAATATTGTCCCTATATTGAAATGATGCCAGCCGACATACATTTCATTGTGGCCAAAGAATATTCTTCCTGCTTGCACCTTCAAATTAGATTAGTGCTGTCTGAATAGTTGCAAACAAAATCAAATCTGCCAACCTTCAGACCTTACAGTTTGGGTTCAGCAGGGCTGATTTTTCCTCAGTGGCCCTGCTGTAGGCACTGGTAAGGTTTCCATTTCCCCCTTCTATATACTGCGTATAAATAAAGCAGTATTTCCCAGCTGACTTGCAGAGAGGTAGACAAAGTTAGTCTGTCAAATCCACTGCTTCTTGTTAAAGATATGTTCTCTCTAAAATATGCATTAATTAAATAAATGCACTTTTAATTGAAACATATGAAGCTTTAAAGTCAAACTGAGTTCATGTCTGCAGGCTTCCTATTAATGGAATTTCGGAGTGACAGTGTGTACCAACCAGCTGGGTCAGTGCCATGTTAATGCATCATCAAAAGTTTTTGCTCTGATGGCACAGGCCATCCAGGTTTCATTCTGGGATTTAAAACTCTCAGAGAAAACCCTTCATAGCTCTCAGAGAAATAATATCTGACAAGAAGTCTGGAGCAGATTCTGCATGCAGCTGATAGGATCTGTGAGCCTTTTCAATGTTTTTTTTTTTTTATTTGAAAGGCAGCCAAATTTCTACAGCAGTTAATAGCACACACTGATAATCTTTTTTTTTTCCTCTCCAAAAGGCAAAGGGTCCACTCAGATCCCTGAGCACCTCTCTTACATTACAAAAGAGACACATCCCAGCGACTACGTGCAGCAACTTCTGGATCTCCTGATGCTATTTTCAGAGGGCCTGATGGTTCCCTTTTTTTACTCAGGAGAATGAAGAGGGTGCAAGCATATCCTCCTATGGCCTTGAACAGGTGTAAGGTACAAGTGCAGTTACATCTGGATGAGTGCAGAGACTTAATAGAGCTAGAACTTAGGCATTCCAAAAGGTTGGCCATGATCCTGAATCCTTCTGCTCCAGCTAAGCTACAAGGGGACGTGCACTTCCTCTGTGTGCCAGGTCAGTCTTGGATCATGAATCCCCTTTAGAAGGGCACAATAGATCCCAGGCTATTCTCTGGGATGGCACAGCTCTGCACAGCCATCAATGCAGTGCAGTTCTTAAAGGCCACAATTCTGCCCTTAATCAGCTACCATAGATGTCATTGTTAGAGCGTGAAATAGAGTAATACTTTACTTCAGGGAGGAGGCCTCGAATCACAAAGATACTTAGATGTGGCGATGCAGAGCATTGCAATGCCTAATTTTCATGTGTCTAGAACATCACAGGAACATCCTGTGATTCACAAAGCCTGAGTTAGGTGCGTAGGCTCCTATACAATGAATGGGGAGAGATAGGTGCCTTAGAATCCAATTCACAAATGCCAGAACTCTCTTCAGGAAGCCACCTAAGCTACCCAATGGGAGATGCCAATGAGAGGTGTGTGTCCTAAGGACCACCCCCTCAGGGAGATAGATACCCAAGTCTGGGCTTCAGGGAGGTGCCTATCTCGGCTAATGATTCATAAATGAGACCCCTCTCCGGGAGTCAGGGGCCTAAGCTGGTTCATGTGAAAATGACTTAGGCAGCTGCCTAGCTCCACACATGACAGGATGAGGAAGAGAAAGTGGTGTCCACCTTATAATTTTTAGCCCAGTGGTTAGAGCACTCATCTGGGATGTGGGAAATCCAGGTTCAATTCCACCCATTTCTTGGTGAGGAGCATGGGCAGTGGGTATTATAGGCCAGGAGAGGCGTTGTGTGTCATACTTCCCACTCTTTCCTAGCCCAGGCTGGCTGGGGCTGGGGTAGCCTGGCGTGCTGCCAGGACTCAGGGTGGCTGGCTCTGGGGCTGGGGCCACACTGCCCGCCTGGTGCTTGGGGTGCTGTGGTTGGGGGCTCACCCAGAGCTCTGGGGTTGGGCGGCCTGCCTGGAACTCTGGGGCTGGGGGCACTGGGGCAAGGGGATGATGGGCTATGGGGTGTGTGTACTCTGAGCTGAGCTCCTATGGGGGAGCAGAGGCAGAAGGGAGGACGGGGGCAGGGCCTCAGGCAGAAGGAGAGGGCCACGGACTAACCTTCCCCCAATGGCTGGTTCACCAGATGCCCATGATGGGGAGAAAGGATTTGAACAGGGACCTCCCATCTCTTAGGTGAGTGCTCTAACAACCACTGGGCTAAAAGGTAAAAGTGGGCACCACTACCACCTCCTTCTTCTCCTCTAGTGGCCAGATTTTGAATGGGACCCAATCTGATCGGCACACTCTGAGCATACCTCCTGGATCAGGCCCTCTATACAAGCTAGGCAGATGAACACATATTTTCCCTGATTCATGAATCACTATGGGGCTTTAGCAGGAGATAGGCATCCAGATGCCTAGAGTGAGGCAACAGTGCATGTGCCCAAAGGCAGAAACTTAGGTGCTTAGGGCAATTTTACCTATAAAATGTAAGCGGTGAGTGAGTTTAGGTGCCTGCAGGATTTGGCAGGAGTTTTAAGAACTGCAGTAGAGCTTAAAACTGAAATTTAGGTGCCTAAACCCAGACTTTGTGAATTGGGGCCAAAGTGCCTATCCCACAGTGCTGCTTGGAAATTAAGGAATCAGGCTCAAGAACCCAACCTCTATTACTAATATATTGCACTGCCTGGTTATATACATAAAATTGTCAGAAACAATGTATACAAAGAACGTTGTGTCCTACAGACAAAGAACCTCTCTATCTTCTCATGGTTTGTTTTCTGCCATTAGAGGATCCGAGCCCAGACCTGAGACATGGAGACAGGCAAGTTTACCCTGTTTGGCATAGACAGCTGCAAGCAACAGTGGCACAGCTGAGATCAGAGCAGCTGCCAGCATCCCTGAGATAAGTGTCCAGTTAGAGCTTTGAGTCTAGCAATCCTGACTGGAGATAAGTCCTTTCTGTATTCGGTGGGGGTGGGTTCCTATGCAAAAGTTCTTGACTAGCTATGGGTGGTAGGGTCTGAGGGAGTTAGCAATTCACAGAATGGGGAAGTTATTATCCAGGGAAGGGTGTAATGCGTCTTCCCCAGAAGAAGGTTGGATCCAGGTGGGTGACTAGAGGAGATCAGCTCCTATCTTCTTTACTCTTGTCCATCCTAAAGTGTTGCCCAGTGCATTCTCTCCTTTTGTGTGATGTAGGTGCCTGGCACAGGTGTGGGAGTCTTAGGATGCACATGTAGGTGTTCTCCTTTGCATGTGCAGGGGAAATCATGTGAGGGACTCAGAGTTCCCATACTGGGGGTAGAAGATCAAATGACCTGTAATTACTGACCCAATTACTTTAGATGGTTTGACTGAGAGCTGACGGAAGAGGTAGGGTGGACTGTGCACTGACTGTGACCTTGACAGTGCCTCTTGGGTTATTACTTGTCCTTGAAGAAGAGTTCTCCAGGCCACTGCAGGAACTCAAGTGCCTCAGGAGTCCCAGTTTGTCAAAAAAGCTGGAGGAAAATATGGACATGAGTACTTATAGAGTCCTGCTTGGAGACAACAGTAAAGGAGCAGCAGCTTTCCAGAGGGGTTATCCTCTTCCCCCAGACTGAAATTAAGGAGGGAGACCTGCTTGAAACTAGAGATTTTACTGCTCTACAGCCAAAATGCTTCTGAAATAAATGTAGTCAAACTTTACTAATTCTGGGTCACTGAGAACAAAAATGATGCTTAAAATTGTTGATTGGCTCTAGTTTTCAAGATATGCTATTGGGTCAGTATATACAACCCTTGATTTGGGAATGGCGGAGGATAAGTGAGTTATAAAGGGAAGGGATCTCAATTTAAACCAGAAATGACTAAAATACATCTTTGATTGGATCTATGAATAAATCTATGACTGGGTTTGGACAGTACTTGCTTTTTAGGCAAAACAATGAATGATGCAATCTGAAGCTGGTATTGCATCATACATGATATGCATTGCATCATGTTATTCCTAGAAGTCATGGATGATGCAATCATAACGAAGCTTACATCACTCTGCTGAACAAATTGCCCTATATCAGCTCTAGAAATCATACAGTGTCATGCTCTCTTATTTGTCAGTGTTTGATTTTGCAAAGGGACACATTTCTGTTTAGCCAAAGTGAGCAGAGATGCCTCGTACTTGTGTGAACAGTGCAGATAACTTCTGCTATGTTTGTGGTGAAATGACTTTTGCATCACAAAAGCGCAGTATAACTACTATGGTTAAGAAAGCCTATCACCTTTATTTTGGCTGCAATTGGAGATCAGGACAAGAGGTGAGCCCCACACATATGCTGCAACACTTGTGCAACAAATCTTCGCCAGTGGTTGAACAGGAAAAGGAAATCTATGCCTTTTGCAGTGCCAATGATTTGGAGAGAGCCAACAGATCATACCAGCAATTGTTACTTCTGCATGGTGCCTCCAGTTGGGAAAGGTGTGTCAAAGAAGAAAAAGTGGACTGTGCATTATCCAAACATTTCATCAGCTATACGCCCAGTACCCCACGGAGAAGGACAGCCAGTTCCTGATGCACCAGAATCATTCTCACTTGATTCAGATGAGGAAGAGGAAGAGGATGAAACTTCTGGTCCTGAACCATCAGTGTCACAGGACCCACATTTTCTCCCATCCTCCTCCTCTGAACCACACCTCATAACACAAGGTGAACTGAATGAACTTGTCAGGGATTTGGAACTACCCAAGAGTAAGGCAGAGCTGTTGGGCTCCAGACTACAGCAGTGGAATCTCCTGGCAGGGGATGTTAGGGTTTCCATGTTCCGTGACCGTCAAAAGGATCTTGTCCCATTCTTCTTCATGGAAGGTGATCTTGTAGCCTGCAACAACATCGATGGTGTGATGGCAGCCCTCAACATTGTTCACGATCCAGATGAGTGGAGACTGTTCATTGATTCATTGAAAACGAGTCTTAAAGCTGTTTTACTGCATAATGGCAATGTTTTGCCATCAATTCCAGTTGGTCATGCAGTCCATATGAAGGAAACCTATGACAACATGAAACAACTTTTGAGGTGCATAAACTATGACCAACATCAGTGGCAGCTTTGTGGCGATTTGAAGGTTGTTGCTCTCTTGCTTGGTCTGCAGACTGGATACACAAAGTACTGCTGTTTTCTCTGCGAATGGGATAGTCGTGCAAGAGATTCCCACTACATCAAGAAAGACTGGCCACTCCGACAGTCATTGGAGCCTGGGAGGAAAAGTGTTCAGCATCCACCACTTGTTGAATCAAGGAAGATTTTGTTACCACTCTTACACATCAAGCTGGGTCTGATGAAGAACTTTGTCAAGGCCATTGACAAAACACAAGCAGCTTTCAAGTACCTCCGTTGAAAATTTCCAAGGTTAAGTGAAGCTAAGATAAAGGAAGGTGTCTTTGTTGGTCCTCAGATTTGTGAACTTCTTCGAGATGATGCATTTGAGCATGCACTGCGTGGCAAGGAAAAGATGGCATGGAAAGCCTTCCAGTTAGTGGCAATAAATTTTCTCAGAAACAACAAGGCAGACAACTACAGGTTGTTGGTGGAAAACCTCCTCAAGGCATACAAAAGCCTTGGTTGCAACATGTCACAAAAGATACATTTTTTGCACTCTCATCTAGATTTTTTTCCACCGAATTAGGGAGCAGTGAGCGACGAGCACGGTGAGCGATTTCACCAGGACATTGCAACAATGGAGAAACGCTATCAGGGCAAATGGAGCCCATCAATGCTTGCAGACTATTGCTGGACCGTGACAAGAGATGCTCCATTTAATGAATACAAGAGACAAGCCAAGAAGCGCCGAGTAGACACTGAATAGGACTAAACTATGTATATAATAGTTTTTTGCCTTTTGTTTCATAATAAATTTTATTTATATAACCCTTTTGCTGATTTTTAAAGTGTTACATAAACAGGACAGGTGAAATATTATCATGTAAAGCAATCATAAACACATGAAATGACCTAGGTTTGCAATTTATGATTAAAACTCTACTATCTACACAATATGCATAGACATAAATGTAAAAACTTAAATATCTTAGAAACAGTAGCCAATCAGTTGTTTTAATTGTCATATTTGAATTCAGCACATCAAAATACATAATAAATAGCACATTTTATCTGTGAAGCAGACGACTTCTCAAAAATTGTAGACCAGTGTTTTCTTTCTCCCCTGTCTGTCCTTCCACATCACTGGGTGAGTCACTGTTCACCATACTGTTGTTCTGGTTTGTATTGGTAAGTACCTTTCAAAAGTGCTTAAGTCCCATTATCAAAAAAATTACATAGGCACTTGGTAGCCTAAATCCCATTGACTTTCAATGAGACTTAGGCTCCTAATTGCATAAGTCACTTTTGAAAATTGGACTTGGGCTCTTAAGTCACTTAAGTGCCCAAGAAAATTTTACCCCTTTTACCTATATCCTATATAAAGTTATAGGGCAAAATATTAGGATAGCATGCTGGTTTTAAGAATAATCTCCCAACTCTACAAAGAACATGAAAAATGTTTAACAGGTGGCATAGTTTGAAAATATCTCTCCTGCAGGCTAATAAAATGAAGAGTGGCAGACATTTGAAAGTTAGCATTTCCCTCCTCCTCTCTGTAAAAGTTTGTCAACCAGTTAGAGAGCAGAAACAATACCAGCTGACTTAGGTCACCAACCACTCTTCACAAAGCAGAAATAACAAAAAACAGTTGAAAAATTTTCAATTTCACTTAACTAAGTAATTCATTATTAAAAAGTTTGTTTTCAAATAATTTGCAAATGGAGGGAAAAGGCTAATTGATCAAAAGATTATTTGCTATTACATTTGTTATTACATTTCTGGTTATCCATGCTATTAAAATAGATCACCAATACACAATACCTTATTATATGATTCTGGAAAAGTCTGTATGTGATTTTTGGCCTTTGCACCATGACTAACCAGCATCTTTTCCTAGAAGTTACTGAGACATACTCACAATTAGCAGTCCTAGTCACAATGAATCACTGGGTTTTTACATCCAAAACACATTTATAAAATGAAGTCTCGTAGAGGTGTGCAGAGGCCCTTACCTTTGGTTGACTTTGGTTCCAAATACAGAGGCATTTACTATACTACTAATTTAAAAATCACTTGAGAGTAAAAATGGCTTTCAGAAGTCGGCATGCTTGTTCAGACATCAGCATATGGTGGTCTAAATGAGTTTTCCTGGCTGTTTATTTCTGTAGGCTCAATAAAGGGGTGTGAGGAGAAACATTACAAAAAGCTGCATCACGTACACCAGGCTTGGATCACTTATTTCATATATTATTCAAAACTCGATGTAGTGAGTGATTCCACAAAGTCACCTGATCTTATCCAAACCTAACCTTCACATTAACACATCATTTAAATGAAGGGTTTGTACATTAAGAACGTTGCTGTCTGGGAAGCTGTTGTTGCCTGTCTTGGGCTCAATCTCTATCTGTTATAGGTGAGGATTAGTCGACTATATCCCCTGCTCCTCCTCCCGCTGACCTCTTGCTTTGTACGACAGCTGTGGGGAATCAAATCATCCTGCAAACCTGGCTGCTTCTGGCCAGCTGGCAACATAAAGCTGGACCAAGTGTACAAGAGACATGCAGCTGTATGTGTATCATTGCCTATCCATCTGTAGCATATGCCATATGCCAGTCTCTAAAGTATGTTGAGAGGGGGAACCATTTTAAATGAAACTTCTCCAGCAGACTTTAAAAGTTTTTATTTGTGGTCTACTGCACTTGTTTGATCTCCTCTCTTCTTACGTCACGCTTTTATCCCTTCTTCCATGCTAGAGCAGTGATCTAGAGTGTTGATGGGGTGAAATACCTGGTCAATCCAAAGAATCATTTTCAGGTAATTAGTGCAAATGCTTGCCCTTGCCTAGTTTGGTTAGATGATCTATAGGTAATTTTGAAGGAAGTATAGGAAGTGTTTAAAGTACAGCTTCCCTCACTTGTAAATATTGCAGATGTAGAATTTACTGCTCAGTGAGTTCAGACAAGTTTGTTCAAGCAGTTCACAGCTGATTTGATTTGCCTTGCCTAAGAGGTCAGTGCAGGCCATAAGAGTTGAATATATGGGACACAAGGTTAATTTAACCAGCTCAAAGATGCAGTACAATTTGTTTGATTAAAATCAGTATAGCCATTTAAGTATATATACATTTTACAGTCTAAATTGTTTAAATAGTCACTCACTTGGATTTTTTTCCCTTAAAAAGAAGAGGCAGATATTTCCCCAGTCCCCAGTGTCTGTGTACAGCTTAAAATAGAGATGGCAAAATGCCAGCAGGCTGGGAACGTGCAGTGCCACTCAGAAGACAAATATGAACATTAAAAATATACTTTGCCTGATTGGCCGCTCACATATCTGATTGGAATGTGGGGGTATATTATTGGCTAAGGCCCAAATCCTCAAAGGTATTTCAGCATTTAACTCCCATTGAAATCCATGGGAGGTAGGTGGTGAAATACCTTTGAGGAACTGGGTCTAAACAATGACACATCTGTCATTCTACATGCACAGCTCTCATCACAGTCAGCAGGAGTTTGTGGACAAAAGGGCTGCAGGACAGATGTTGTACTAAATGCTTCCCTTTTTATTTATGTATTTATTTTAAAAAGCAGCTATATGACAGCTGAGAAGAGGATTTGTCACAGCATACAGTTTTTTTTTAGTAGCCTCTCTTTGTCACTCACGCCTATATATCCCTTTATTTGTTTATTTAGGGGAAAAAAACAAAATAATAAGATTTTTGAATTCAGAGAAATCCAATTTTTATTAGTCACTACTAGTATAGGTCAACTCTCTAAACAGAACCAAAGTTACTTTTCAAAACCAATTCCTGCTGGTAGTAATGTGTTTATCCCATGCTTTTTCTGGCTATTTGCCTTCACTGGTTCAGCAGTGCCAATGTAAACCATGATTCAATGGGCAGTTTTATAAATTTATAATTTATAATTCTAGAAATTAAGTTGAAGTTGTAATGCAGACTGAGATCACTCATATCTGGTTACAAATAAGTTAAATTTGTGAAGCACAAAAGACTTTTCCTGAGTCAAGAGAATCAAATTTGACCATCCAGTAACACTTCTGGAGATTTCCCCCCCCCCCATTTCTTTCAAATATTTTTATTGATCAAACCAATTTGTGTGCATACCTCACTGAAAAGCTACCATGTGAAAATTTGTTCTATTGATTTATGGCATAGTTTCTGCCAATTTCATGCCTTTGTTCTGAAATCTATGCTGAAAACAGTCCAGTGCTACTTCTATTGATGTCAATGTGAAAACTCCCACTAAATTCAATGGGGGAAGGATTGGACCCTAAGTGTTATGGACAATACATTTTTAAATTCTCAGAGTATGACTAAAGAATCACACATCTAATTCTATTTGTTACTGCTTTGAAAATTGAAGGGTATGTTTTTGCATATAGCAGCAGAGAGCTTGAGGCCATATGAAACCAATGGAATTAACTACTGTATTTCTCAGCAAGGCCTGCATTTTTCTTAGAATAAATCCCCATGGGAAAATAAAAAAAAACTCATTTTAAATAGTGCATAGCGTAACTGAGCCAGGTTTTCTTTGCTGAAAGCTAAATGAACAAGATAAACAACTCAGTAAATAGAGGGTTTCAGAGTAGATTAAATTACGGCATGTGAGATAAAAGACATACCACCTCAGGCTGTGATCCTGTCAGATCTCATAAACTAAAAAAAGGTGGGTTTGATCACTGGGAAAATGTGAAGGAAAAACAAAGGATGTAATAGACAGTGGGATTGGTGATTTGCTATGACCTAACTTCTATTTAAAGCAATGGAAAGATTCCCATTTAATGGGAGCTGGATCAGGTCTTCCTAATGCTCTTCTTTGAGTCAATACTAGGGTTACCATTCGTCCGGTTTTTCCCGGACATGTCCGGCTTTTCGGCAATCAAACCCCCGTCCGGGGGGAATTGCCAAAAAGCCGAACATGTCCGGGAAAAATACCGGCCAGGCACTTCCTCTCCTGCGGCCGCTGTGCTCCTCCCCGGACTGAGACTTCGGCTCTGTTTAAGAGCCAAGCTGCCCAAGCCAGCGCTACCGGTTTCGGGCAGCCCCCGTGCCTCCGGACCCTGCGCCGCCGGAGCAGAGCATCTGGAGCCGGGGAGGAGAAGTGCCCAGCCGGCGCTGGGGTCCAGAGTCCAGGGGGCTGCCCAAAGCCGGTAGTGCTGGCTCGGGCAGCTTGACTCTTAAACAGAGCCGAAGTCTGAGTCCAGGGAGGAGCAGAGCAGCTGGAGCTGGGGAGGAGAAGTGCCCGGCCGGCGGCTGGGGTCCGGAGGCACGGGGGCTGCCCAAAGCCGGTCGCACTGGCTAGGGCAGCTTGGCTCTTAAACAGAGCCGAAGTCTGAATCCGGGGAGGAGCAAAGCAGCTGGAGCCGGGGAGGAGAAGTGCCTGGCTGGGGGCTCAGGGTCCGGAGGCATAGGGGCTGGCCGAAGCCCGAGTGCTACCGGCTTCATGGTTTGCCGGGCAGCCTCCAGACCATGCGTCCCTGGCTGGGCGCTTCCCCTCCTGGGCTCCAGCTGCGCTGGGGAAGCGCCGGCCGGGGGCACAGGGTCTGGAGGTTGCCCGGCAAACCGTAAAGCTGGTAGCGCTCGGGCAGCCCTTTTTGCATGGCTGGGAGGGAGGAGGGGGAGTTAGGGCGGGGACTTTGGGGAAGGGGCGGGGAAAGGGCGTAGTTGGGGCGGAGCTGGGGTGGGAAAGGGGGGGGCCGGGGTGGGAAAGGGGCAGGGCTAGGGCCCGTGGAGTGTCCTCTTTTTTTATTTTTTAAATATGGTAACCCTAGTCAATACTGAACCATTGCCCCACCATGCTGCCATAGATATACTGTCTTTCAAATGAGACACAAAGCTGAAGACTAGACCACTCATGCTTATTAAAGATCCCAAGTCACTTCTTTTTTTTTTTTGCAAGTGTACATATATCAGCCCCAAAGTTCTGTCCAATTTCCAAGTTAATTGTATTCTGCACCCCTAGAATTTCCCTATAATTTCAACTATGTATAAATGTGCATTTCATTTCCTCTTCTGTAAACTGTTATGTGTTATAAAATGGCTCTGGTATTCCAATCTGAGGTAGCTGCATGTTGTTAGTGAGTAAAGTGATCCTTGCTGAGGTCCCCGAGAATGTAAATAGTTGTTGTTGTTTGTTGTTGTTATTACTATAAATGATATAGATCTTCATATTCCAAATTGCTATTTTCAGTTCAACACAGATGATAGGAAAAAGAGGCACACATAAGTTAAAGAAAAACAAATTTAGAGCAGATGCCAGGAAGAATTTTTGCTACACCACGACAAAATAGATTCATATAGCATCCTAGCACAAAAGTTTACTGAGTCAAAAATCAATAAGGTCTTGTTAATAAATAAAATAAATAAATAAAGGGACGTACTGAGATGAGACATGGGAAAGTAACCTGCCCCAACTTGAACATAAACCTAGAGGAGTAGAGTATGTGTATTTAGGTATGGCCTACATCACCTACACTTTTCTGAGTTGCACTGTGACTGCAAACAGCTGAGATGTTTCCTGCTTTGTTCTACTTTTACTGTTGGCCTTGCTCTGTATCTAGATAATGGATGTAAGCTGACAATGGCTGCACACATGGATATGAGGGAAGGCACTTTAGGAACTACTTTCAATTCCAGCTATGACTCCAAAGCAATTGACAATAGAAGAAAGAAAAGTTTAGATGCCAGCCTGAGAAGAGCTGAGTTTTGAAATGAACAGCTATTAATGATCCACATTAAATTTTAATCATGTTTATCCTTCTCTCCCTCCTTGCCACACATACACAACCAAATTATGTGAGTGTTTATTTAAAAGATTTGTAAAGAGGTATTTTACTCCAGGGTCTGCTCTAAATTAAAAACATAACATTGATGCATCCCTGTAGTGTTGTCTTATGAGTCAAGAGGGGAAAAAGAAAATTAGGCTCGTAGACATCAGATGAGATGACTCTGTACCAGAGTAGGTACTTAGATGGCACTTATTCCTTTATAGATCCTGCCATTTTCTTTGTGTTAATTTAGTATTCTCTGCTGATTTTGTTTTGTTTGTCTTAATCTTTTGTGAAAGAGGAAGTATTCATCCTTAATAGCATTACCATCCATTATTTACACAATGCTATAAATATGCCTGGTGCTTTCCAGACAAAAAATAATGGGCCTGATTTTGGTCTCACTTACACTGTTGTAAATCGAATATAATGCCACTGAAATCTGAAAAACCAGTAAAACCAGCAGAAGTGAAAGCAGAGTTATGAGGAGAGGCTGAGGGAACTGGGATTGTTTAGTCTCCAGAAGAGAAGAATGAGGGGGGATTTGATAGCAGCCTTCAACTACCTGAAGGGGGGTTCCAAAGAGGATGGAGCTTGGCTGTGCTCAGTGGTGGCAGATGACAGAACAAGGAGCAATGGTCTCAAGTTGCAGTGGGGGAGGTCCAGGTTGGATATCAGGAAAAACTATTTCACTAGGAGGGTGGTGAAACACTGGAATGCGTTACCTAGGGAGGTGGTGGAGTCTCCTTCCTTGGAGGTTTTTAAGGCCCAGCTTGACAAAGCCCTGGCTGGGATGATTTAGCTGGAAATTGGTCCTGCTTTGAGCAGGGGGTTGGACTAGATGACCTCTTGAGGTCCCTTCCAACTCTGATATTCTATGATTCTATGATTCTATGATCCCTGAGCTGAAGAACTTTCATACCACGGGCCTGTTCTTGTGATGGGTCATAAGTTAAGGCTTGACATGTGGGATAGTTACAGTCAAAACATCATGTCCCCCCAGCAAGAAAATTAAACTCTGTCAGAATTTTCCATTGTGCTGGTACAGAGTCATCTCATCTTTAACCAATGTGGAGTGGATCAAAACTAGAGATGGTCTGAAACCACATAGTTAGGTTCTGTCTGAAGTTGGAAGTGTTTGGATCTGGGCTTGTAGTTCGTCCCATCTCTTCATAGTATACTTCAAGCTGATTGGAAGCAATGTCATCTATACACTGAACTATTTGTTCCTGCCTTACTCTAACTCTAAAACAATGTAAGTGAAAACTTTCATTTCACAAGGGACTATGAAATCTATACCTTCACTGGGAACCAATACTCAGACTTATTCAAGGGAGACATTGTGCTCCAGTGGTTACAGCAGGGAGATTGAAAGGTCCTGCCCTGGGTTCAAAACATTCTGTAGGTCATTCATTCATTGTGTGACCTCAGGTGAATCACTTGACCTCAATCTAGCCAGCTGCAAAACTGCCAAGTAGATACTGCATCTAAACTGAGCCTCCTTAGGGAAATAAATACATGATTTTAAACAGTCAGCATTCAAGTGATGTAAAAAAGTGTCAGAAGGTAAATCATTTCTAGTATCTGAGTATTAAGTAGTGGCAATATAGCCTCCTTCATGGATGATTTCAAAGTACACATGGCGGTATTGGCCAATGTGTCCTTCATGTGTGTGAACTTAAGCTGTCTAAATGATGATGAGTTAGGTAACAAAGATAACACATGTTTAAGGAAGATAAATTCTATCTTAGCTGAGCTATGCTGGTCAATAAATATATTGCTGACAACATTTCAGTACAGCTTTACTTAAGCCACAAGACGTGACAGACCATGTGCAGTGATGGATCAGCGTGCCTCAGGTGCACAAGGTGAAGTGAACTAAATGCATCCTCCCACCTGAAAAGAGACTAGATTCATCAGAGTGTGTGCTCAAGAGTGTCTTATGGCAATTACAGTCCAAAGTCACCGCTGGCATAAACGGGCATAACTATTTTGAAGCTAATGCTGATGTGCTTGCTTAGTCCTGGGGTTAATTTGGCCAGTCATTTGGTTTTATGTAGTAAAATATTTAGATGTAGTGTTAGGTATAAATATGGATCCATCATTTAATGGTTCCATATTCTCCAATCCACAGTGCTACATGAGAAAGAAATCTGCACCCGTTTTATAAGCAGCACAACCTGATATTGCAGGGACTAAGAAGTGGGTGAAATATTTCTACTGAATCTCAATTTGATCTGGATGAAGCCTTAGATTAGATACTGTGACAATCCTCTTCTCAGCTGTCCTCTTCAGCTGTCATATAGCATTTTTAGGAAATTATTTAGTACAACATCTGTCCAGCTCTTTCACACACAAACTGCTACTGACTGCAATGGGATGACCACTGGTATAGGTCAAATATTCCAATTACAGAGGAAAAATGTCATTGCACGATAACAGCACATTTCTTAGCTCATCCACAATGAGACTAGAGCTTTGAGAGGTTTAGCACTTTCTTTTTTTGTGGGGGAGGTATATGTGCAAGTCTTTATTCTATTTTTTATTCACACTGGTTTGCTTACTCTGGGCCAGATTCTAATCCAAGTTAATTGACGTTTACTCAGGTGAAACTGAGATCATAATCTGGGTAACTGATTTTCACTTTGAGTTTCTGGTTTGAATGACTCCCAGAAAATCAAATTGAAACCCAGCTGAAACCACCAATTTGGGTTGAATTTACAGGAATGGAATTTATGGGGAAATGTTTTGCCTGATCTATGATATTCTTAAACATTGCCTGCTTCTGGGCCTGAGATGTGGAGCCCCTCAGCTACTGTTAAGGGAGTTGAGGTATCAGAGGCTTAGAACTGATGCAGGATCAGACCTAGTAGCACAGTGCTGCTGGTATACAATGGACATACATTTATAAACTGGGTTTATTTTAATCCTACCCATTTCTAAGTTTTCATTGTCTATATAATTTCTTTTTTAAAATTAACTGTACAACACAAGCAGGTTGACTTCTCAGATTTTTAGATGAGAAAAATCCACAGCTGATATATTTCCTCCCTTTGGCTGTTAATTTAATTTATTTACTTTGACTGTTTGCCCATTTGATCATTACCTTCTTTATAGAAATAAACTTGAAGCTGTTTTCTTGGCAGCAAAGGACAAGGTGATTGATGGAATTTACCTTCTGTGAAATGAAATGGTGGTATAATCCGGGAGGGAAAACCTAGGATATTTCATTACATGGTTTCATTCTTACCACTTATTTATCAGAAATTTTAAGATTTACAGAATATATATTATATTTTACAAAATAATGCATATTTATCTCAGGATAGTGCAGCTACATAAAAACATCAAGGAATGTGAACTGCAACATCAGTACAGCTTTTGTAGCATCGAGAGTCACTGGAGAAACAGCGTCTGCAGTACTGTACTAAAAGTATTTGATTCAGTAGATTTTAGAGAGTAGTTTATATATTATTTGCTTAAATAACATACATTGGTACCCTTTGGCATAAATCACAGTCTGTGTTTGAGAGAGTCCCAAGACTAGGACAGCAAGAGTGCTGAAAATCAAAACTGAGGTATACTGTGTGGAAGATTGTACTGCACTTGCCTGAGCTGTCTGGCTCAAGTTAGTTCTCTCAGTCTCTGATATGACAGGCACAGATGGAAGAATTGTTCTTTTTCTTGGGTCTTGGGATCAGCTGTTTGGTGAAAGTGGTCTCATACATACTGGATCTCATACACACTGAATCTCCTTTTTTATGGTTTTGCCCTCTCTAGAACTTCTTTAGAAGTGGGGGAAGAGGGATTGTGTTTTTTCATGCACAAAGACCAAACACATGTATTCAGTCTGAATAACTTTTCAGATTAGGGGAAACTAAAAAAAAACAGATGGCAAATTGTAACCTCTTTGGTGCAAGGACTGACTCTTGTATGACTTTATACAGCACCTAAAAAAAATGGAGCCCTGATCCTGATTGTGGCCTTTGGATGCTACTGAAGTTCTAATAAGTAATTATAACTTAGGAACAGATCCACAGAAAGTGCAGATAGGTGTAGTTCCAGTGGATCTCGTGCATGCTGTCCATATGAAAGACCCAATGAGTGTCTCTTCTATAGCATATTGTATCAACTTACCCTAAATGAGCAGCTGTCATTTTGTGAGGCAATGTCTACCCGGCAATTAGAGGCACCTGTGCCAGCTGACTTGGGTTTGCTGGGCTCAGGATAAGGGGCTGTTTAATTGTGCTGTAGCTGTTCGGGCTCAGGCTAAAGCCTGAGCTCTGGGACTCTCCCACCTTGCAGGGTCCTAGAGCCTGGACTCCAGCCCGAGTCAGCTGACATGAGCCAGCCGCAGGTTTTAATTGCAGTGTAGACATACCCACAGACTCCTTAGCAATGTGAAGATGCAGGACAGAGGCAAAAATCATCATAGCTTTGTACATGATACCCCTCTCCTAATTTTAATTTTTAAATGTTTACTAGTGTGAGGTCTGCGTTTATGTTGTGTCTGAAGGTTTGTTTGAGGTAGGACAATTGAATTTGCTTTCCTCCAGACCAGTTCCATAGCTTCATATGAGATTCCCCTTGTACAGAAACATTTTCATTTACGTTCTCTTCAGATCAATAAAAAGGAAAATAATTTTCTTTTCTAGTAATTATATGGTCCTCACTGTCCCCTTCTATGTAAATATGACTGAGAGGGGATTCTGGAAAGAAGGGAAAATGTGGAAGGGTCCCATCAAGGAGTTTCCTACTGTCTGTAGAGGATGCATATTCCAAGAGACTCTCACCTCTCCTACCCTCCCATTCCCTGTTCCCAAGCAATGGAGCTTTAATAGAGTTATACGATATGTACAGTAGGACCAGAATTTGGCCTATGGTCTTCAGTGGCATTGCTTTTTCTTATATCGTGCCTAAATTTGGCCTGTGGAACCAAAGATTAGGAACTGTCAATAAAACAACATTAAAATGTTTTTGCATTATACAAAAACAACAAAGAGTCTGGTGGCACCTTAAAGACTAACAGATTTATTTGGGCATAAGCTTTCGTGAGTAAAAACCTCACTTCTTCGGATGCATCTTTAGGTGCCACCAGACTCTTTGTTGTTTTTGTAGATACAGACTAACACGGCTACCCCCTGATACTTTGCATTATACAGTTTCTTTAATGCTTTTTCCTTGCCCTTAACTTTTTTGTAACTTGTTCTATCGATTAATATGTAATTGTCAATGTGGATCTTTGTATTCTTTTTATTGCCTTGATTTTCCATTTGATTAATTTGTTTTAACATAATGGCACAAATTTCCATAAAACAATGCATACTTATTATGTATAGTGTCTCCCACACAAAATGTAGGCCCAAATGCTTTAGGAAAATGATTCAACTAAATGATACAGCTTTCCACAAAGAAAAGCAGAGGGACCAAGAAATTAAAAGGCACTGGGAACACAGACTTGTTTTCAAATGAGATCTAAAAAGAGATTGTGAGTCAATAAAGCAAAGAAATACAGGAAGGCTGATCCAGATGGCAGGAGCTACAGAGTTGAAGCCTCTCAAACAGAAATTGGTACATGGATATCAGGGTCAGGTCAGCCCATCCATATTTGCCCTGATTTAAGCTAGAGAATATATATATATAATTTGCATCTCCTCAAAGGAAGAACTTCTGAAATATATTTTGCTGCTATAGTGAGAATTATTCTGCTTCCTGAACTGAAAATGTATTGTTGTAGTGTTACATTTTTCCCTGGCTATTTATCAGGTTATGTATTAACCTAATTAAATTTACTAATTACTTTCAAACTTAAGTCTAAACTACTGCATTCCCACCTAGGAAGAGAGGTCACTATTAACACACACCACAATTAAAACTGGATGAAATATGAGTTTTGCTTTGCAAGATATGCTGACAAAACAGAATACATTTTAAAATGTACAGTAAAAAGTCACTAATTTTGACAAATGTTGTGAATTTGCAATTTTTAGTAAATGCAAAACTTCCCAGGAATGGATTACAAGTTTTCTAGCAAAAAATGCAATTTGTTTATGGCAAGCCTTATAAAACTGACACAATACAACTGATTTGATTGTTTGCCTTTTGTGGGGATTGACATAAATACACAATACATTAAGATCCCAATTCAGCAAAACATTTCAGTATGTGCTTTACTTTAAACACATAAGGAGTCCTGTAGACTTCAGCTGGACAATTCACATGCTTAAAACTAAGAATTAGAGCTGGTTGAAATATTTTAACCAAATAATTTTACTGCTGAAAAACAGTGTTTTGTCAAGTATTTTTTTGCTAGAAAATATCATTTTCCACAAGATAGTTGGAATTTTTTTAAATGGGAAATTTCATATCAAAACTAAATAAAGATTTTCTTTTAGTTTAAAAATTTCCCATGATTTTTTTAAAAAATCTTTTGCATGGAAAATATCCACCAAACCACCAGGTCTGTTAAGAGCTTTGCTGGGATTAAGGCCTAATATTACTTTATATGCACATTTTTTGGATAGTTCTACTTACAGTATAACACATGATGTGTGAGAAAGGATATGAAGGGTCCCCAGCAGTACCTAATCTAAAGTAAATATTGTTTCAGTGCCCACAGGTAGAGAGATCACAGTCTTGAAAGCATTCTCAGGGCTGGATAAAGGTCAGTAAAAATAACCCCAAACAAGAAGGAAACCAGATATGGGTATCAGATAATAATCACAGAGATTGTTAAGTAATAATGATCAACCTATGCGGGTAATGTTTTGTAAATAAATGAGCCATAAAAGAATCCAGGTTGAATCCGGGTTTCATAGAAACAGTGTATTGATTAAGTAAGGAAGGAATGTACACACTAAGAAGTTTCAAACACACAGTAAACATCACACGATTAACTGAATGTGTAACCGTTTTTTCTCTAAAGCAAAGATATTGGTGTTTCAATATAGTAAGGACTTTTGAGCAGGCTACATGGTTCATGTCTCTGGTTCAGTGCAATGAACATAGCAGTTATACAAGCCAATAGTCCAGGGGTCAGCAACCTTCAGCACGCGGTCCGTCAGGGTAATCTGCTGGCGGGCCACAAGCCATTTTGTTTACATTGACTGTCTGCAGGCACAGCCCCCTGCAGCTCCCAGTGGCTGTGGTTCACCGTTTCCAGCCAATGAGAGTTGCGGGAAGCAGCAATCAACCTAAACGAAATGTCTCTTGGCCTGTCAGCGGATTACTGTGATGGGCCACGTGCCAAATATTGCCGACCCCTGCAATAGTTAATATCAGATTAATATTCAATCTGGTTCAGAGGACATGTGTTTATCTCCTACAAAAATGGCTCAGAATTTACAGGCAGCCTCTGCTCATGAGGCTTCATGACTTAAAACAGCAAATGCATATAACTCGATTCCTTTCTACTCCTCCTATGGGGATTGTTCCCAGACAAGATTTGGTAAGAAAAGTGAATTGCAAATTGCAGCTGCCTGCTCTCCACCTCATAGATCATCACATGTGTCATGTCTTTAAAATGAGAACCTTGGTTTTCAGTTCCTTCATTTGATAACAAATGTGAAAATAGTGAAAATAAAAGTACTCATATCTCCAAATGCTATTCTCCTGTGACTAAATCAGCGAGAGGGTATGCCACATGCCTCAAACTTCATAAGTTAGTACATGCAGTGTTAAAGGCACATCCACTGGATATAATACTGAATTTGTGTAGAACTGCACTTTTTCTAGGCTAGCTGCCCTTTGGAACTAGTGGTTTTGACCCCATGCCTGTGCCCTAACTGTGCCTCAGGGGAAGTACACATGTGGATGACAGTTGCATCAACTGTAACTCCCAAGTGGGTTTAATCTGGAAAAGCTATGCTGCACAAAGAAGCGTGCTGCATACAGCAGCTGTTTGCTGGCTCATCTGCTGGACTATATTTTCTAGGCCCATGAAGCTTCAATCTTACATGTTTCATATCTAAGGTAGTCTTACATTTCCTTTCTGCCCCAATGTGATGCCCTGCACAATGTGCAGCAGAAGGGAACACATGTAACCCAAAGATCTAGTTTTCACTCTAATAAGATAGTTACTTTATCTAGGTAGTTCACCATCCATGGTATTTTTAAAAGCACTAAAGTTTAATTAAATTAATTCTGAAAGAGGTTTTTTCAGCATTAGTTTGTTAAAAAATATGGAAATATTTTTGCAAAGAAATTTGAAGTAAGACATCCCAGTTGATATTCTGCTTTGCATCCCTTACAGTCAGTTCCATGCTACTCTACAGCATTTCTAGCATATTTCATATTTGGAATCCCTGAAAAACTGACTATCAAAAGTCTCTCTCTCTCTCTCTCACTCACACAAACTCAAATTGAAAACTCAGAGGATTTCATTCATCATCCTGATCTTTTTTAACAGTATACTGACTAGTTAGTATTGGTTTAAACTTAAAACCAGAAACCCTAACTATACATCTCAAATCCTCAATAACAATATTTATACACTATTTATATTGAGGAGCAGCTCTTGGAAAAGTTAGGGAAAACACATACATATTTAGGGGTTAGCAGCATAAAGAGAGAGCAGATGCTTTAGATTAGAGTTCAGTGGATCTTTTAGGATAAAATTAGAACCCATTCCAAACCATCAACCAAAATTTGAACAGAATGATGCCCAGACATTGCTGGAAGTTTGAAGAAGTTTAGGAAGAAGCCCTTTCTTTAAAATTTCCATTAGTCTTTGCAGTTCTTTTGGTTTTAGCTGTAAACAGAAATAGCAGGAGAGTCTGTTTTCATTTATTTTCATCTTGACCAAAACCAAAGAGTATTGGAGTTTCTAGAATCTAGACTTAATCAGAGCTGAAATACCAAACTCTTGCCTAAAATTGTGTGAAGGATGATCTTCTCAAATGATGGATTTCTGAGCGGGCTTGCCAATCCATACTGATAAAGTTAGATTTATCAGCTGCTTTTACCACTAATGACCAGGAGATAATGCTGACCTGATGGGCAAAATAAGACTCTCCTTGAGTAGTTTGCTTCATTCCTTTCTGGCAAGTTCCACTCAATGGTTTTGGCTGGCCCCAAGTAAGGGGGGTGGAGGGGGTATTGGTACACTTTACTAGAGTCCAGTTCAAAGGGCAGGCCAGAGGGTCACAAGCCCATCACCACGAGAAAAAGATTCAGGCTAAATTGTGGACATTTGAGATTAACTAAATGTTATTTATATAATCTCAGTGAGTATGTTTGTACCTATGTATCGATGTGACATCCAGATCTCACAAGATCTCTCAAGATTTACCTGAGCCAATGAGATGCAGTGTTAGAATAGAAGCAACATTCTGAACAAAGTACTAATCCTCCAGGATGCATAGAAGGGCTGAAACAAAATCCCAAGGACAGGGAACAGTACCTCTGGGGTGTCTAGAGGTGATTAGTGTATCACTAATATATGTGCCATATTGCCATGTCTGGCTAAAAATACTAATTGGGCAGCCAGAACTGGCAGAAGCTGAAAGAAAAGAAGCTGAAGGAAACCAGTCAGTCCTCCCATTTTTCCTGACAGACAATACCTCTCAACTGTCTGGTTCAAGCAATGCACAAACAGGGGAACCGGATGAATGAAAACAGCAAGGTGAAGGTGATTTCAATATAGACACCATGGCAATTGATGAAGAAAAGCAGCCAGATATATTATCTGATTCCAATCTAATGACTTCCAAAGATAGTCAAATAATACCACCACCAGACTCAAAAGAAGGTTTGCAAGAAGCAGGAGAGAGTCGTGCTGCACTACTTACTGATTCATGTTTTTTAAAAGATTCAGGTTTGTGGCCTAACCATATTACAGATTCTACTAATCAAAATATTATTCTATCTGGTGTACCAAATTTTGAAGAAATATGGAAGCTAGTGAAGTCAATGCCAAAAGATTTTGATGGCCGTAGTTTTCCTGAATTTCTTCTCAAATGTAGGATTTCCAATAGTAAAGAATAGATTCTGGCTTGTTTGGAGTGTTACAAACCAAGCACTGTACATCTTTCCATGTTGGTTACTTTCCAAAAGGGGAAACAACTGTGAACAGTACAGTATACTCTCAAAAAGGGAAGGGTATTTGCCAACTATTAAAAAATGTCACAAACTATAGTACATTTACTGAATATGAAAAGTGCATAGAACATGAAACCTGCAACTGCCGGTGGAAGGAGTTAGAGCAATCGCTTTCAGGTGGAGAGGGAGTAGACAGTGAGATTCAAAAACAAATATTAACAGAAGCTGCAAAATGGAGAGCAATATTGCAAAGAATGTTGGATATTACGTCTTGCTTCGAGGTTTAGCATTCCAAGGAGATAATTTGACTGGTGATTCACACAATGGCAACTTCCTTGGAATTCTTAAGTTATTAGCTCATTATAACATAACTGGTGACCATTTGGCGAAAGTCTTACAAAAGCAGATAGAGAGTAGAACAGTGCAAGGGCAGGCACATTATTTCTGATGGGAAAGGCAGAACAATTTTATGGAATTGTGTGGTAAAAGCATGCAGAAGGGCATTTTTGCAGTGAGCGAGAAAAAGCCGTCTTATTCTATTGTAATTGATGCTACTCCAAGTGTTCTCACTGTGAACAAAAGTATTGTAATTCAGGTTCATAGTTCAGGACTATGGTAGTGGTACATTTAATATTCAAGAAAGATTTCTTGTGTTCATCAGTTTAGATAAAAAAAAGTGGAAAACAACATTCCATTTGATGACTGTAGAGGTCAAGGATTTGATAATGGATCTAATATGTCAGGAAAGCTAAAAGGCGTTCAGGCCTGCATTATGTCCAAATAAATTTACCATGTATTCTCTTTGTGCATCCAATTCACTTAATCTCATAGAAGTTAATGCCGCAGCTTCATATACTCAAATAGTAATATTTTTTGGTTGTATGCAGTGAATTTTCATGTTTTTCAGTGTCAGTCCTGTGAGGTGATGCTCTTCATCCAATGACAAAGCATCTCCCAGGTATTCTGGAAGCATTGGAATGTGCTCTTGAGTTAAATTTGGCACCCAAAGCTCAGGCAGAAGTGGAAGAATGGAACAGCGCTTCAGCTCATTTTCATGCATTTTGTTGGCTAGCTTCTGGTACACATTTCTTTCAAGTACTGAGGAGAAAAACAAGATTTTTAAAGCCAAAGGAATCTGTTTTGATTCAGACTCAACTCTCATTTCTGATATGATTGAAGATCAGTTGCCCCAAAATTCTATTTGAAGCATGCCTTGTGGCAGAAGGAATGGGAATTTTTCCACAAATACTGCAAAAGAGAGGTAAGAAATGGAAAAGATTTCATGATGAGACACCCAATGAATCATGTTTTATAACCTTTGAAGATAAGACAAAGTCTTTATTCAGAAGGAACGTATTCTATGCAACTTTAGGCAATGTTGTCTGAGAATTGTAGTGGCGAATCAAAGCAACAAATGACATTTGTTGTACATTCCATTCAATCCTAAAATATGTCACACTGGATCCTAACAAATTGGAAGAAAACATTCAAATGTCAAGGTCTCAACTATTCTAAATGGATCTTTTGGAGAAATTTCCATGTGAAATATTGCATCTGAAAAAAAATCTTCAAGTCTACTTTTGGAAAAGAATTTAAACTGCCACAACTAATCTTACTTAATGAGATTTACAGCAAAAACCTTCGACTAATGTACAGTGAAGTGTGCATAGCCCTATGACGTTTTTGCACATTGCCAGTGACAGTGGCAGAAGCTGACAGAAATTGCAGCAAGCTGACACTCATTAAAAACTGCAGACAGTGTGCTGTGGCACAGGAACACTTCAGTCATCTTGCTGTATTGGTCTATTGAGTGTGAACTCATGAGAAAAATTGACTTTAGTGAGGTCATTCATGATTTTGCAATGAAAAAAGCCAGAAAAGAAAGTTGTAAAATGATAAGGCCTATCTATGCCATTTGAGAAATATATATATTTTTCTTTCATTAATTACAGTGTGTGTGGGGGATAGGATAGGGGGCCCATGTTATGAGTCCTGGGCTCAGGGAAATGTTGCTTGCGGCCTGGGTTATGCATAACTACTCATGATAAAGAAGGGCCTCCAAAATAGAGTCCTGTGAAGGGCCTTCCTAAATAGAGTTCAGCTTACTGGTATGTTGCTGTTCTACATGTAAGTGAAATCACTTGAAGATATGTCAAAAGTATCATCATTGTGATGAGAATATACAGATCAATGTTACTTTCTTATTTGATCAAGATCATTTCGTTTTGCTGCAGCCTTGTTGTCTGATTCAGGCTGTGGACTGTGGAGCCTGCTTGTTATTTTGATGGGAGTTGTCCTGGAAAAGCTCTAAAATACTCAACTTCTACTAGTTATGCTATTTCTCATTGTTGACAAGAGAGGCTGGTAGAATATGAATTGATGACCTTCCCCCCCCCCGCCCCAGGGCCACCTGCCCTGCAGAAACAAACCCTCCTTCCCCAGAGCCGCCCCACCGAAACAACAGTATTGAACTTTGGTAATTTGTTATAGCGAGCCCCTAAGGTAGTATAATTAAGGTAAAAGAAAAATGTCTTTTTGCTAGAAGTAGAATAAGATCTTCCCCCCACTTTGTAATCAATTGCCCTGTTGAATGAATGAGGTGTGAATGAGGAAGGCGTGGAAGGCAGGAACCTCCAGAGAGCTGCAACCCTTTGGAGAGGGCAGGGCCAGCTCTAGGATTTTTGCTACCCCAAGCAAAAAAAATTTTGGCTGCCCCTCCCTTTTTTTCATGCTCCTCTGCCCCCAGCCCTGCCCCAACTCCACCACTTCCTGTGTAACGCATCTGGCCTTCCAGTTTAGGAAACTGCTTGTTTTGCTGGTGCCTGGAGCCGGTTCTGGGAGAGGGGATGGGAGCCAGACCAGATCAGTAGACCAGGCCAGCCACCGATTCGCCGCTCGCCTCCTCAGCCTCCCTCCCCCGGCTCGTCTACTCACCTCCCGCCCCTGCCCGCTCGCGCGCCTCCTCAGCCCCCCCCCCCTCTGGCTCACCTGCTCCCCCGCCACTGCCCGCCTGCTTGCCTCCTCAGCCCCCCTCCCCTCCCCGGCTCACCTACTTACCCCCTGCCACTGCCCTCCTACTCGCCTCCTCAGCCACCCCCCGCAACCAGCTCACCTATTCGCTGCTCACCTCCTTAGCTCCCCCTCCCCCGGCTCGCCTACTCACCTCCCGCCACTGCCTGCCCACCTGCCTGCTCAGCCCGCCACCCCTCTAGCTTGCCTACTCACTCCCCACCACTGCCCGCCCGCTCGCCTACTCAGCCCCCCTCCCTCACCCGCCGCTTGCCTACTCACTCCCCCACGGGCCGCACAGTGAGCCCATCCACTCAACCACAGCAGGCCACACAGTGAGCCCATGCAGGCCACATGGGGCCCCCGGGCTGCATGTTGTGCAGGCCTGATCTATGCTATGCAAACTCGGAACAAAAGACAGTCCCTGCCTGAAAAAGGTCACCATTTATGTATAAGAAAAGAGACAACAGATGGATACAGACAGATGCAGTTGTACAAAGAAACAATGAGACAATCTTGGTGACCGGCATTGGTCACTACACACCAGGAGCCCTAAGCATTGTCAAGTTTTTTGTCGGCATCACTGTGACATTAAGACCAGCCCAAGGGTAGTAGTCCAGGGTTACCCACATATCTGATAATTAACTGCAGTTGGTTTAACCAGTTCAAGTATATCCAAATGCTTTAATGTCATGAAATGTATCTAATAAGTGTCATGCAAGGTGTCATTGAAAGCTCATGACTCACTGGGGGCTATTGATATCATCTCATAATGTAGGTGTAAGCAACTGATGCAAAGTTATGGGCATAAAATGGAATTATAATTCTTAAAAGGTGTTTGGCAGCCAAGCAGGAGTTACTCCATACTAGACAAAGGAATGTAGTTTTTCCACCTGGAAGTTACTGTCAAAGTACTTTGAAAGACAATGAGAATGTATTTACATAGCATGTAAACAGACCCATCAAGCTAACAAGAGATGGAGGCAAATCTCACATTATCACAGTGGGGGAGGAGATTGACAATCAGATGTTTAATGTTCATGCAATTAAAGGGGAGGGGGCAGGATCTAAATAATCTGTATTTAGCAGACAACCCCAGCAAGAAACTTCCTTCAACAGGAGACTCCATGTTGCTTTCCTCACAGCTTGAATGAACTTTATCTAGGAGTAACCCTCAGAAGAATCCACTTCAAAGGTTCATTGGACTATAAACGGGCAAAGAACCCCCAAGTTATCTGTCTTTCACCTAAGAAGTCAAAAGGTACCAGTCCTGGTTCAGGAGTTTGGGCAGCCATCTTGATGGAAATATGTGGTGAGGATTTTACCTTGAACTAAGCCTAGCTTGTTAAGTTTTACTTACTAGAAAGTGTTTTATTTTTATTTCTCTTATAACCATTTCTGACTTTAATTCTTATACTGGTATTCACTTAAAATCTCTCTCTGTGGAATTCAATCAACTTGTTTTATTTTTACTCTAAACCAATCCAGTGCTGTGTTTGAATGAAACTGTTTGGTAACTACAGTTAAAGTAATAAACTGTTGCATATTAAATATTTAAATGAGAAATGAGCGTTAAGATTCCTCTTATTTTTCCAGGGCAGAGCTGGACATTTCAGAACAAAAGTTTTTGGGGATATTTGTTCCTTGCAAGACTATGGAATCACCTTGCCAGTTATTAACCAAGGCTGATGTAGACCACTGGAAGTCTGCATTATTGCAAGCAGGCATTGGACCAGAACTGCCCAATACATAGACATAAAGTGCATGCATGCTGCTGACCGTGGACATCCAGGCAGAGAGCTTCAGTAGCAAAGCTTTAAGGCACTTAAGAGTTATATGATAAGAGGTGACACAACTCTTTACTAGTTGAACATAACCCAGAACATAAATTATGACAAAGAAGAGTTTGGAGTAGATGGTGGTGTGACTGGGATGGACCACACTGAGAATGCCACACTCAGGGCAGACTGCACAAAACAGACTCAGGGAAGACAATCCCCCCAAACTGGTGGTTTATTCTATAGTTAGATTCACCAAACCAATAACAAAAGAGATTGTGCAGCACCATCCTGGTTAACCAAAAACTAAACACTGTCCTCTTTAGGCATTCTAGCCCGTGGCTCCCACCAGACAAACAGGTCTAATACACCTCTACCCTGATATAATGCTGTCCTCGGGAGGCAAAAAATCTTACCGCGTTATAGATGAAATCGCATTATATTGAACTTGCTTTGATCTGCTGGAATGTGCAGCCCCCACCCCTCCCGGAGCACTTCTTTATCATGTTATATCCGAATTGGTGTTATATCAGGTCATGTTATGTCGGGGTAGAGGTGTATAATGAGAAATTATTGAAAACCCAATTCACCATATGTGAGGTTCTATTAATCCCAAAGGATCAGAGACTGACCCCCAGGTCAATATCCATCTCAGATCTTACCCAAATATCATATATATATATATATATAATACACACACACACACACACACACACACACAAATGATTGTAAAGTCCTTATATCAGGTTTGTAGCAGTGATAGAATAGATTCTCTGTTGTCTTCCAAAAGCTTGGAAGGTCTTCAGTCCATAATTCAAAATACTTCTTTTAGTTGTAAATCCACAGTTCAGAGAATTTGAGCAGGAAAGAGGCAAAAATGGAGATGTCTCCTCAGAGGTCTGTTATAGTCTCTGCCATGTGCATGGAAATTTACTGTCCCGAACAAAGCCCACAGCCCCTGTGTATGGAAAGTTACTGACAAAGATGGAGTCCAAGATCACATGTCCCCATCACATGCCCTTAAATGTTTTGCTGAATCAAAGGGGTGGCCATTGACTCCTGGCTGTCTGAGGCATCCACAGAAAAAGCCTATTGTGCGAAATGAGTTTCTAAATGGCCCATTGCCAGAGTGGAGTGTCTATTCCTGATATAAATCTGTCTGGGGTGTCACCCAGGAGTACAAACATGTTTGAGATACAAGTACATAACTAGTATTCATAACTTCAGATACAAAGATGATACATGCATGTAAACAGGATAATTAAACATGACATATTGTAACTTTTCCATTGACACCTTACATAACATGCTCTAATAAATTTGTTAGTCTCTAAGGTGCCACAAGTACTCCTGTTCTTTTTGCGGAAACAGACTAACATGGCTGCTACTCTGAAACATAACATACTTTGTATAACATTTGTTGCAATTGTATGACAGCAGTAGCAAGAATGCTATGAATGGTCATCTTCAATCATGCAGCATCACAGGGGGGAAATGAAATAGCATTGCAGAGGTTTACATACCATGTATGAGCTGCAGTTTGGGAGAAAGCATGAAGATGATTGTCTGAAAACTATAAGTGGGCAGTAGAGGCTGACATCATGGACTAATCAGAGGTGAATATTGACAGCTGGATAGCAAATAAGACATGATAGGTAGGGTGAGGATAGGCTGTGAAGGGCCTTGAAAGTGAAGAAAACAACTTTTGTTTGATGTAGTAGAGAATTGAGAGTCAGTGGAGCTCTTCATTTTATCTCTCCTCCTCCTTACACCCCCCCTCCAATTCTGTTTTTCTCAAATGGAAATGAGAAAGAGAGCCAGCACCATGTGACAAGTCAGTCCCCACAGATGGGAATCCATGGACTAAATAGATTTTAAGAGGAAGAAAAATGCTTGGCTTTGTATAACTTTGATCAAACAACACCAAACAAGAAATTGATGTTAGGTCCTGTGAAGACTTCCAGTGTCAAGAGACAAGAATGTTACAGTTCACTGCCAAGCAGAATTTTCTAAAATACATGTTTCTACTGGGTCCATAAAGAATGGAACCTCACATCTAAAATGGGTACATAGTTCCATTTCCATCTTCTGTCAATTTCACAAAATAAAATCTGACCAAGGAATTGCCATGAAACCACTGTGCATGATAGATCAGAGCTACCTCTGTAAACTTCAGCTACTTAGGTAGACACTTGCATCTCTGACATAATTACTAATTTAATTGTTTGTCCAAATTTAGTTGATCCACTTGCATGCATGGTGGTGACACTTTCTTCTCCAGTTCCTACATATCAAATCACTAAGGGACAGATTTGATTTTGAAATCAGTGTGAAAATACTTTCATCATATGCACGGGGCGGGGGGGGGGGGAATGAGAAAAGTGTTTATGTTGTGCAAATAGAACTGGCAAAACTGGCTTCTTCCATTTCAGTGGAAGAAGTATTTTAGAGATATAGGTTTGGTAATCAAGCTATTTTCAATAATTAACTAGCTAGATATTAAGTTAACAAGTAATTGAAATGCCTGGCTTACAATCAGTGTAAAAAAAAAGTTTTTTTTTTCCATCTACTAATTTTAAACTTGGTTTCAGAGACAGTTTGTTAAACAGGGTAAGAAGATCTTTAGCTAGTCTACATTAGCATAGATATATATGAACGTGTGTAGGAAAGCAAAGTGAACATGAAGAATGTTCCAGTGACTGAAGCACAGAAGCTGTAATCTTGGCTCTGACATTTAATTTAGACTGTGATCTTGGGCAAATCACTTCATCTCTTTGCCTCAGTTTCTGCATCTGCAAAACAAGGATAACACTTACCTACCAGTGTGAGCATGAATTAGATAATATTTGTAAAGCACTTTCAGCATGAACAGTGCTGTGCTGTAAACTGTAAGCATCAATGCTATAATTATTGATGGTGTGCATGTGATAGGGCAAAGGGCTTTTGAGTTGTGTGCAAATTTGAGCACAAACTTTCTCTGACATTTGTAATTTTGAAAATCTATTCATTTGAGCTGCTTTCAAATGCTGACAGGGCACAATTACATTTTCAGTTAGATGTCAACAGTTGGGCAAAGGAACTTTGTGACCAACTGTAGCAAAACTTGCTGAGAGACAAAGAGGAATCAGCATGAGCATATGCTCCCTGAGTACTTGTGCAATAAAGCACTATAAATTAATCTTGCTACAATTTACATTCTGAAGGCTTTCAACCAGGAGGACTGGAAACTTCCTTTTAAATGGAACCTTCAAATCTACTAAAGCACAGGGGAAAATAAATAAATAAATAAATAAAAACAGTATAATCAGCAGGAAACTTCTAAATCCTTGAAATGTGGACATTTTGTAGCTCCATGGATTTCCAGCTGGAAGGCCCCTGCTAATAACTAATGCCCCCCTAAAGCACTGTCTTAATTTCCTTGCTGGGAACTAGGAAGAGTACTAGAAACACCTGCCTCTACTGTTGCAGCTGGGATCTCATAAAAGTCACCTTTTCCTCTCACGATCTCTTTCTCAGAACTGAACAATGGTGAAAGTTTCACTTCCCGTTTATCTACTTTGATTAATGAAATGATGGCAGGTTGGTGTCTAAATGTACTGTACAGTTAATAAAACATTCTATTTACAGGATCTCTTTTCTCTCGACTATTAATATGTGTGTAATGTGCTGGTTCCATTCCCAGTTGTTTTGTCCCATTTCTGCTACATAACCAGACTCTACGTTTGAATCAGGACTCACTTTAATTATTGAATTAACACAATTTCATGGTTGAAATGTTGCTTTCTCACCTCTGGGCTTTATATTTATAGGTCTGCTGTGCTCATTTTTCTCGATTGGTGTAAGAAGAAATTAATGCACTTGCTTGTTGCTCATGCATTACTATCCGTAACTATCCAAAATTAAATTATACCTAAAGCAACATTCTTGAAGCAAAACTTTGCCATACAATTCTTCAGTCATTTTAAAATGACTGAAACCTTTATCTTAACAGTTAAAGGCAGACTGTAGGGGGCCAGGGTGGCTGCCCTCCGAACCTGAGGGTAAAGGGCCTTTCCCTCAGCCTGAGTGGGCGGGGCCAGCCCAAGCTTGCTCCACCCCCCGGAAGGGGAGGGGTGGAACAGGAAGTATAAAGGGCGGGGCCCTTAGCTCAGTTAGGGCAGCACCAGGGAGGGAGGCAGACACAGACCGTGGGCTGCTCCCTTCAGAGCCTGCTGCCACACCAGGGGAGGCCCTGGACCTGTGGAAACCTCACCTGGAGGACGGACTGGGGCTGCCAGGACTGCCCGCTGCCGAGTACCCAGAGGAACTGGAGGAGTCGGAGGGGGAGCGGGAGCTGCCAGCAGCCGAGTACCNCAGTGACCTCATAGCTCCCCACCGCCCCCTAGCGGGTAGGTGGGCCAACGCCGATCACACAGACATTTCAGTCAGAGCATGCTCATTGCTATCCAAGCTATATACCATAGAGAAGTCATGCCTCCTGATACAGGGAGAGCACAATCTAAAGGGGAGGACACATAACCGCCCCATGTATCTCCTCTGCTCAGTGACCACCCCCCACAGCCTGGGGCCACTGCACTCTCCCGCCCCACCAGAGTTACCTGCAGGGGGTGGTGGGGCTCTGTCCTTCTCCCACTGTGCTGCCCCTCCCCCCCCCCAGCATATTTGGACACTTTCCCTGGCAGCTGGGCCTGGGTGGGGAGCAGGACGGAGCTGCTTTTCATGCGGGTAAAACTGGCCACTCTGGGTCACTGATTGTGTAGTGCAACAGCTGCCTGAGAGAGCCTGGCTGGAGAGGTGGCAGCACATCACCCCCAACTCCCGGGCCCAGCTGCTGGTTGGGTGACCAGACAGCAAGTGTGAAAAACTCGGGACGGGAGGGGGGCGGGGGACAATAGGATCCTATATAAGAAAAAGACCCAAAAATCAGGACTGTCCTTTTAAAATTGGGACATCTGGTCACCCTAGCTGCTGGGGAGAGGGGCCGAGCAAGCCGGAAATGTGCCAGGGGGAAAGAGGGGAGGCCAGCTCACTCGGCCCTTTTCCCTGGAAGCTGGTCCAGGTGGGGACAGTGCACCACCACCTCCCCAGCCAGGCTCTCTCCATTAGCCGCTGCACTTCACAAAACAGTGACCTGGAGCAGCCAGCATGAGAAGTGGCTGGTCCTGCCCCTTCTGTTCCCCACCTTGGCCAGGCTGCCAGGGAGAAGAGCCGAGCATGCAGAGGGGCAGGCGCAGGAGAAGGACAGAACCCCTCTCCCTCTCCTTCCGGCAAGCCAAGCAGAAATCTGGAAGGGGGGGGGGCACTTGACCCTGCATGGCTCTCCTACACACTGCCTATGCTACATACTATATAATGCTGTGTTCTTATGCTAGTTTGTTTTAAAACTGAGATTTTCAAAAATACAATGGATCCCTTTCTAAAGAGCTGCATGTAGGAGCTGAAGAGATGGACCAGAACTCCATTGTGCTAGATGTTGTACCAACACAGTGCATGCCTGAAGTTAGACTCCACACCTTGCGACTGTCTCTGCATGACAGGCAGGCCCTTAAGGAACTCCATTGAATTAAAACCGGGCTACTCTAAAAACTGGACACTTATCACCTGCAGTAGTTAAATTTACCACAATGCGTGTAATATCTCACAGTCTAACAGAGGTATGCGGAATACTGCAGTACAGTGAACTATTTGTGATTACATGTCCTTTAAAAAATGCCCACTGTATTCTGACTGTTTCTTTACAGTGTGATACTGTTATGCTCAGTGTATAGCAATTGGTGCTGGATTTGTGATCATCCATCTATATCATGTCTTTTCAGCTCATTACCAACTGAAAACCGCTTCAACAAATCTCCTGACTATCACATTGATGGGGTTGGCCAGGAAGCCAATAAATTGCAGGAAAGATTGTATCATACTTATGGGATAAAACAACTGTGTGAATATAAAAGCATACAACTTACTTATAATAGAAAATATAGCACTGGATCAATATATTTTCCTCCCCTGCTTTGCTTTCCTTTTTCCTTCAAGTTCTCATTCTCTAACCACTTCCTTTTTTTAAAATAATTTTTTCCCTCAACAATGTTTTGGTTTGTTTGTTTTTTAGCTTCAGGTTCCTACTCACAGTGCTGCTGACAAACACAGCTATTGATACCGTGTAGTGCTATTTTTTAATAAGAATATAATGCAATACTAAGTGAAAAGCCTTAGAAAAGTCTAAATATATTACATCTGTGCAGTTACCTTTATCAATCAAACATGTAATCGCCTCAAAAGTTGAAATCGGGTTTGCCTAACAAGAACTATTTCCGATAAGACCATGTTGACTGGCATTAACTATATTCCTATTGTTCAGTTTTTTTATCAGTTGAATCCGATATAGGATTTTCCATTATTTTGCCTGTGATAGAATTCACGCTCATTGGCATATAGTTAGCCAGGTCATCCTGCTTGCTCTTTTTGAATATTAGCACAACACTAACTCTCTTCCAGTCCCCTAGAATTTTCTTGATATTCCAAGATTTATTTAAAATTAACATCTGTGGGTATGCAATCTCATCATTTAATTCTTGGATGCAAATTATCCAGGTCTGCTGATTGAAAAATGTTTATTCCTAGTAGATGTTGTCTTTCATCCTTCTCACTTGCTAATGGATTTTCATGTGATACATGCACATGATTGTGCTTCTTTCTGAATATAGTACAGAAATATTTATTGAACACTTGTACCTTTTCTGCGTTTTTCAGAATTTTACCATCTCTTTTAAATAATGGGTCTACACCAGGGGTCGGCAACGTTTGGCATGCGGCTCGCCAGGGTAAGCACTCTGGCGGGCCGGGCCAGTTTTATTTACCTGCTGACGCGGCAGGTTCAGCCGATCACAGCCCCCACTGGCCATGGTTCGCTGTCCCGGGCCAATGGGGGCGGTGGGAAGCTGCGGCCAGCACATCGCTCGCCCGCGCCGCTTCCCGTCGCCCCCATTGGCACAGGACGGCGAACCGCGGCCAGTGGGGGCTGCGATTGGCCGAACCTGCCGTGTCAGCAGGTAAATAAACTGGCCCAGCCCGCCAAGGTGCTTACCCTGGTGAGCCGCGTGCTGAACGTTGCCAACCCCTGGTCTACATCATTGCTAATATACTTAAAATGCCTTTTTATTGTCTTTAGCTCTTGCAGCCATGGATTTTCCCTGATGTCTTTATCTTCTCTTATCAATTTTCTGCATTTCATAACTTGTAATGTATATGGATTTGCTGTTTGTTTCCCCCATTTTCCTTTGGCTAGTGATCAGGGGAATTAGAAGGGAGTTATCCTTATAGTTGGCATACTATCTGTGCCTAGCCACTGCATGGTGGGGAAAAAAGAGGCAATGGGATTTCTTGTATCCACACTCACCTCCCCTGGCATTGGCATAAAAGGTAGGCAAAATCTGTCTCTTTATTGACAATAGATAACAAATGCAAACTGCAGTGGCAAACCTGATTATTCATCCTTTTATACACCATATATGCTTGGATGTTTTATTAAAATGTAGAAATAAGGAAGTAACACAGAAGCAAATCAGTCAGTAGACGCTTCAGCTGTATAAACTGTCATAGGTCCTTTGATGTCAGCAAGTACAACAGAAAGCAAAAATGTTTAGCCTTCCATTTATATTTATCTACACATTTATTTTTAAGCTAGTTACTATCTGTTACAAACTCTTGCAAATCACCATGAATTGAACCAAAAAGAAAGTTTATTTATTACAAGCTGGGCTCTTGCTTACAGGTATATTCATTGTTTTAAAAATCAAAAACTACCCCAAGCAATCCCAACTTCACATAGTTTCTGTTATGATATTGTGACAGTCTGTATTCCTATGTTCACCATTTTTACAAGACAGTGATACATTTTGTACAAAGTATGCCTTGTGAGGTATCATTTGAAAACTCATATTCCGCTGAACATTGTTTTTCGGGTAAAATGTCTGGCTACATTGTATGTAAAGTTATAAAATTCTAATCTACAGTATAGTACAAGACAGATTCCAAGTCTGGGGAAACAGCTTCAAACTAGTCTGCCACAGACAAAAGGCTAGCCAACACCTCAGCCAGGTGTCAACAACACCAAATGGACTATCACCTGGTTAAGTGGCCATTCTTTGGCAGGAAAGAGTGTGAGTGAGAAATGTACATCTTGGCTAAGGAAAAGTTGCAAGTTCCCATCCCCACAGACATCCTGTCTCCTGAATCCCAGCTGGAGATGATTTTCAAAAGAAAAGGATAACTATAAGAAAAGGGTCAGAGGGGTATCCGTGTTAGTCTGTATCCACAAAAACAACGAGGAGTCCGGTGGCACCTTAAAGACTAACAAATGTATTTGGGCATAAGCTTTTGTGCACTTCTTCAGACGCATGTTCACAAAAGCTTATGCCCAAATAAATCTGTTAGTCTTTAAGGTGCCACTGGACTCCTCATTGTTTTTATAAGAAAAGGGGAACAGAGGCCCCAAAATCATATCTTCCTCCCTTTCTTTCTGCTCATGGCATCAGCAACACCTGAATAAAAAAGACAGCTTTGAACTGGGGGAAGGGGTCATGTCTGAAATGTATCCAGCCAGTAACACTGCAAAAGCATGTGGTGAGAAAGACATTTTGCTTTGAATTCACTTAGCTTGTTAAATTGTGTATTAGTTTGCATTTTACCTTTTCTTTGTAACTAATTCTGACTTTTATGCCTCAGTACTTGTATTTACTTAAAATCTATCTTTCTGTAGTTAATAAACTTGTTTTATTGTTTTACCGAAGCCAGTATGTTTGGACTGAAGTATTTGGGAACTTCCATTTGAGATAACAGGATTTGTGCATATCATTTGCTGTTAATGAAATGATGGACTTTCTATGAGCTGATATTGCCCAGAAGGAAAGAGCTGGGCAGTACAAGACACACATTTCTGAGGACAAGTCTGGGACTTGGAATTTACTGGCATCACTCTGCAATATAATTCAGGAGTGGCTGACTAAGAGTACTTCGATAACTCAGCTAGGAGTAATTTACATGCTAGAGGCTGTGTGAGGCCTGGTCTACACTACAGGGTTAGATCCAATTTAGCCACATTAGGTCGATTTAAAAATGACTGCGTCCACACAACCAATCCCATTCCATCGACTTAAAGGGCTCTTAAAATTGACTTCTGTACTCCTCCCCGACGGGGGGACTAGCGCTAAAATCGATCTTGCTGGGTTGAATTTGGGATAGTGTGGACGCAAATCGATGGTCTCTGGGAGCTATCTCAGAGTGCTCCATTTTGACTGCTCTGGACAGCATTTTGAACTCCGATGCACTTGCCAGGTACACAGGAAAAACCCCGGGAGCTTTTGAATTTCATTTCCTGTTTGGTCAGCGTGGCAAACTCAGCAGCACTGGTGACCATGCAGTCCGCCCAGAATCGCAAATGAGCTCCAGCATGGAGCGAACGGGAGACACTGGATCTGACTGCTGTATGGGGAGAAGCATCTGTGCAGGCCAAACTCCTATCAAAAAGAAGAAATGCAAATATATTTGCCAAAAACTCACAGGACATGTTGGACAGAGGCTACAACAGGGACACACAGCAGTGCCATGTGAAAGTTAAGGAGCTCAGGCAAGCCTACCAAAAGACAAAGGAGGCAAATGGTCGCTTCGGGTCAGAGCCCCATACATGCCGCTTCTATGATCAGCTGCATGGCATTCTGGGGGGGACCCTACCACTATCCCACCACTGTCCGTGGACACATGCAAGGGGGGAGTCTCACGCAACAGGGAGGAGGATTTTGTGGATGAGGAAGACAAGGAGGAGGAGAATGCACAACAGGCAAGAGGTAAATCCATTCTCCCTGGCATCCAGGACCTTTTCATCACCCGGGAGCCAATACCCTTCCAAGGCGGGATCCCTAACCCTGAAGCCAGAGAAGGCACCTCTGGTGAGTGCACATTTGCACCTACAGTACAGGACTTAAAAACAATAGTGTTTAATGTTTGATTTGCCCTGAAGAATTGGGATGCATTCACGGCCAGTACAGCTACTGGAAAAGTCTATTCACATGTCTGGGGATGGAGCGGGAATCCTCCAGGGACATACCCATGAAGCTCTCCTGGAGGTACTCTGAAAACCTTTGCAGAAGGTTTCTGGGGAGGGCTGCTTTATTTCGTCCTCCACTGTAGGACACTTTACCACTCCAAGCCAGTAGCAAGTAGTCTGGAATCATTGCAGCACAAAGCATGACAGCGAATGGTCCTGGGTTTTGGTTGCATTCAAGCAACATTCGGCCTATATCTTTCTGTGTTAGCCTCAGTAGAGTGATATCATTCATGGTCACCTGGTTGAAATAGGAGAATTTTTGTAAGGGAACAGTAAAAGGATCCCGTTCATGTTGGGCTGTTTGCACTTGGCTAAAAGGGATCATCCCAGAGAATAGCCACGCGGCGGGGGGAGGGGTGAAGGGATCAGCCTGGAGAATAGCCACACAGCGGGGGGAGGGGGGAAGGGATCATCCCACAGAATAGTCACGCGGTGGGGCGGGGTAGGTCTGTGCTGCACATCCACCCGAAAACCGCAGCACCTTCTTTTAAATGTGAAACCCAACCCATTGCTTGCTCTGGGAAAGGAGGGAGCTGCAGTTTGAAAACATTACCACATGTTATGAAGGCATAAGAAGCCAATCCCGTGTATCAAAAGCTTAGCATGGCTGCCTGGAAACCAAATTCTGTTGCCCAGCCGTGTGTGATGTATCACCATACCAGCAGGCGCTCAATATAAAAGGCAAAATGCAACCTTGTACCTAAAGCACATGTGCTGTCTGCTGTGAATTGCTTGATTCACTGTGAAAGAGTCTCCCTTTTGTTCTCAGAAATGTATCATCTTAAATTTTACTCTCCCTTTTTATCTGCCCCCAGGTGCAAATGTTTCTACGCTCCCCCTATCATCTCCATCCCTGAGGTTATCGCAGATTAGAAGGTAAAAAAAAAACACACTCGCGATGACATGTTTTCCGAGCTCATGCAGTCCTCCCAGACTGATAGGGCACAGCTTAATGCATGAAGGCATTCAGTGGCAGAGGCCAGGAAAGAATTAAGTGAGCGTGAAGAGCAGAGGCAGGATGCGATGCTGAGGCTAATGGGGGAGCAAACAGACATGATGAAGCGTGGGTTGGAGCTGCAGGAAAGCCAACAAGAGCACAGATCCCTGCTGCATCCACTGTATAACCACATGCCCTCCTCCCCAAGTTCCATATACGCCTCACCCAGATGCCCAAGAACGTGGAGGAGGCTCCAGGCACTCAGTCACTCCACTCCAGAGGATGGCCCAAGCAACAGAAGGCTGTCATTCAGACAATTTGATTTTTAGTGTGGCTACAATAAACAATGTGGCCTTGTCCTTCCTTCCTCCCCCACCGCACTCGGGCTACCTTGTCCATTATCTCATTTTTAAAAAATGAATAAAGATAGAATGCATGGTTTCAAAACAATAGTTACTTTATTTCGAAGGGGGGAGGGTGGTTTGGCTTACAGGGAATTAAAATCAACAAAAGGGGCAGGTTTGCATCAAGGAGAAACACACACAACTGTCACACTGAAGTCTAGCCAGTCATGAAACTGGTTTTCAAAGCCTCTCTGAAGTGCAGTATGCCTTGCTGTGCTCTTCTAATCGCCCTGGTGTCTGGCTGCTCAAAATCGGATGCCAGGCGATTTGCCTCAACCTCCCACCCCACCATAAACGTCTCCCCCTTACTCTCAAGGATATTATGGAGCACACAGCAAGCAGCAATAACAATGGGAATGTTGGTTGCGCTGAGGTCTGACCTAGTCAGCAAACAGTGCCAGTGAGCTTTTAAAATGTCCAAAGGCACATTCTACCACCATTCTGCACTTGCTCAGCCTATAGTTGAATTGCTCCTTACTACTGTCCAGGCTACCTGTGTAAGGCTTCATAAGCCATGGGAACAAGGGTTAGGCTGGGTCCCCAAGGATAACTATTGGCATTTCAACATCCCCAACGGTAATTTTCTGGTCTGGGAAGTAAGTCCCTTCTTGCAGCTGCTCGAATAGCCCAGAGTTCCTAAATATGCAAGTGTCATGCACCTTTCCCGACCATCCCACGTTGATGTCGGTGAAACATCCCTTGTGATCCACCAGTGCTTGCAGCACTGTTGAGAAGTACCCCTTGCGGTTCACGTACTGGTTGGCAAGGTGGTCTGGTGCCAAGATAGGGATATGTGTTCCGTCTATCGCCCCACCACAGTTAGGGAACTGCATTGCAGCAAAGTATGACCTGCACATTTCCCAGAGTCACTACCCTTGATAATAGAACATCAGTGATTGCATTGGCTACTTGGATCATAGCAGTCCACACAGTAGATTTGCCCACTCCAAACTGATTCCCAGCTGACCGGTAGCAGTCAGGCATTGCAAGCTTTCACAGGGCTATTGCCACTCACTTCTCAACTGTCAGGGCAGCTCTCATCTTGGTATTTCTGCGCTTCAGGGTGGGGAAAGCAACTCACAGAGTTCCAGGAAAGTGGCCTTATGCATGTGAAAGTTTTGCAGCCACTGTGAATCATCCCATACCTGAAACAGTATGTGGTCCCATCAGTCTGTGCTTGTTTGCCTGGCTCAGAATCGGCATTCCACTGTATCAACCAGCCCCACTGCCGCCATGATGTCCCAATTGCCACAGCCCATGGTTTCAGGAATGTCTGTGTCCATATCCTCATCAAAATCCTCCTCGTGCTGGCGTCTTTTAGGCCAGCTCTGCATATACTCCAGGATAATGTTTACAGTGCTCAAAACAGCAGCGGTGACGGTGAGCTGAGCAAGCTCCATGCTTGCCATGCTATGGTGTCTGCACAGGTAACCCAGGAAAAAAGGCATGAAATGATTGTCAGCTGTTGCTTTCACGAGGGAAGGGCAACTGACAACATGTACACAAAACCACCCACGACAATGTTTTTGCTCCATCAGGCATTGGGAGCTTAACCCAGAATTCCAATGGGCAGCGGAGACTGCAGGAACTGTGAGATAGCTACCCACAGTGCACCGCTCTGTAAGTCAATGCTAGCCATGGTAGTGAGGACGCACTCTGCCGACTTAATGCGCTTAGTGGGGACATATGCAATCGACTGTATAAAATCGAGTTCTTAAAATCGATTTCTATAAAATCGACCTAATTTCGTAGTGTAGACATACCTTGAGAGTAGGCCAGGAGTGGTGGTTCTCACAGCGAAGCAGTGTGAAAGGCACTCCCGGCTGGAGAATTGAGGACATGCAGCTGTTCAACAGTCCAGATTGTAATGCTATAAGTATACTCACTCATTTTACAAAAGCCATCTACTTCTTGTTCTATTTTACAGATGAAAATGGTGAGGATTTACATGCCCTATCCTGCAGCCTTTACTCAGGTGAGTATTTCTGACTCTTGCAAATTACCTTATTGATGGTAAATTTCACTGTTCTTACTCATAAGAATAAGGATTACACATATGAGTAAAGGTTGCCAGATGGGGACCTATATCTGACTTGAGGCTGGTGAACTGTAGATAAGGAAGCGCTACATTGTGTCAGTACACCTGAACTTTGGGCTTCTTTGTTTAAGCAGGAAATCCAAACTTCGAAAAAGAGAACATACAAAGTACATATTCAAAATGTATTTTTATAAACTGACATCATTCAATGGGGGCTGCTTTCAGAGCTGCCAAAGACCTTGGGGAAGTTAATGTTTTGCTATTATTAACTCATCAAGAAACTGTACTCCCAACTCATTTTTTCTATGCAGTGAACCATAATTCTTTTGTTGTTGAGTAACCTTTAATTTTTTATGGAACATTAACTGATGGTGAATTAAAAGGAATTTTGAGAGGAGATCATACGGCATCTGCATACATAGAACTCTGAGGTATTCATTAAAAAAAATACTTATCGGCTCCTAGCCACTGCCTAAAAGCTTTACTTATTATAAAAGAGCATGAATTCTGATGATGGCCAGAAAAATCCGAGGTTTTTTTAACCCTATAATATGACTGCGTGAGTTTTAAAAGTGATTGCATTTTCCACTTTACTGTGAAACAAAGGAGCTACCTGTGTCAACAAGCAGTAAATGAGAACAGGGTTCAGTTCATAGCAAGGGAGTGCTACCTCAGCCCACTCTTTCTTGCTGTCTCTTCTGATGCCCTCAGAGCTGCTCCTTTCACAATCTCTGCTAATGCCTCTTCTCCACACTCACAAGAGAAGGGAGAAAGGCTGCACTCAAGGAGTAGATTTTCTGTGCAGTGAATGGAAAAGGCAATGGGCAATAACAGTAATTGTAGGGAGTATAGTTTCTTGTGCATCATGCTGCAAATTTATTCATGGATCCCCACTTACAAATATGAGGAAAATCAGCCTTATTTCTAAAAAGGCCGAACTACTTGTGCAGAATGTTCTTTTAAAGCCCAAAGTCTAGTTCTGTGGCACTGGCATTTGCAAGTGATCAAAAACTGAACTAAATCAGACATTGACACATATTGGCCCATTGCCATCTTTTAAAGTAAAAGATATGTGTGTCTTTTTCATTAGGTTTCACTCTCTTCCTTCCCCTTTTCAACCTCTGTCCTCCTGTCTGTGCATAGATGAAGCCCTTATCTGGAGCTGCTAAATATATGTTGATGAATACCAATTGGTGATTGTTACACAGGAAAGGCACATTACAATGTAAACATAGCACAAGCCACAAACCAGGAGTTCACCCCAGGAATTTGTCAGTGATAGGGTGGTTATGTGGTTGAACATTATCAGATTGTAAATTTTTGATATTTCACGTTAATTTGAGGGGAGCGGGGGGCTTTAAAAAAATCATGATTCCTCATCCCACTCCAAATTTGGATCACTCTAGCATTGGTGTATATATAGTGGTTTCTTTTTCACTTGGTGAACTAATGAGCCTGATCCTGCTACAAGCATTAGAGACTCAGCGCTGGTCTACACTACAAACGTATGTCACTATAACTACATCACTCAGGGATGTAGAAAATCTCCCAACATAGCTGCTGCCTCTTGGGGAGGTGAAGTACTTACGCCAATCAGAAAAGTTCTCCTGTTGGCACAGGCAGTGTCTTCACTAAGCGCTACAGCGGTGCAGCTGTACCGCTGCATGTGTAGACAAACCCTTACTCTGGCACAAAATCCCACCGAAGTAAGGCCATAGGACAGCATATGTATAGCCTCCCTCTTCAGGAATGGGGCCCTAGAGCATAACTGTAGTTAGGTTAATTTAATTTCATTAAGATAGATACTTTTTAAATAGACACCACTATATATAAACTAATTTGAAATCAAATTATTGTAACATCTTTTCAGCCTTTAATAATAATAGGGAATATTGACTTTCTCTGTCTCCTTTTGTTTTTACTCATCTTTCTGCCATATTTAAGTATCTTTCCCCCCTCAGTCACTTAGTTTATTTTTTCTATACTATTTTTGATACTTTTAAAATTCAGCTCATTTTTCTGTCTGAACCATTACCCAGATGGACAGAATCCTTATTTTTAATTTGAGAAACAAGAAAAAAGCTTTTTTATCACCACTGTCAAAAAAAAGGTAGACTGATTTTGAAACAGACATTTCCGAAGTGTGTAAGTAAGTGACTAAGGAGCATAGTACCCCATCTGAACTCTCAATGAGACTTATGCTTCTAAATCACAGAGGTATTTTTGAAAATCATACTGTTGGTGTTTAATTAATCTACACGTAGCAGGAAACAAGACAGAAGTGAAAAAACCTACAACAGCAAATTTCACATTCTAGCAATACAACATAGCTGCTTAATCAGTGGGTGTGTCGATGCATATCTGGATTTTGTGTTGTTTATATCACTTCTTTTTCTAACTATCTCCAATCCTCTGGTATATTTTTTTTTAAAAGGTGTAGTTACCTGAAGACAAGCTGGGTTTATTTAAGTACTAAGTCATTAGATTTCCTTAAAAAACATTAAATAAAATATTGATATACGGAGGGGAGGGTCAAATTCTTCCAAGGAATTCAAAAATTACAAAATAAAATTATTGAAATCTTTTCCCCAGATGTCTTAGGAACAATATGGAGATATTAGTTATTTTAGTAAAGCTTTCTAGATTTTCCATTTTTTTGGTACAAAAAGATAGTAGACTTAATTAGGATGCCAGGACAGACATTGATATTTTAATACTTCCACCATTTTGTTTCTAGAGCCAAAAATCTTTCCTTGATATCCTTAAGGATCACTATTTCCATGTGATTATTAATTTGGCCAAATTTATTAGTTACAGTATCCAATTTAGAACCATAGGACTCAAGATGCCCCTCAATAGCACAGATAGCTGTAATCTTCATTAATGATCTGGAGGATGGCGTGGACTGCACTCTCAGCAAGTTTACAGATGACACTAAACTGGGAGGAGTGGTAGATACGCTGGAGGCTAACGGCATTTTGGGCTGTATAAGTAGGGGCATTGCCAGCAGATCGAGGGACATGATCGTTTCCCTCGATTCGACATTGGTGAGGCCTCATCTGGAGTACTGTGTCCAGTTTTGGGCCCCACACTACAAGAAGGATGTGGAAAAATTGGAAAGAGTTCAGCGGAGGGCCACAAAAATGATTAGGTTGCTGGAGCACATGACTTATGAGAAGAGGCTGAGGGAACTGGGATTGTTTAGTCTGCAGAAGAGAAGAATGAGGGGGGATTTGATAGCTGCTTTCAACTACCTGAAAGGGGGTTCCAAAGAGAATGGATCGAACTGTTCTCAATGGTACCAGATGACAGAACAAGGAGCAATGGTCTCAAGTTGCAGTGGGGGAGGTTTAGGTTGGATATTAGGAAAAACTTTTTCACTAGAAGGGTGGTGAAGCACTGGAATGGGTTATCTAGGGAGGTGGTGGAATCTCCTACCTTAGAGGTTTTTAAGGTCAGGCTTGACAAAGCCCTGGCTGGGATGATTTAGTTAGGAATTGGTCCTGCTTTGAGCAGGGGGTTGGACTAGATGACCTCCTGAGGTCCCTTCCAACCCTGTTATTCTATGATTCTATGATTCTCTGTGTCCAAGCCTAACTCCCTCTAAATCTGTACTATTCTTGTGCTATAATTTTTCTAAGGGATCTCCATCCCTGTTTTTCCATTTGAGCTTTGATGGTATTGTAACAACACACACACACACATACAGTAATAAATCGAGGACTGAGATATTGTCTCCTTCAGCCATGAACAGCAACAATTGAACATATTAAATAAGAAAGAAAACAGAACACCAAGATGGACTGCCAGCTTTGGGTGGAACAGCTAAAGGAAATATATGGTCAATTAGGCAGCTTCTAAAACCTCTATTTTTCCAGTTTACACATAACTGAAGGAAAAGGATGAAAAGGCTGCAGAAAAATCTTTCTTTGCACCCTATTAACCCCTCCCCCCAAAATCCCCATATCTGTAAGCGTCTAAAAGATTGTGACAGAAACTGGAGGGAGTAAAAATTTCACCCTGCTCTTAGAAGTCACTTAAAGTGGCAGGAGGGAGATGAAAGGGATTAATGGAAGGGCTTCGTTTCCCTAGTAGCAACAGAAGCAAAAGGGAGGAGGATTTTTCACTCTGAACTCCTTGTTATCATTGCTGGTGGTAATGTGCAGGAGTGATGATTATGTAGGGTACCTGGCGACCCTAGCAACAACAGGGGCAGAAGGGAGAGGCTTTGAGGATTCGCTATGTTAGTAAATATTTATCTTTATGACTCTTTTCTATATTACACTTTCATGATTTCCCGGCCAAACATCCCCAGATCCTTTCCGTGTTAGCCAGAAGTGCTATTTAAACTTAGTTAGAGTGTTTTGCTTTGGGCTAATGAAAGGCTTTAATCATAATAAGACTGTACTTAATTATCCACTTTGTTTTTCCCTGAACTTTAGCTGACCTTAGTGTGTTATCAATAAGCTGAATTTTAGCTGGACCTTAGCATGTTATTGAGTAATGGATCATGAGCCCTTTTACTCTAATTCTTGACCCTCAGGGAAATGTGTCAGGTGGCCAGCATGGGATCACTTGTAATTGATGAAGCCAGGTGTTTTCCATGATTAGTAAAATAATATATCAAAAGATGCTTTTAGCTTATCAAAAACGATTCTAACAGATGTTTGTTGTCATAAGTGTACTATAATTGATATATTAGTCATTGAGAAAATGAACTATGGCAACACCTAGATGTTACTTAGATGAGCAGTATTTGAAAAGTGTGACCTGTTTGTGCAGGCTGGATATGTTTGTCTATACTCTCTTGTCATGCTGACTAGAGTGTCTCACGACTATGAGTGTCTACCTCAAGGCAGACTGTCCAAAACAGGGAAGCTACCCAAAACTGGTGGTGTGTTCTGTAATTAGATTTCACCAAGTCAGTAACAAATGTGAACTCCTAGATTACTATAATTATTATTATTAAATTATTATTATTATTAACTATTATTATTTAATTATTATTATTATTATTTATAACTACTCATGGGGGAATTCTTTGCCACTGCACAAGCACAGAACTAATGTCCCCCCACAGATTTTACTCTTTCCCCACAGAAAAATTGATTCACACATCCTTCTGGGGCAGCAGATGGCAGCAAAAGGGTGCATCTGGATTGGGTGCCAGGAGCAGCTAGGGAAAATGTAATTCACCACCTTGGGGGGCATGGTTGGGCTCTCTCTGTTCCCCTTGCTTACTGTCGTGGTGTGCCCAGAGCCGGGGAAGGGCAGGGCTGGGGACATCCCAGCCCGTGGCTTCTACTGTGTGCCAGGCTCCAGCTGCTAGTCGTGGCTGTAGGGGAGCTTCCCCACCTATCTGCCCAACCCCATGCATCAGAACCTCCCCCCCACGAGCTTGATCCCCTGCACCTGGACCACCACCATCCCTCCTGAGCCCCCCACACTTGAATCTCCACCCTACTAAACCTGCCTCTCCCCCTCCACCTAGACCATCCCACCGAGCCTCCCACACCTGGACAACACCTCAGTGAGACCCAACCAGCTGCACCCTTGCAGAACTCTCCTTGTAGAAAGTTGAGGGAAGCTTTGAGGCAACAGACAGTGTAGAGCGGTGGTGGCAGCTTTCAGGCAATGGAGCACAGGGCAGTGGCGGCTGGGAGGCTATGGATGGGGTAGAGCAGTGGACGCTAGGGTAGAGCTGAGGCAGCTTGGGCTGAAGCCACACAGAGGGTGACAGCCTAGCCAAAGCATTTTGGTGTGGGCATCCCTACCCAGTAATTAAAGCTGAAATTTTAGCTTGATCAGGTGGTAGAGTGCTGATAGCAGCCCAGGTAGCACTGGTCTACCAGCATGCTTGGACTTCCCCAACCCAGGACAGCTAACTGTGCATGGGGAGCTAGGGAGGAGGGGGAAGTATTTAGAATGCACCAGCCACTCACAATTGCCCAGAGGACTGAGGACTATGGTTAAGGTACCTTGTGGGGTGAAAATCTTACCTGATGGCATTTAATTAATCAATTTCACAAATTCATTCTGCTCCACTCCTCACCCTCCCAACCCCATTATCACCTAATAAAGTTTGTGTTTTAACCATTGGATGCAGTGACAGAAAGTGGGGAACTATTGCTCATCAAGGGCAATTTGAAGACGATAGAAAACTATTCAAAACAGTTAAATCCAAAGCAGACTACGAAGAGCTACAAAGGGATCTCACAAAACTGGGTGACTGGGCAACAAAATGGCAGATGAAATTCAATGTTGATAAATGCAAAGTAATGCACACTGGAAAACATAATCCCAACTATACATGTAAAATGATGGGTCTAAATTAGCTGTTACCACTCAAGAAAGAGATTTTGGAGTCATGGATAGTTCTCTGAAAACATCCAGTCAATGTGCAGCAGCAGTCAAAAAAGCTAACACAATGTTGGGAATCATTAAAGAAGGAATGGATACTAAGACAGAAAATACATTGTCTCTATATAAACCCATGGAACGCTCACATCTTGAATACTGCATTCAGATGTTGTCGCCTCATTTCAAAAAAGATATAGTGGAATTGGAAAAGGTTCAGAAAAGGGCAACAGAAATGTTTAGGGGTATGGAACAGCTTTCATATGAGGAGAGATTAATAAGATTGGGACTTTTGAGCTTAGAAAAGAGATGACTAAGGGGGGATACGATAAAGGTCTGTAAAATCATGACTGGTGTTGAGAAAGTAAATACATAAAGAAATGTTATTTACTCCTTCTTATAACACAAGAACTAGGGGATAACAAAATGAAATTAATAGGCAGCAAGTTTAAAACAAACGAAAGGAAGTATTTCTCCACACAACGTACAGTCAAGCTGTGGAACTCTTTGCCAGAGGATGTTGTGAAGGCCAAGACTATAACAGGGCTCTGTCACGGAGTTTGGGGGAGACAAGGCCCTGCACCCCCGGCTTCCTGTGATTCACCATGACTCTCAGCCAGCCAGTAAAACAGAAGGTTTATTTAGACGACAGGAACACCATCCAAGACAGGTCTTGCAGGTACAGACAACAGGACCCCCTCAGTTAGGTCCATCTTGGGGGGGCCGCAGGGAGGCCAGAGCCCCATCTGGGCTCCCCTCCATTTTCCCAGCCAGCTCCAAACTGAGACCCTCCAGCCCCTCCTCTCTGGCCTTTGTCTCTTTCCCGGGCCAGAAGGTCACCTGATCTCTTTGTTCTCCAACACCTTCAGTTGGCATCTTTGCAGAGGAGGGGCCCAGGCCATTAGTTGCCAGGAGACAGAGTGCTGGCCATTCTCTGTGCAGACAGTATCACAGGGGCTCTCTTGGGCTCTGCAGCAATCATACACCCTGATCCTCCCACCTAGATACCCAAGAAATGCATAGGGGAAACTGAGGCACTCACACAGTATTCAAAGAAAACATTCAGAACATTCCCACTTTGTCACAGGCTCAATAAAGAACTAGATGGAGGATAGGTCCATCAATGGCTATTATCCAGGATGGGCAGGGATGGTATCCCTAGCCTCTGTTTGCCAGAAGCTGAGAATGGATGAAAAGGGATGGATCACTTGATGATTACCTGTTCTGTTCATTCCCTCTGAAGCAGCTGGCTTTGGCCACTGTCAGAAGACAGCATACCGGGCTAGATGGACCTTTGGTCTGACCCAGAATGGCTGTTCTTATGTAAGGGCACCCAGGGTGGCAAATATAGTTTCCCAGGTTTCTGGGTGGGGGCTTGAGCTGGTGTTCGCTGTTTAAGCAAACCCCTGGAAAATTGAACCTGGCATCTTTTGCTTCCATCAACTAGAGGCAGAAGGATTACATGTTTGTACAATACCCATCTCATACAATAGAGGCCCAAGCTGTTTGGCATCTAGGCAGTAGCACAATAGAGATATTAATACACAGGGTGAAAATGGAGCAGAGATGTAGGATAAGTAGTTCCGAGGAGACATTGAGTTAAGTATTCTACTAATCATACTGAGGAGACACTTAGCTATTCATTCTCATCTGAGACCTTTGCTACACAGTGGAAGTAACTTGGTGGCTACCCAGCTGTTCTTGTCCATGCAGGATCTAGTTACCTTGAGCTCTCTGTCCTATCAATTTTTAACTTGCACATAGTATGTATCTCACTCAAGTGTGTGCAGGCACAATTCCTGAATGTGGAAGGAAACATCATCTTAGAAGTAGTAACCTGTACAATCAATATCTTTTCCAAGCGTAGTTGAACTTTCAGCTGTTCTGATATTATAGATATCAATTAGGTTTCCTTGAAAAGAGACTATCTGGACAAAAAGTAATTTTCCTTGCTTGTAAAAGTATTCTTCATTGTGTTTTATACTGCTGAAGATATCTGTGTCTGAATAGGACTGTTCTCCCTCATTACCCAGCATTTCAGATTGATTGTGCAGTGAGTTCACAATCCTGTATTTATGACTTCACAGCCTTTGCCATGGAAAGAACTATAATATTACTAGTTTAGTGTTATGATTTTACTTCAGGATCACTTTGCAAAGAGGGTGGGCAATGAAGGAAAATTATTCCAACCCAAATAGCTTTGATGGAGAGAACTGCTCAGGATACACCAAAGGTGAAGAGAATACCCTTTTAAATATGCTCTATTGGATATCTTTTACCTCTAAGACATTCCTTAATTAACTCTGCATTTCTTAGCTTTTGCATGGGATTAAGGCACAACTTGAATGATATTTTATGCTGATGTCGTTTTATGATATTTTATGATATTTAAATAGAAAGGGGGAAAAAAGACAACAATTTCATGATCGTATGTGAGGCACTGTCATTGGGCCAAATCCTAAAGCCTGGGAACAGCCAAATATGGATGGGTTATCTGCTGAGGAGCTCCACCACAGCTAAGAATAGATACATGATCCTTCTTTTACCTTCACTCCTGACTGTGGAGCAAAGGCGAGTTGCTCTGCAGCTATCATTACAACCTTCAGCTGGAGCCAAAATCCACTGCAGGCAATGGACAGCCTTCCATCAATTCTAATGTTTTTTTAAATCATGACCATAAAGCTGTAGTAGCCCGTGAAGGGCTACAGTCATGGATCAGCTGAGTCATACAGACCCTGATCCTACCCATCTCTTGATTTGCCCCTAATCTTCCTTGTACATTGGGATGAAGTGAATCCCCTATGATTCAACATAGCCCAGCTTGATGAAGATGCCCTGCATAGGCTCCCACCACTGCTCCTGCCACTGCCCCCACTATGCTCAGGAAGGGGCTCGATTCTGGTAACGTTATTCATGCTGCTTAGCACATGTTACTCCATGAGTGGCCCTATTAACTCCAGGGAAATCGCTCAGGGATTAAGTTACTATTCAACATGAGGAAGAATGTCAGAATCTGGTGCCAGGCAAGGAGGGGGGAGAAAGTATTATTTGCCCCTTAAAGCTATATTTGTTCATTTGGCCTTAGTAGGATTTCAAAATTATATTTCCTCCATGTGTAAATAAAAGTGCATAAGGTACTGCCCGAGTTACATAGACTTTTACTAAGCTTTAGCCAACTTTGCTGCAGCCTTAAAGCACTGCAGCGTGGACAAATGATACTCCTCAAACAACTCCCATTATTCATGGATCAGTGACATGATAGACCCTAATGGCTCCCTCAAACCCATTACAGTGTACTATATAAATGTGAGCCCTCAATCCATGGATCATTGACATGATAGAATGCAAGGCTCTTTCAAAGCCCTTGCAGACTATCAAGTCAGTGCATACCATTAGGGACCCTTAATTTGTGGATTATTGCCACAATTGATCATTATGCTTCCTTTGGGGCTGCTATGTCTATCACGTTAGAGTATATACAGTGAGCTTTAATCAGTAGATTATTGATACAAGCCTTTATGGTCTATTTTGTCAATGGGAAGATGCACATTTAAAGGGCCAATTTTTAAAGGGTCCTCAATCCAGTCGCTCTCTTATTTTTCCAGCTGAAATAACTTACATTTCCATTTATCTCTTTAGATGCATTAACAGTTGCACATGCAAAATGGTCACATTTTTTATGTGCAAATCCCATTTTATGCTCAATTCCTCCTAGTAGAATGGGCTTTCACCTGTTATTTCTATAACATGGGAGTGCAAGTGATTATATGCACAAAATCACACATGCAAAAAAATGTTTTGAAAATTTGGGGCCCAAAGTCACTCACTGTATTAATCACCTGTTATTATATTTTTGTAGTAAGAATAGGAAAAATGTGTGTGAAAAAAACATTGCATTCATTTTATCCTTATGAGCAGTGATTTTTTAAAAATGTATTTTAACTTCCCTAATTTCCTCTATTAAAATTCCTACCAGTGTCCAATCATGGATTCGTAGCCCCCAAATTAGCATTTTAATTTTTAGCTGTAACAAATGCCTGTATGCTTCTCAACCAGTATTGGTACACGACCCACAAAAATGACTGAAAAATCATTCCACAAACCATCATATCCTAAAATCTTGTCTAAGGCTGGTGTGGTCTGTCAGACTGGTAAGTGGCTGGGGCTGGAAGAGGAACCTAACATTTCTAAGGTTCAGGAGGCCAGTGGAACCAGGGCTTCGTCTTTCTTTTCTTCTCCCCACTCACAGCAGAGCTCAGCTATGAGGATCGAGGAGCATTATTTTAAGGGACTATGTAGACAGATCCTTGAAGTTCTGCTTCCCAGTCTCTCAGAGCCAGGACTCAAAATGGAAAATAAATAGTTGTGTTCATTTCTCCTGTTTGGTTTGGTTCCTACTCGGTAGGGTTTGGATACAATCTTGGCCAGGACCAGATTATGTCATGGTGCAATCGATCTGTGCCAATAGATCAGAGCCCCAGCTGCCAGAATCATGCAATGACATCTGAATCTCAGCTTTCATTTAAAAAAGTTAATAAAGCCCTTTTGGTTGCTATGGCCATGTCAGTACACTACAGAGCTATATCGGCATAAGTATGTTGCACAGGGGTGTGAAAAATCCATAGTTATACCGATATAACCCCCAATATAGACAGCACTAAGTTGGTGGGAGAATTTCTCCTGTCACCATAGCTACCACCTCTCAGGTCTTCCCACAACTCTTAGCAGCAGAAGAGGAAGAGATGCTCTGTGGGATAGCTGCCAAGAGTGCACCACTCCAAATACCTCTGCAAGTGTGAACACGCTATTGTACAGGCAGCTGACAGTGTGAATACACAACTGCGGTTTCCCTTCAGTGCTCTCTGAGCAGCGCTGTAACTGCCAGTGCTGTAATTTTGCCAGTGTAGACAGACCCTTAGTCTTTACAGTAGTAGAAACAAATATGGAAATAACTTGACATGAAAGGGCAAAATTTGTTTTGAAAATCATTCTTTAAAAGGATTTGAGGCATTTCTGTCAGTGGAAATATAAACAAAACCTGAATTTTAAAAATATCTAGCCATTTCCCTTTAACTGTGGCAGTGTTGCTGAATTGCTCTTGTGAAGTTGCTTAATGATATCTTGTTAGCAATGCAAGATAATGAGATGATAAGGGCAAGATTCATTGACCTTTCAAAAGCTTTTGATTCACTAAATGACACTGCTAGATAAGCTAATTACATTTTGCTTTTCTGCTGGAATGATGGCTCAGTTCTGATCTTATTTAATTAGGAGGAAGAATCAGTGACTGTTTTAGGTTATCGATCTGATTTATTACTGTTACTATCTGAGGGCGCCTTAGGGCTCAATAACTGATTTACTCCATTTTATTTAGTTCTAAATTATCTCTCTTGATATTTGAGATAAGACCCAAATTCACTTACATGGTATATAGCAATAGCATTTTGTATGACACTTCTCTTAATACCTCTGACTTAATATGCTTGCTTTGGAAATGACTATAATAAGAAGATTCTGAAAGATTGGCTTTTATAGTTATCTCAAGTTTAACTTTATAGTCCTTTCCCAAGAGAGATGTCTAGGGAAAAGAGATATGCAGCTAACAGCAAAGTTGTAACAAATTGTTGGGAAATAACATGATTAGCCAGACATTTTACAAAATGGAATGCATATAAAAATGTATACAGATAGGTCTCAATCTAGCAAAGCCCTTAACCATGCAGTTAGCTTTAAGCATTTGAAAAGCTTCTTTTAGCCCTTCATTGGGACTACAATTGGGTTTAATGGGACTACTCATGTGGTTCATGTTAAGTATATACTGTAGTGCTTTGCTGAATCAGAGCCATAGTTTACAAGATAAAAACTGTATGTGGGACAATGGATGGGAGGTGAAGCAGGAGGTGCCTGCCTGGGATTGAGAATGGATGAATATTTGCTGTGTGTCTCAGAAGGGTAGTTGGCTAGGGAGCATAACTAGGTGGGAACTAGGTGAACCAATCATATTAAAAAAGGATAAATGGGATGACCTGGATTATTATAGGCTTGTCAATCTGACATTGATCCCTGGCAAGATAATTGAGCAGCTGATACAGGAATCTTTTAATAAAGAATTAAAGGAGGGTAATGTAATTAATGCAAATGAATATGGGTTTATGGAAAATAGAGCAAGTCAAACTAACTTGATATCTTTTTTATGAGATTACAAGTTTGGTTGATGCAGACAATAGTGTTAATATAATATACTTAGACTTCTGTAAGATATTTGAATGGTACCGTATGACATTATATTTAAAAAACTAGAATGATATAAAATTAACCTGCCTTACATTAAATGGATTAAAAACTGGCTAACTGATAGGTCCCAAAATGTAATTGTAAATGGGGAATTGTCATTGAGCAGGTGTGTTTCCAGTGCAGTCCCATGACCATCAGTTCTTGGTCCTATGCAATTTAACATTTTTATTAATGACCTAGAAGAAAACATTAAATCATCACTGATAAAGTTTGCGGAGTGTTCCATCCCACTGTGGTTTTGGAAATCTGGTCACTGGTTGTGAATACCATTAGCAACCTGTTGTTGCCATTCAGAGATTTCTTCCACACCCTTTCATAGATTCATAGATTCATAGTTTAAGGCCAGAAAGGAGTACTAGATCATCTAGTCTGACATCCTGTATATCACCAGCCATTAAATTTCATCCAGTTATGGATGTATTGAGGTCAATAACTAGTGTTTGGCTAAAATCATACCTTCTAAAAAGGCATCCAGTGTTGATTGAAGATATCAAGTGATGGAATATCTACCACTTCCCTTTGTGGAGTGTTACAAAATATGCCTTATTTTTACTTTGAATTTGTCTGGCTTCAGCATCCAACCACTGGTTCTTGCTATGCCTTTCTACAGTAGATTAAAGAGTCCTTTAGAACCTAGTATTTTCTACCCATGCACAAACTTTTAGACTGTAATCAAGTCACTTCTCAATCTTCTTTTTAATGCTGAGTTCTTGAAGGCTCTCACTGTAAGGCAATAATGTTATGGCTGTTTTGGCATCCTCTCCAGTTTTTCAACATCCTTCTTAAAATATTGACACCAGAACTGGATGCACTATTCCAGTACTGGTCTCACCAATGCCATGTACAAAGTAAAGTCACTGCTCTATTCCTACTCACTTCTCCCCTATTTATACATCCAAGGAAAATATTAGCCCTTTTTGCCAACAGCATCGCACTGAGAGCTCAGGGTCAGTTGCTTGTCCACTATGATCCTTATGCCTTTTTCAGAGTGACTGCTTTCCAGGATAGAGTCCCCTATTCTGTAGGTATGGCTTGCATAAATTAAACTCCTATAATTTAATTCTTTATTACCTAAATCCCGTATCAGCTTTTCCAATACTTTGCTAGGGATTGACATCAGACTATGTCACTGTTTGCGGAATCTGACTGATGTTATGAAGTTGTTATTATGAAATTGCTGGTTAATGGATATTTTATATCTATATCTATAGCCCCTACTTTGAGGTGTGTCTCAGGCTGGCATCCTAGTGCTTGCTACTTGGAGTGGCTTCTCTCCTCTCTTCACCTGGGTTGAGTCCTGAGTTCTTTTTCTGACACATGGTGTCTCCACCTCATGTGACTCCTCATTATACCTGACACAAAAGGGATGCTATTCCTTGGGGAAATGAACAATACTATTAATGGGCAAGAAGAATAAAACCCAGTACGCAAGTAACAATAAGGTACATCAATACAAACTCTAGCAAAAGAATGACAAACCCCCAAAATAACAATATAACAAAGGGGGACTTTACTGGGAGCTGGAAAATAGGACCTGTGAAAGGAAAGGTTTAAGGTTAATTAATAAATACTAAAACATCAACAGATTCCCCACCTCCAATCCTCACAACCCTTCCCAACCCCCAGCTCCCTCTCTGGCACCTTCCCAGTCAGCTGGCATTCTGGGATGAATCCAGAGAGGAATGCTCTAGCGCTGTGAATGCTGGCCAGCTTACACAAAGGGTCCCCTTACTATGTCTTCACCCCTGGGTGAGGCAAGGTCCTCTCCTGGCTTCCCAGTCTGGAGCTTGTGTTTTGAAACATGGAACCTCTGTAGCCCTCCTCATCCATCTCTTTCATGACTCTTGGATGCAAGTTCTCTAGTCTGCTGATTTAAATATTTTTATCCATAGTAGATGCTGTTTAACATCCTCCTTGGCTACTAATGGACTGGAAAGTACTTCATCATCTTTCTGTGTGATGAGTACATCATCCTGTTTCTTTGTAAATACAGAACAGAAATATGTACTGAATACTTCTGCCTTTTCTGCACCATGATTAACAATTGTACCATCTCCATCTAGTAATGAGTCTATACCATGTGCCTATTCTTCCTCAGCAACTGCATCTTCTGTCCAATGTACATATTCCCTGAATAAAATCTTGGAAAGGCTAAAGCGGGCTGCAGAAGCTTACCTCATCAGACTTAAAGAGACAGTATACCCTTTTATACAAATATTAAGATTGTTATTTTAAGATTATATTGGTTGTTATTAAATAATGTAGTGGTGGAAGGGTGACATAAGGATGTGCCATGTGATTTTTAGTTCTTTTTATGCACTGAGCGTGATGGCTCTGTTGTGTGTATTAGAGTAACAATTAATGTTGGAGTGGTTGTTTCAGTATGGTAATGAATTAATGGTTGGAGAATCGTATTGTGTTGGGTGTGCCTCAAATTGTTATTTTATTGGGGTTTGTTTTGTTTGGATGTGGATTCAGGGTTATATTTGTGGTGCTATGTGCAGATATTTGAGCAATCTTAACTCTACATTAGTTAGTTGACTTTTGTGTTTGGGAATTTTAATACATGCAAATAAACCTGTCTACCAATTTACATGTTATTTGCTACAGTGTATGTACTTGCCATGGACAGAGGAAAGTGTGCTATTTCAGTCAGTGCATGCTGTTTTGTGCTGAAGTTGATGTGATTCATTAAATTACATCAGACAACAAAATCCACACTAAATAACTAGAGTACAAAAGGTTAAAAAAAGAGAGATTACAGTCTTTCTGATGCATACTGTACACAAGTCTATGCGGCACTCTACAAACATTTTAATTCTGCTTTGAAAAGTTGCAGTTAAAATATGGAGTATGTCACAGCCAGCACTTTTAAGAACTTAACAGTTGTGACAGACCCAGACCAGTTGGGTGCAGGAGTCTGGTAGAAGGCAAATATATTGGCCACTGGATAAATAACTTTCTGTTCCCTGAGTGACCAGCGCCAGGGGCTGCCCTAGAGCAATCAGGAACCTGCTAGAACCAATTAAGACAGGCACGCTAATTAAGACACCTGGAGCCAATTAAGAACTTACTAGAATCAATTATGGCAGGCAAGCTAATCAGGACACCTGGTTTAAAAAGACCTCCCATCAGTTAGTGGGGGTCATGCAAGGAACAGGGAGTGAGAAGGCGTGCTGCTGGAAGAGTGAGGAGTACAAGCATTATCAGGCTTCAGGAGGAAGGTCCTGCAGTGAGGATAAAGAAGGTGCTGGTGGGAGGCCATGGGGAAGTAGCCCAGGGAGTTGTTGCTGTCACGTAGCTGATACAGGAGACATTGTAGACAGCTGCAATCCACAGGGCCCTGGGCTGGAACCGACATAGAGGGCGGGCCTGGGTTCCCTCCATTCCCCCAACTCCCTATTTGACACAAGAGGGGTTGATCTGGTCTGTGAGACACACCAGAGGGGAAGGTCTAATTTGGAAAGGGATCTGGCCTGGATCTGGTTGGCCACTAGGTGGAACAAAAGAGACTGCGGAGATTGTTCTCTATCTCCCCCAGGTCAGCCAATGATGATGTTAGCTGAGTGAATGGCAGGTTTGAGCCTCTAGCAAAAGCGGCCAAACAGAGGGCTTCTGTGAACCTCTTAGGCGAGCAAATCTGCCGGAAAGTATAGGACCCACCAAGGCAGAGGAGGAACTTTGTCACAGAGTCCAGACTAATTTCTGTTTAACCTTTGAAAACACATAGTTATAAATGTAGTCCTTCACACAGTTCATGTGAAACTTGTATGAAAATGGATCATATTTCACTGCCAGACAGGGTGACCAGATGTCCCAATTTTATCGGGACAGTCCTGATATTTGGAGCTTTTTCTTATATAGGCACCTATTACCCCCCACCCCATCCCGATTTTTCACACTTTCTATCTGGTCACTCTACTGCCAGAGTATATACAAGGAATGAAAAACTGATCTCTAGGCACGTGTGATAGCTTATATCATGCTAGAAACTATTACCAAGATATTTAGGAAAATAATCATTTTCTTACTGTAGTTTTTAAGGGGATTTATTTTGGATTATGCTTTCTGTAAGTGACTTAGGCCAACATGTTAAAACTTGAGTGCCTAAAGTTAGGCACCTTCATCTATATGTAGCCATCACAATAAATAGGTTCAATTTCAGAAGATGCTCAGCACCCATTTCCATCCCTCCCCCTCCCTGTAGTCAGTTTACCTATGTATTATTTCTGGTTATTTCTACAGCACTCGTAAGTGTGCATTGCAGGCAGAGAGTTTTGGGACAATACCACATAAATCCAGTGTCCCTACCATATGGGATACAGGGCTGTAATGATAATACCTACTTAACTGTGATCTCATAAAGCTTAATTTAGTGTAATATTTGCCAAGCCCTTTAAGTGTCTTGGATGAAAAATGTTACAGAAGTGGAAGAAAAAAAAAGAGAGAGTGCAGTGGTATTATTTTGCAATTTACATGCTTGCTTAAACAATGAACACTGATTCTGGAGGATTTTTGCAAACTTAGGACCTGATCCTGTCAATATTTCTATACAAAACCCTCCCATTGCCTTCAAAGCTCCTTACAGGATTGGGGCAATTGGTAGGAAAATTTGTGAAACGTGCATTTTTGTATAAAGTCATGTCTGCTACTATTCTCTGAACTTTCCTTTCCCCAGTTCCAATTTCATTTCTCAGTCATGCAGAACAATGTGGTGTAACCCAAAAAGGAGTCAGAGTTAAATGGAAAAGGGTAGGTTATGCTGTAGCGTGCAAAATACAGGATGCCGGTGCTGCTGAATGCTAATGAGCAAATATTTGGTCTAACCCCAATCAGTCATAATCAAATAATTAATTCAGGTACTGACCTGAATTTCTGAAGGCAATGGGCATTTAATTTTTTTTCCCAGTATGAGAACAGTAGTTCACTGAATGCACTCATTTTTTTTGCAAAATAAATTCACGTCATCTCAGTTTCCCAAAAGCTTAATAGAGTAATGTGCACTTACAAAAATTCATACAGGGAAGGTTAATAATATTTTGGCTCCCAAACAGACTCTCTTCAAGATCAATGTCCATACAGCAGTCTGTTTCATTAGTCTTTAAGTACAGTGGAAGTACCAAAGGGTTGTTCAATATCTCCCCTTCATCTTCAGTCCCACCACCAATACATTGTATTTATTAAATAAAATGCTACTCAAACAGGAATTTAAAGTGGCTGCTCACAGTGAATATCTCGCTGCATTTAGACACTTTCTACGTTTAAAATTGTAAACTGGTATTTGAGCCGGCAATGATAGCTCAGGTGTTTCATTCTTCTTGCTTTTTTTTGGTTCCCATGAGACAGCAAGGGGAAGGGTCGATTGTGTCTGTGTCTGGTATGTACTTTGCACAATACCTTCATCCTGCAAATTTAGGATTAGTCCTTGGCATGTATGCATGGGTGCTAATGTTGAATCTACTGGCCATATCCTCCGCTGATGGAACTTGGCATAGCTCTGCTGAAATCAGTGGAGCTACATCAATTTACACCAATTGAGTGTTTTTTCATGTCTGTGTTGCCTTGAAGAATCTGGGATCTGCCAAATGTGATAGGTTGTGTTAGCTATTATAACATGCACTTTCAGAATCTAAAATCCAGGTTAATTAAATCTGGGTGTGACTGCTTGAGATTTGCCTCAGGAATTTAGTTTTAGCTACTAAAGAGAGAACAAGACAAAGCTGCTAGATAAAGTTAAATGGTAGCAGAAGTTGGCTAGAATGCTACTTGTGATCTTCAAATTCCTTGGAAATACCCCTTTTCTGTATAATAAATCTGAAACAATATATTCAGGAAATCCAAGTGGATGCTCTGTGAATCTTGGAAACAAAAGAAATGTCCCCTCTAGTTTTATCCTTATTCCTTAGCTGTATTGTTTTGTTATACACGAGTTATTTTTCTATTTATTTTTCTCCATTTTGTAAATACAACCATTTCTATGAAATGGGGGGAAGGATGTGACAGGTCATGTCTCAGGAGGAAGGCAGAGGTGGCTGAGTGCAGACAAGAAGTGGAATGGATCATTCAGTATCTCTCTTCTGTGCTAGCAATGTGCGACTTTATTTCTGGGGATGCTGCTATGGTACTTCACTGCACAGGTAATCAGATAAGTATAGCAAATAATACAACAGTTTTCATCTCAAAGATGATGATGCCTACAATTGACTTCCTTATAGATGTTGCAATGGCTCTTAGGGTACCCAGCACTGTGAGTCACCTTGTTACCCTCTGCCCCTGTGAGAGGGAATCTTCCTTGTTGTAGCTGTGTGTTAGCTCCCTTTCAGCCACTCAAACATGCTCCTCTGGGCGATACCAGCCCTAACTTCCTCTTGCAGGTTAACAAGAGGTGAACCCCAGTCCCTGAGCCTCTTTGAATCATCCCCCCTGTGATATCCAGCCCCTAACACTAGCTACTCACAGATACTCCTGATCATTTGCAGCCAAAGAAGCAGTGAACCCCAATTTATCAGTTTTATTTTAAACCACCTCTCCTGTAAACCACACAGCACTTGTGAGCACTTATAATAAAACAAAAGTGGTTTATTTAAGGAAGAATAAACATTTAACTGGAAGAGAGAGAAAGTGATGGAAACAACTGGTTACAACATAAAACAAAATCCTAAAACATGAACCTGGGTTTACATGTCTTTATAGTTACCTCTCCTATGTAATAAAGTAGCAATGTTCAGTTTCTTGCAGAGCTGGCTGGCTTCATGAGAACCGGAATCCAAGTGTTCATGAAAGTAGGGTTACCATATATCTGGTTTCCATGGCCATTGCCTCTTTTTTGATCCTCCACTCTCTGTCCATCAGGATTTTTCAAATAAGAGGCAATGTCCAGGTTTTTTGCGGAACAGACATTGCAGATCAGAAAGAGCCTTGATTGGTCCGCTTCCCGATTGATCCCTCCCCTTCATCCACATCTGATTGGTCCCTCACAGCTCCTGGATTCTGCCCACCCAGGCCCTGGCTCCCAGCCCTGGAGAATGGGGCCTGCAGGGAGGCGCTGTCTGTCTGTATCATGGGTCTGTGCCAGCCTTCCACTTTGGCAGGGAGCGACACTGAGTCCCCCTCCAGCATCCCTCTACAGTACACACCCACACCCCTCCAGTACCCAGGGCCGGCTCCAGGCACCAGCCCACCAAACTTGTGCTTGGGGCGGCACATGGAGGGGGGTGGCGTGGTGCGGTGCTCCGGCCGCCAGGGAGAGCGGAGCCCCGGCCGAGCACTCCGCCCTCCTCCCAGGGCTCCGGCCGCCCTCCCCCTCCGGCGCCCTCCCCCCGGCCGCCGGGGAAAGCGGAGCCCCGGCCGGGGCTTGCCGCACTCCCCCCGGCGCTCTGGTCGCCCTCCCCCCCCGTGCCCTCCCCTGCCGCGCTGGGGGCGGGGGGGAGGCAGCCGGGGGCTTTTTTGCCTGGGGCGGCAAAAAAGCCAGAGCCGGCCCTGCCAGTACCTCCCAACTGTATCCCCCTTCCATTTCCCCCCTCCCCTCCTCCAGCAGTGTCTTCTTTTTGGGAACCTGAAACATGTTAGCCTTACATGAAAGCCCCCTATTGGACTCCAGGAGGGTCTTACCCTGTCTCTTGTGCCCCCTCTCAGCTGTGCTGTGGTGAAACAGGACCTGGGGAAGGGGAGGAGTTACCTGTTGGGGTGCAGGAGAATATGGAGGTGGGTCTCATCCTGTCTCTTGCATGCTCTCTCTGCCATGCTATGATAGTGCAGGGGGTGGGGGGCAGCATTTGGGGTGCTGCAGTGGGACGGCAGGGTGGAACATCAGTAGGTGGGGAGTGTAGAGAGGTGCAAGGCCCTGGTGGGAGTTTGGTGGGGTTGTAGATGGATGGGGAGGGGTGGGGGTCAGTGGATGGGTAGCAGTGTCTGTGTGTGGGGGGGGAATCTGTAGTGAGGTTAATAGGTGGGGAGGACTGTAGGTGGAGGGTATAGAAGGCATGAAGGTTTTTTAAGGGAGAATCTGACTGCAAAGGCTAAGGGTGATTGGCTCAGTGACAGTGAAGATCGATGTGGTGATACATTACTAGAGTAGTTAGGCTGTGCAGGGCTGAGTTGTGAAGGACCTTAAAGGTAAAGGTCTTAATAATGGTAAAATTTGTGTTTGATGTGAAGGGTGAGAGAGTAAAGCCTGTGGAGAGGCTTGACATGGCCAGAGCAACGAGCCAGATAAGTGGCTTTGGCAGCATTTTGGATGGACGTGAGTAGTTGAGTCCGGTGGGGAAGAGGTTGCAGTAGTCAAGACATGGAATGATGAGAGCCCAGACAAAAGCACTGAAGGTGGAGAGAAAGGAAAGGCAGAGGTTTGGCAGAAAGAAGTGGCAAGACTGAGATGTTAGATGTGTGGAACTAAAGAGAGTCAAGTCAAAGATGACGTTAAGAGCCTGTACTCACTAGTGTTTACTTTGATATAACTTAAGTCGCTCAGAGGTATGGAAAAGCCACCCCCTGCCCTGCGCAACATAAGTGACACCAATCTAAGTGCCAGCATGGACAGTGATATGTCAGAAGCTCTCCCGCCGACATAGCTACAGCCGCTTGGGGAGGTGGAGTAATGACGCTGACGGGAGAGCTGTGTCCTGTCGGCATAGAGCACCTGCACTAGCTGCGCTACAGTGGCATAGCTACATCAGTACAGTGTAGCTAATGTAGACTGGCCCTAATGGAGGTACAGTGTAGTCACTTGGAGACTTGTGAAGTTTGAATTATCACTAGCCACCTGACCAGGAACACCTACTCTCCCAAGTAACAGAGGGGTAGCCGTGTTAGTCTGGATCTGTAAAAAGCAACAAAGAGTCCTGTGACACCTTATAGACTAACAGATGTCTTGGAGCATAAGCTTTCGTGGGTGAATACCCACTTCGTCAGATGCATGTTTTTATTCTTCATTTCAGATTATCACTTTATTACGTTTTTATTTAAGACTCTTCAGAAAGGACCAATTCATACAAGCTTGTTACATATATACATATATTTTTAAGGAAATCAGCTTTACAATACCAGCTACTAGAAATGGATCTTATTTAACAGTACAGTACCTAAGCATTTAATTCAATTTTCTAAATAAAACATACAGGCAAACATTTTAAAGTATCAATGCCTAAATGGAAGCTGGAATGTGCTCAGCACTTTTGAAAGTCGGGCCACTTTGATGCAGGTGTCTAATATGGACATAGGTACCTCACCTTAGCAATAACATTTGTAAATTCTTGCCATTGAAGCTTTCAAGATGCTTGTCTCCTGTGTATTTCACAGGACTGATAGATTTAGAATACTAGAATTATTTTAAAAGAGAGCCAGGAATCTAACTATTTACAATCTTTATATTGTCTCCCTATTATTGGGCTGTATTGAACGTATAAGATTATTTTGCAAAAGATTATTTTTATATAGTAATGTTAACATCTCTTCCAAAATAATTAACATGAAAGCTCCTTTCTTATCCTCAAATTATCAGACCCTCAGAGTTTTTCCAAAATAGCCTGCACAGACCTTCAGCATTTTTTTTTAATTAAAAAAATTAATAAGAGCCAAGCTTATTTCCCAGAAATATTAGTAATAAGGATTTTAGCAGGGTAGACTGTCAGGGTCACAGGTCAGGATGGCTGTTCTGCTAGTACAGGATGCATTAGGCATGACAGACTATAATTTGAATAATGTGATCTTAGGTGTGATGACTGATGCACCTCCAAAGCTAGAAAGAAAACATGTAACTGGAAATCTGGAGTCTTGGCTTACATGTCAAACAGTTGTTTTATATTTGCAAAGTCATTTGATGGAGTTGTTCAGATATCAATTAAGGGTCAGCAAACAAATAGAGCCTGTTATTTGTATGTTAGGCACATAAAAGGAAAGATCAGAACCAAACAATTTCCACTAGTTCCCCAAAGTCCCATCAATTCAAACCTCCATATTTCATTATGGAAGTGACAGTATAGCTTAGAGAGGGTTCTGAAACTGGCTTAAAATGGGATAAATGCATGCTTTTCTTTATGTATCAATGGTGGGACAGTTTGGGAACCTGTCCATGTGAACTTATGAATTCCAGTTTGATTTTATGAACACTCTGTATCAGGGGCGATGGCTTCATCCTAAAAGGGGGGGGGCATGAGGCCCCGCCTCCTCCGTGTCCCCACCCGTGCCAGAAGCTGGAACTGGGCCGGAAGCCCAGGTCATTCCACCTGCCTGAGGTGGAGGGGACCAAGAGCAGCCCCCAGCCCATATTCCAGCCCCCTTGGGCCCCTCACCCAGGGAAGATGGTGGGTCCACAGCTTCCTACAGCTGCTCATGTGGCTCTTACCCCTGCCTGGCTCCTGCTTCTGACCTGGCCTGGGGGTAGGACCTCAGGGGGCAGAGAAGGGGCAGGGGGCCTGGCCCATGGCGAAAAGTGGAAGGGCCATGGCCCTTTGGCTCCCCTGTTCCCGCACCCCTGCTCTGTGTGTTTATACCCTTATGGTTGTATTTCACTGTATCCTTGCATTATACCTCCTGTGTTAAGGGGAGGAGACTTAGCACCTGAGAGTCTTCTCCTTAATGGTATGCAGTGTAGTTGTAGTTGTGTCAAGCCCAGGGTATTAGAGAGACAAGGCGGGTGAGGTAATATCTTTTATTGAACCAATTTCTGTTGGTAAGAGAGACAAGCTTCTGAGCCACACAAAGATGACCAGAAGATGAGTTCTGAGTAAGCTTGAAAGCTTGTCTCTCTCACCAACAGAAGCTGGTCCAATAAAAGATATTACCTCACCCACCTCTGTCTCTCTGCTCCTTAATGGGACAGTCATTAAGGTTCATGAAGGACTGAATAACCCTGCTCTAGCAGAACAATGAGGTGACTAATGCCCAGGGGAAGCCATTCTTCCAAGCAGGCTAGTACAGGATGCATTAGGCTAAGCTATCAACCAAGCAACTGATCACCTAAGGAGGGAATTGAAGTGGTCACCTGGCAAAGGTGACTGAAACTTTATTAAAAGCACTGGCTTCAGCAAGAGACCAAAGGCTGCAGGCCATGACCAGAAGCAGACAAAGTGTAGTAGGAGAAGATAAGGAATTCTGGACCCCATGAAAAAGACACTGATGGAATGCCAAAGGTCTCATGGAGTGGTGAGAAAACAGGCCAGGATTTGGATGCAGGTTTTGTTTTTCTATAGATTGGTATATCTCACGTGCTGTCTCAGAGCAAACTGCATGTGGGTTTAGAAATTCCTTTGCTGACTCTGTGTGTTACTTGCTTATACTGTCATGTAGTCCCCAAAGAAGGAAACAATAAGCCAGAGTGTCCACAGCTTAGGTGGAAATCTGAGAGTGTGCAGTAGCTAGTGGGGAGATGGCACCAGGCTTAAGTAATTTGACTATAGCAGAGATCGGCAACCTTTGGCATGCGGCCTATCAGGGAAATCCACTGGCGGGCTGGGATGGTTTGTTTACCTGCAGCGTCCGCAGGTTCATCCAATTGCAGCTCCCACTGGCTGCGGATCACTGTTCCAGGCCCATGGGGGCTGTGGGAAGTGGTGTGGGCTGAGAGATGTGCTGGCTGCTGCTTCCTGCAGCCCCCATGGGCCTGGAACAGCAAACCAAGGCCAGTGAGAACTGCGATAGGCCGAACCTGCAGACGCTGCAGGTAAACAAACCATCCTGGTCCTCCAGCGGATTTCCCTGATGGGCTGTGTGCCAAAGGTTGCCGATCTCTGGACTATAGGGTACCCACTGAGAAAAGGGGTGTCAGACACCGAATCTGCACCTGAAGTGTAAGCCTAAAAGCCCAGAGTCAGAGAGATGATACCTAAACTCTGTCAGTCCCATCAAGCCAAAAGCAAGTGGAACACAAAAGTTTGGGTTCAGAACAGCAGCCTGGTAAGTGTCCACAAAAGGGAGCTTGTCCAGAGTTGTAAAAGATGGTCTTTCAGTGTGAAACTTCACGTATTGTTGTTATGCCTTTTGAATTTTACATGCCATTTTTGATTGGTTTCACGTATCATTTAACGGAAAGTATTTGAAATTGGTCTTTGGCTGAAAGTATTCTGGCATTCTAATATCTTATTGTCAAAGTATTTCTTTAAAAGAAAAGAAATAGGGTAATTTGTTTCCATCATTCTTTATAACGGAATGGTTTTCTTTTACCAGAAGCTGAAAAATAATCTCCAAAATAACTCACTGAGAATTTCATTATTTCAATATGTCTACCATCACCCATTAGTCTCTTTATGATTAAGGCCACAGGCAGCCTACTTAAAATGGTCACTGTTTCCCCATAACCTCTGCAGGATGAAGTTTGGGCTGCCCTTTGCAAAATGGCCACAGCTTCCCATTTTTCCCACTGAGAGTGAAACCAAGCTACAGTCCGGAGGCAGAAAAGGCAAAAGAGGAATAGGTGGGTGTGTATGCAGGGAAATATGGACGAGGGTGTTCTTGTGAGCCTTGCAGGACAAGAAATAATGGGCTTAGTCTGCAAGGGAGATTTAGGTTAGATATTAGGAATAGCTTTCTAATTATAAGGGTAGTTAAGCTCTGCAATAGGCTTCTAAGGGAGGTGCTGGAATTCTGTCCCTGGAGGTTTTTAAGAACAGATTGGATGAACACTGGTCGGGGGTGGTCTAAGTTTACTTGGTCCTGCCTCAATGCAGGGGGGTCGATTTGATGACCTCTCAAGGTCCCTTCCAGCCCTACATTTATATGATTCTATAAGCTCACCTGTCTCTTCATATCACAAAACACAATAACAAAAACTTCCACAGAGTAGCCAACTTCCTAGCTGAAAATAGCAGATAGGGGTTTAATGAAAATGAGACAAAATCTATCTAAAGCCTATTGAAGTTCATAGTTTTTAAGACAGGACAGAACCATTCTTATCATCTTGTATAACAGTGGCCATAGAGTTTCACCCAGTGATTCCTGTATAGCCCATGTTTACTCAGTGTGGTTCTCTGTCCTCCTCTAGTATCTGGACCACATATGGAGATTTGAGTCTGCTACAGACATTTGGTAGCAGAGGTAGGTCTTACCCCAGGTGTTAGAGGCTCATACGTTTAGGTCCAGAGGTCCCAGGTTTCTATTCCTGTTGCCAACAGCCTATCCAGGGATGATGTGTTACTTCTGCATCAAATTCAATAATGTGAGGTGGACATAGAACATATTTTTCAGAAAGAGATTAGTTTTCATTTAAAGACATCAAGTAATGGAGAATCTATCACATTGCTTGCTAAGCTATCCCAATGGTTAATTACCCTCACTGTTACAATTTGCTCTTTACTTCCAGTTTCAATTTTTCTAGCTTCAGCTTTCTGCCTGTAATTCTTGGAAAGACTCCCATCTACTTCAACGGGCTGTAGATCAGGCCATAAATGTGCAAAGTGCAGTACCATCTGTCCTATGTTGTCTCTTTTATGCAAATTGCACAATTACATTTGCTTGTGAAACGCTAATGGAAAGGAATAATGTATCTGATACTATAAACTTCTAAGAGAAGAAAAGCTCTGATCTATTGTTATTAATATAATATTAAAAAAAATACCAGTGCAATTAGTAGGATCAGAGACTTTGGAGATAAAAGCCATACAATGTTTTAACCATTCAAACAGCATACTCCAAAAAGAAGGCTGAACAAACTACTATAGCACATCCTAGATGCATTGAGCTTTTTTGCGTGCTGGAGTCTTTATAGTTTCCCTGACTGAACTGTTTTTAAGATGATGCACATGTATTTTACAAAGCCTTGTTCAAATTATTTTTAATTTTGATATATGTTCCAGCTTCTTTAGCAGCTCTAACAAGTTATTAATTGACCATAAAGTTAAGCACATGGCCTGAACCTGCTCTCCATAAACTGAAATAGTATAGGACCCTACAGATAGTCTAATGAGCAAGTTTAAAAAGCTTAAAAAACACTAAAACAAAACATTGACATCTGTGGTTCTTAAGCATAACTGGCCTTGGGAGGATTATTCCATTGTCAGGGAAATCCTCCAGTGTCATACAGCCACTATAGCATCTGCCATGCCAACCCCACACTTCTGTGCAGAATCAGGGGTATGACCAGTTGAAAGGAGGTGCTGCCAAGGCTTCCCTGTCTCCCCAACTGTCAAACAGCCTTTTTTGGGCCATTGACAGCTGATGAACAACAGAGCAACCCCCAGGCAGTTCTAGCTTACACTAGATAGTTAGCCAATCTGGGATTGGAGGAGTACAAAGGTGGCTTCAACAAACCTTACTTTCCTTGGAAAATGCTAATTTGCTGGACCAAAATGTTATGCCAAAGCTATTGCAGATGTGACAAAACTTTCACCAAAATCCAATGGAAACCTGCTGGTGTTTCAGGGTCAACAGACACACACCAGGGAGTCGGCCAGTACCCTGAATCACAGCTGGAGCTTCCAGGGTCTGTGGCAGATTTACCGTGCAATCTATCCCAGGGCTGGGGACCATGGTAATTCTAGGACCCAGACTGGAGCCAGGGTTTTCAGGGGTTTCAGGCTCAATCGCCATGCAGCTGAGAATTTGAAAGCCTTGTGTCACTGGGCAGCAAAATGGCAGATGAAATACAATATTGATAAATTCAAAGTAATGGATGTTGGAAAACATAATCCCAACTATACATATAAAATGATGGGGTCTAAATTAGCAGTTACTACTCAAGAAAGAGATCTTGGAATCGTTATGGCTAGTTCTCTGAAAACATCCACTCAATGTGCAGCAGCAGTCAAAAATGCTAACAGAATGTTGGGAATCATCACGAAAGGGATAGATAATAAGATAGAAGATATCATATTGCTTCTATATAAATCCATGGTACGCCCGCATCTTGAATACTGCATGCAGATGTGGTTGCCCCATCTCAAAAAATATATATTGGAATTGGAAAAGGTTCAGAAAAGGGCAACAAAAATGATTAGGGGTATGAAACAGATTCCATATGAGGAGCGATTAATAAGACTGGGACTTTTTAGCTTGGAAAAGACACAACTAAGGTGGCATATGATAGAGCAGGGATCGGCAACTTTTGGCACGCGGCCCACCAGGGTAAGCCCACTAGCACGCTGGGCCGGTTCGTTTACCTGCCGCATCCGCAGGTTCAGCCGATTGCAGCTCCCACTGGCCACGGTTTGCCGCTCCAGGTCAATGAGGGCTGCAGGAAGCAGCACGGGCCAAGGGATGTGCTGGCTGCTGCTTCCCGCAGCCCCCATTGGCCTGGAACGGTGAACTGCGGCCAGTGGAAGCTGTGATCAGCCGAACCTGTGGACACAGCAGGTAAACAAACTGGCCCGGCCCACCAGGGCCTTACCTAGTTGGGCCGTGGGCCAAAGGTTGCCGATCCCTATGATAGAGATCTATAAAATCATGTCTGGTGTGGAGAAAGTAAATAAGGTAGTATTTCTTCACACAGCACACAGTCAATCTGTGGAACTCCTTGCAAGAGGATGTTGTGAAGGCCAAGCCTATAACAGGGTTCAAAAAAGAACTAGATAAATTCATGGAGGATAGATCCATCAGTTAGCCAGGATGGGCAGGGATGGTGTCCCTAGCCTCTGTTTGCCAGAAACTGGGAATGGGCAAAAGGGGATGGATCACTTGCTGATTACCTGTCCTGTTCATTCCCTCTGAAGCACCTGGCATTGGCCACTGTCGGAAGGCAGGATATTGGGCTAGATGGACCTTTGGCCTGACCCAGTATGGCTGTTCTTATGTTATTTTCTCAGATTCCACTCCCTGCTGTGCAGCTGGAAGCCTGGTAGTCCCGGAAGTCCCAACACTAACTGGGACTTGGCTCCTGGCTCTGCACGAGGGAGACTGGAAACCGTGAGAGCCAGGGCCGGCTCCAGGCACCAGCCTGGCAAGCAGGTGCTTGGGGCCGCTGCTCCGGAGAGGGGTGGCACATCCAGGTATTCAGCGGCAATTCGGCGGACGGTCCCTCACTCCCGCTGGGAGCAAAGGACCTCCCGCCGAATTGCCGCCGCAGATCGCGATCGTGGCTTTTTTTTTTTTTTTGGCTGCTTGGGGCGGCCAAAACCCTGGAGCCGGCTGTGACGTTATTGATATAATCTGGGACCATATAGATCATTGTTGCAACCAAGGTCCTGTAGTGGCACCCAAATCTTGTATAAAGGGGGTCAAATGGGGTGTCTAAGACAAGGTTATGGTTTACTGGTTATGATTATGCTGTCTATATGTGTGTATCAATTTTGTAGTTGAAGTTATGAATATTGGCTCTATACTGTCTGTATTTCAAACTTATGCTATGCTGCTGGGTGACATCCCAGACAAACTGGTGTTAGCTCTGCCTAGCCTGCTTGATGGCCCATTAAGGACCATCAGCTATACAATGGACCCATTGAGAGAAGGCAAATATGCCTTGAGACTCAGCAAAGTATGCAGGAACTTGCCCATGTGACTCCAGACTCCATTTTGCTGTAATTTTCCACAGTAAGAACAAAGAGGTGTTCTTACACCTGGAAAAGACTATATAAGGCTAATGCCTCATCTCCATCTTGTCTTCAATCCTGCTTCATACCTCTGGAGGAACTTTGCTACAAGCTGAAGCTTTGAACAAAGGACTGAAGACCCATCCCAGCGGGGGATGTATTCCAGAGACTTGATTTGAACCTGCAGTTTATTCCATCGCTGCTGCAAGCCTGAACCAAGAACTTTGCCATTACTGTATGTAATTGATTCCATTTAACCAATTCTAACTCTCATCTCTATCTTTTTCCTTTTATGAATAAACCTTTAGATTTTAGATTCTGAAGGATTGGCCATAGCGTGATTTGTGGGTAAGATCTGATTTGTATATTGACCTGGGTCTGGGGCTTGGTCCTTTGGGATCAGGAGAACCTTTTTCTTTTACTGGGGTATTGGTTTTCATAACCATTTGTCCCCATAACGAGTGGCACTGGTGATAATACTGGGAAACTGGAGTGTCTAAGGAGATTGCTTGTGAGACTTGCGGTTAGCCAGTGGGGTGAGACCGAAGTCCTCTTAGTCTGGCTGGTTTGGTTTGCCTTAGAGGTGGAAAAAACCCCAGCCTTGGGCTGTAACTTCCCTATTTGAGCAATTTGTCCTGAGTTGGCACTCTCAGTTGGGTTCCGCCAGAACCGCATTGTCACACCGGCCCTGCTGAGAGCCCCAACTGGAGGTCTTGGAATAGGCTCCCAGGGTCCATGTGGAGTACCCTAGGGCCAGGGGCTGCTTCAGAGTCTCAGACCCTGGGAGGTCCTGCAAATTCTGACTGAAATTGAAATTCTTCACAGTTTCATGACTGCTATTGCATGTCAGTTTCATTCATTATACGCCAGTCATATTTCATGTTTCTGAAACTATTTTTTTGGGGTGGGGAGTTTCTTATTTTGGTGAGAAACCCACAAAAATGTCAGTTTCAGTTCAGTCATAACAAATTATTATTTTATTATTATTTTTTAATTTTCAATGTGGCCCCCCAAACCAAAAAATCAATTATTCACTCAACTCTGTACACTATTATACTCCTCAGATTAAGCAAAGGATCAATTTGTGATGTGTTTTATTTTGTTTGTTTGGGGCTGTTTGTTTCATTTGTTTTCCTGATTTTCAGAGTTAAATTTAGGGAAATTACAACAGCTCATTGCTTAAGAGCAAAAATAACTTCTCTTGGTTTTTTTTCTTTAAAGTGTTTCCCTTCAATGTGTGTGTGTGTGTGTGTGTATGTGTGTCACAAATTAAGCTAAAAGAATATTATTTAGGTTGCAAAGTCAAGCATTCAAAAGTTAGGAAATACCAGATTTATGGTTGTTTGTACAAATTCTTTCTCCTTGATGCTCGAAAGGCAAAAAGGCACACATTTTATAAAGCTTTAGCCAGGAAAGGTATCTAAGAAAATACTATGGTATTTTTTTGAAACCGTTAAAATGAAATGTACAAACTTTAAACAATGTCATAATATTATACCAGAGGGATCGATAAATGTTTTTAGATATGTTTTAGATGTTGGCTGGATGTAGCTAAGAAATTGGCATACTGCCATACAGTATGGAAGTGCCCATTAATCTAACCAACATGGAAAATGTTGTTTTACTGTTTCTAAAAATGACTGAACCATGTAGGGCAACTGAACTGGGCCCCTCAATGATCTGCCAGCAGATCCCTCCTATGAAGGGACTTCAGCTTGAGTACTTGTATATGGTATGGAGAGAAAAGCTGCCTCTTAAGTAGGCAGATCCCAAACTATTTAGGGTTTTATAATGCAAAGCCAATAGATGTGAAGAATATGTGTTGAGATGTATATGGGTGAGTATATAATCATTAGCAAGGAGTGTAGGTATTGGTTGAAGATTTTATTTTTAAATAGCTGCACATCTCTAGTGTGTTGTATATCACAATAAATGTTTGTTGTGGAGACAGCATTGAATCATTTTGACACATTACATTATGCATCTTAACAATGTGACATGCCTAAATGTCACAATACCAACCCACTGTTCCAAATGTGAAACATTTGCCTTTACTTCTCATTCAGAAAGGACCTATCATTTTAGAGGAGGATTCCTCAAACAGAAATAGCATGATGGAAGCTAAGACAAGTACCTGTGAAGGTCACAGATTGTCAATGTCAAGAAATTCAGACACAATCATTGGAAGTAGGATGTTTTTCTTCAATGTATATTATAGATTGTTCTCAGAAATCTATGTTGTCTAGGTAGAGTCTTGAGGAAACTGTAAAGACTCATTTGCAGCATTGTAATATGTCACTGAAGTATAATTGTCAGTCAAATTGTGATGGCACATGATCTGAAACAATTAAAACAGTAAAGTACCAACTGGCAAGCCACAAACTAATGCATCAGTGTCAAGGCTGCTTCCCCACTTTGAACTTTAGGGTACAAATGTAGGGGCCTGCATGAAAACTTCTAAGCTTAACTACCAGCTTAGATCTGGTCCGCTGCCACCACTCCCAAAATGCTAATTCCCTTCCCTGGGTAGCCTTGAGAGACTCTTCACCAATTCCCTCGTGAATACAGATCCAAACCCCTTGGATCTTAAAACAAGGAGAAATTAACCATCCCCTTCCTTTCTCCCACCAACTCCTGGTGGATCAAGATCCAACCCCCTTGGATCTAAAAACAAGGGAAAAAATCAATCAGTTTCTTAAAAAGAAGGCTTTTAATTAAAGAAAAAGGTAAAAATCATCTCTGTAAAATCAGGAGGGAAAATAACTTTACAGGGTAATCAAACTTAAAGAGCCCAGAGGAATCCCCTCTAGCCTTAGGTTCAAAGTTACAGCAAACAGAGATAAACACTCTAGCAAAAAGGTACATTTACAAGTTGAGAAAACAAAGATAAAAACTAACACGCCTTGCCTGGCTGTTTACTTACAAGTTTGAAATATGAGAGACTTGTTCAGAAAGATTTGGAGAACCTGGATTGATGTCTGGTCCCTCTCAGTCCCAAGAGCGAACAACTTCCCAAAACAAAGAGCACAAACAAAAGCCTTCCCCCCACCAAGATTTGAAAGTATCTTATCCCCTTATTGGTCCTCTGGGTCAGATGTCAGCCAGGTTACCTGAGCTTCTTAACCCTTTACAGGTAAAAGGATTTTGGAGTCTCTGGCCAGGAGGGATTTTATAGTACTGTACACAGGAGAGCTGTTACCCTTCCCTTTATAGTTATGACAATCAGCCACCCGGAAAAGAATCCTATGTTTTTCATACATGACTCCATTACTAACTGGACAGTATAAAACTATGGAACATGTATTTGCAAAAATTTTACATTTACATTTTCCCTGAATTTAATATTTTCATGAAATTTTCACAAAAGTAGTAATTTGGCTGTTAAATCATGTGGAAATCATTATATTTAATTGTTTGCATAATGAAAACAATTTATCTCAAAAAGGGATCTATTTTGTCTGTAATGATTGATGTTTAGCTTTATAATTTATCTAAAAATTTCAAAAAGATTTCACAAACACAATGAAAAGCAGAAGACACACTGATTTCATTGAAACTATTTGCACAACTCCATTGGACTAGATTGTATAGCCTTTGCTCATGCTGAGTAATACCATACCCTGCGAACAGGCCCATTTAAATTGATGGCCTAAATCAAGTCCTCCTGGCACAGATTTCTATCCATACCCACAGAAGTGGTCTTGTTTACATTCTCCTCCTCCAAACCATGTGGAGGCCTCTGTGAAGGTCTGGGTATCTGCATGAGAGAAGGGAAGCCAGGGTCCATCCCTAGGGAGGTGCGGGACCTGGGACAAATCAGCCCCTGCTGGCTTGAGGGCCCTGCTCTGCATCGGTGGCTGGGCCGGCGGGACAGATCCAGCCTGCTGCTGGGCTGCCTGGGTTGGCAGCGGAGCCCTGGGTGCGCAGGGCCGGCAGCTGGGAACCCGGGTGTGGGGCTGGCAGCTAGGAGCCCAGGGGTGCTGCAGCACCCCCTGCACCTCTAGTTCCCACATCTCTGTCTTCCGGGACTAATGGCACCAGCCAATAACACCAGCCCACAAGGCCCCACAAAGCACAGGCTCTGAGGGGAGCAGACTGGGTGGTCAGGGGGAGAAGTCAGTGGGCCAGGTTCAAGGTTGTGTTTAGTTTGGTCAGAAAAGATAATACAGATGAAGGCTATGCTAGTTTTTCCAAGCAGTAACTTGTGAGGATTCCGCAGGCATCAATAGCCTGGTGTCAATCCCTGGTAGTACAGTTGCAATTAGGGTGACCACATGTCCCGATTTTATATGGACAGTCCTGATTTTTGGGGTCTTTTTCTTATATAGGCTCCTATTACCCCCCCTCCTGATTTTTCACACTTGCTGTCTGGACACCCTAGTTGCAATGGAGTTGTGCAGCCAAGGAGTTGAAGGTGGGGGGAGTACCAGAGCCCGAGTGAAAGCACCAGACCTCAGAACAGATGTCCTGCACCTCCTGCAGATCATTCAGGCTTCACTATTGCAACTCACATCGCCTGTGAAGATTATAGCAGTTTCTTAAATAGGAAACATGCTAAGAGCACCGGACACAGTTGCTGTGCATGCTCCATTGTCTTTCTATTGATTACCAAATACAATTCAAGTTCCTGTTGAGGGATCTTATCTTCAAAACTTTTAATGGTTTAGAACAAGTGTTCGCCTGTGACCCTCCACGACAACTTGCTCATTAGGAATATAAAGCAGAGAGAAAGTAGGTTCAAATGTTCAAGATCATGGGCCAGGAAGTTCTCTACAATGAGGTCCCAACTGTGGAACTCCTTTCCACAGGTGATCAGATACATTGCTCTTTTCTGAACACAATGCAAAATGTACCTTTTCCAAAAGCCATCCTGTAATAATAAAACCTGTAGAACAAAGAAAAGGGGCATAGGGAGCAGAAAAATAATAGGAAACAAAATACCAGCCAATCCTTTACTGTCTAAAAGAAAGGTTTATTATAAAGAAAAAAGAAAGAACAAGAAAAGAGATGCTAAATGGTAAAACATACATACAAAGACTTCAAAGTCCATTTATCAGGTTCCTACCAGTATTGGTGAGTTTGCTGGCTTGAAAGTCCATCTGGAACACGTCCACTGCTTGGATGGGTCATTCAGTCCTTTGTTCAGAGCTTCATTTGTAGAAAGTTTACTCCAGAGGTAAGAAGCAGGATTAAAGACAAAATGGACAAGATGCAGCTGCCTTTTATAGTCTTTTGCCATGAGGCCTGTGCTTCCTTTGTTTCCAGCACAAGCTGCCCAGCACATGGCTTGGAAACCTTTTCTGTCCATAGGCCTTCCCCTGCATGTCTTGCTGAATTATAAAGTGTATCCCTTTCCTTCTCTCAATGGGTCAGTTGTGTAGCTGATGGTCCTTAATGGGCCAGCAAGCAGGCTAGGCAGTGCTGATGCCAAACTGTCTGAGGGTGTCACCCAGAAGCATAGCCCAAGTTTGGTAATACAGACATACATACATATCTATAAACCAAAATACAAAGGTGATACAAACACATAAATGAGATGATCATATCTGGCAAATCATAACATTTTTGCAGATATCTTACATGGCATATCTGGCATAACTCATTGCAATTTTACAATATTGGTTTCATAATATGCTAAAGGATCCCCCAGATTCCATACAGCATCACAGTAGGGTCTTCTTGAATATGCATAATGCCACCTGAATACTAAAGTTATGGGAACATCAGGAATATGATAGAAAGAAGAGATGAAATTGAGTGTACATTCAACTGGAAAAAGTTAGATGTAGCGTTTAGATGGGCTTTCTGTCCATGCATCCCTTCTACCTAAAAATAGATCTGGGACGTCGCATTTACTAACGCAATCTTGAATCTGTTTTTCTGGTCTGTTTACATTATGCCCCTGACCAAAGGACATTACCTTTGATTAAAGGATCAAATCTCTGCCAGACTCTCCAACCCATCCTCCCAAATGAGTCATATCATCGTGCTATTGTACTTGCCAAAAGAGTATCTAGGAAATAAAGTACTAGCTCCTAATCAGAGTCTTAGAATTCACCTTCAAGGTGACTATGCTAAAGTAACTTTAAGGTCACTGCAAGTGGGGGGGGGGGGGAAGAATTGATGGATGAGAAATAATAAAGCAGACAATCTTTAGTTTCAAATATCAGAATAACTCAATGTCCACACTTTAATTACTTCAGTCAAAACACATATTTTAGATGCAATTTGTTCACACCGGTATTGTGAAATGTAATGAAAAATTGAAAACACATTTTCCCCCCTAAATGATAGAGCAGCATTACATTTTCCAATACTGTTGGCTGGTTTCTTAAAATTTATGTTTGCGTGTGCCCCAGACAAACTTAGCTCTAGTTTGCTTTATTAAATATTTATTTTCTGTCCAGGAAAAAAATTAAGAAAGTGGGATTTAGTAAAAAATTAAATTTGTGAAATGGAACTAAAATGGTAGTGCTAAAAATATCACTAGAATTAAAAAGCTCATCTCCTATATAGCTCAAGAACAATATCTATTTTTAAATGTAATGACAAAATCACATATTTATTGTGTAATATTTGAAATATTACAAATATCCAATACAGTTTAATTAAATATGAATGAATGTATTGCACACAATGATCTGGGAGATGGGCTAAAATATGACATTAATGAATTAAATAGTCTGTCAATTCAGCACAATGCAGACAAACTGGAAAAAATAAGCATCGGCCAAGAAAACCTTTGAATAAAAATAGCTGTCTAAATGATCACATTGATAATAACTTCTCAACATATTCTCTGGAAAGAGGTATTTCAGAGCTCTCTGAATGGATTCGGTGCTGCTCACAAAATACCACTCTTGGCACTGATTTTAGTTAGATATTACCTCAAAGTTATACCCAGTATTACTAAAAAGGAATGATGTCCCTGTCAATTGACTACATCATTGTTGACTTTTGAAGTGGGCTGTCCTCTAACTCAGTCAGACAGGTAACACCAAACATCTTCCAGGATGCTTGTTGATGCTTCTAGAAGTTATAAAACTCATTCCTCCAAAAAGCTGCCCTAAAACTTAAAACTCCTAAGAAATTTTATAATGGAAACAATTTTAAGAGAAAATAAGAATCCAAGTTAAAGCATACAAAAATCAGGAGATGAAAAAAATAAGGTCCCAATCCAGCTGTGAGATTCACTTGGGTGAATTTCTGTACCTACCCAAACCCACTAAGCGATTGGGACCCAAGGTCATGTATATGACATCTTAACTCCACTGCCCTTCAGTATGTACTTTACATAATCATATTCTACTTTTGAAATAGTTGTGACGGGTTGGATCACAGAAACCCCCTTTGGGACTGCCAATTGATGTGCTGAGACTACCTCTAAGCCCGTTTTCCCTGGCATCTTGGGCTTCAGTGCCCTGCGGAATTTGAGCCAGACACACTAGCTTGCAACAAACCCAGACCCAGGTCTGAACAACATCCCCCAAAAGCTGCAGGCTTAACTGAAAACAGTTTAAGAAGTGCTCCTGTCTCCAGCACTCAGATGCCCAGTTACCAATGGGATCCAAACCCCAAATAAATCAATTTTACCCTGTATAAAGCTTATACAGGATAAACTCATAAATTGTTCTCTCTCTATAACACTGATAGATATGCACAGCTGTTTGTCTCCCCCCGCCCCCAGGTATTAATACATACTCTGAGTTAATTAATAAGTAAAAAGTGGTTTTATTAAATACAAAAAGTAGGATTTAAGTGGTTCCAAGTAATAACAGAGAGAACGAAGTGAATTACCAAGCAAAATAATATAAAACACGCAAGTCTAAACCTAATACAGTACGAAAGTGATTACAGACGAAATCTCTCCCTCAGAGATGTTCCAGTACGCTTCTTTTACAACTAGCCTCCTCCTAGTCTGAGTCCAGCAATCACTCACCCCCCTGTGGTTATTGTCCTTTGTTCCAGTTTCTTTCAGGTATGCTTTGGGGGTGGAGAGGCTATCTCTGAGCCAGCTGAAGACCAAAAATGGAGGGGTTTCCCAGGGGCTTAAATAGACTTTCTCTTGTGGTTGGAGACCCCCTCCTCTCTGCTATGCAGAAAGGTAGCTACAAGATGGAGTTTTGGAATCACATGGGCAAGTCACGTGTCCATGTATGACTCAGGACTTTACAGGTGGCAGCCATTGTTCACATGCTACCTTGAACGTCCTCAGAAAGACTTCTTATGTGGATTGGAGTCTTCCAGGGTTCCATTGTCAGTTAAGTGTTTCTTGATTGGGCACTTAACTTGCAAATTCCTTTCTTAAGAAGCTGACGAAATGCCTTACTAAGGGCTGGTCCACACTAACCCCCCACTTCGAACTAAGATACGCAACTTCAGCTACGTGAATAATGTAGCTGAAGTCAAAGTATCTTAGTTCGAACTTAGCAGGCAGGCAGGCTCCCCCGTCGACTCCGCATACTCCTCCCGTGGAGCAGGAGTACTGGCGTCGACGGCGAGCACTTCCGGGATCGATCCGGGATCGATTTATCGTGTCTAGACAAGACATGATAAATCAATCCCAGAAGATCGATTGCTTACCGCTGGATCCGGAGGTAAGTATAGACGTACCCCAAGGCTACTTAAAATCAAACAAGTACATAGCCAATATTCATAACTTCGAATACAAAAATGATACATGCATACAAATAGGATGAATATATTCAGTAGATCATAACCTTTGCAGAGGTATGTTACAAGGCATATGTAGCACAAAACATATTCCAGTTATGTCTTATATACATTCATAAGCATTTTTCAATAAAGCATTATGGGGTGCAATGTCACAATAGTAATATAGCATGAGCATCCCATAGCACTAGTGCAGTATAAAATCATTAGAAGAAATGGGGTAAAATCCTGATTCCATTAATGTCAGTGGCAAAACGCCCATTAACTTCCGGTATGAAGATTTTCACTATGGCCACTGCCCCTAATTGCTTCCTATTTAAGACTTCAATCCTGCAAGCACTTATGCATATGCACGCAACTACATGTATATGTTGCTTGGCCACTACATAGTAACAATGTTGTATAAGTAAAATTATTTCTTAGTTTAAATAATTAATCAGGCCTAGATGAACTATATTTTACTTCTAAAATGTTTTTTTTTAAATATATGAATCTATATGACCTTCTTGCATTTAGACTAAATTATTTGTTTTTAGTCTGCAGTAACAGTCTCACTTTTCTGGGTAAAGCAAACAGAACATTAACTGGTAAATATATGTCCAGTTTTCCTCTGAGGAGGATGAACAAATGCACATTTGAGACTCATTTTCAATGAGGTGGCATTTGTTAATACAAGCTTTAAATGGATTTAGGGCAGAAAACAAGCAGTAATAACTAATATATTGCAGAACATGTGACAACAGAATATCTGTCCCTTGTAGAAATGAGGTTTTCATTATTTATGTCCCTTTCTGTATATAATGCATATAGTAGATTGCATACATGAATAATTTATTTTCCATCACAGATAATAAGTACTCTAGATTTTGTTTTATTTCAGTTTCAGAAATGAAGTCAAACATTTGAAGTTCTGACTTCAGAAAGTTCAAGGACCCTTATCATTCCCTATGCAAGAATAACCCATCTAGGGGGCAGGAAATGACATTAGGTTTTCTGAATTACCCCATTGAGAGAGGAAGTGATGTGCCCATTCCCCATTATGGATATGAATGATTAGGAAGCTAAAAGACCATTGTGCTGGGACACTTGAAGAGACGCTGTGCCTTTGCATAGGAATGTGAGACATCCTCTCTACAATGGCAACAAGGTCAGGATGTAGGATCTATGTGCTGTGTCTTGTCATGGCTGCACAGTAACAGCCTTGAGGATGACCCAGAGAGAAATAATGTTCCTTGGAGCAGAATTAATTCCCACGTTGAAGTCTGCAAGGGAGCATGTTTCCTGAGTCCAACATGAAATCTAAAGAGAGCTCCAACCCCATCAGCTCATGTGAGGAGACTTCCACAGAGATCCAGGGAAGCAGGGAGCATGCTGAAACGTCTCTTCATCTCCAATCCACGCTCCTCAACCCCTGAGGTCCTCATGAGTTCTTCAATACTTGGTGGAAGGAAGAATATTCTCTAACACAGTTTTTTTGTTAAATGTTATGCACACAAAGTAGGGTTGTCAACTTTCTAATTGCACAAAATCAAACAATCTTGCCCCGCCACTGCCCTGCCCCCGAGATCCTGCCCCTTCTTTGAGACCCCACCCCCACACACTCCAGATTTCCTCCCTTCATCGCTCACTCTCCCCCACCCTCACTCACTTTCACCGGGCTGGGGCAGGCAGTTGGGGTGCGGGAGGGGGTGAGGGAGTGGGAATGGGGAGCGTTCAGGGGAGGGGGTGGTAAGAGGGGGGGAAGAGGAGGGGCAGGGGTGAAGCAGAGGCAGGAAGAGGTGGGGGCAGGGCAGGGTGGGATCTTGGGGGAAGAAGGGAGATCCAGGGAACTACAGGTCAAACAGCCTCACCTCAGTCCCTGGAAAAATCATGGAGCAGGTCCTCAAGGAATCAATTTTGAAGTACTTAGAGGAGAGGAAAGTGATCAGAAACAGTCAGCATGGATCCACCAAGGGCAAGTCATGCCTGACTAACCTAATTGCTTTCTATGATGAGATAACTGGCTCTGTGGATGAGGGGAAAGCAGTGGAAGTGTTATTCCTTGACTTTAGCAAAGCTTTTGGTACGGTCTCCCACAGTATTCTTGCCAGCAAGTTAAAGAAGTATGGGCTGGATGAATGGACTAAAGGTGGATAGAAAGCTGGCTAGATCATCAGGCTCAATGGGTAGTGATCAATGGCTCCATGTCTAGTTGGCAGCCAGTATCAAGCAGAGTGCCCCAAGGGTCAGTCCTGGAGCTGTTTTTGTTCAATATCTTCATTAATGATCTGGAGAAGAGCGTGGATTGCACCCTCAGCAAGTTTGCAGATGATGCTAAACTGGGAGGAGTGATAGATACACTAGAGGGTAGGGATAGGATACAGAGGGACCTAGAGAAATTAGAGGATTGGGCCAATAGAAATCTGATGAGGTTCAACAAGGACAAGTGCAGAGTCCTGCACTTAGGATGGAAGAATCCCATGCACTGCTACAGACTTGTGACTGAGTGACTAGGCAGTAGTTCTGCAGAAAAGGACCTAGGGGTTATAGTGGACAAGAAGCTGGATATGAGTCAACAGTGTGCCCTTGTTGCCAAGAAGGCTAATGGCATTTGGGGCTGTATAAGTGGGGGCATTGCCAGCAGATCGAGGGATGTGATCATTCTTCTCTATTTGGCATTGGTCAGGCCTCATCTGGAGTACTGTGTCCAGTTTTGGTCCCCACACTACAAGAAGGATGTGGAAAAGTTGGAAAGAATCCAGTGGAGGGCAACAAAAATGATTAGGGGCCTGGAGCACATGACTTATGAGGAGAGGCTGAGGGAACTGGGATTATTACATCTGGAGAAGAGAAGAATGAGGGGGGATTTGATAGCTGCTTTCAACTTCCTGAAAGGGACTTCTAAAGAAGATGGATAGACACTGTTCTCAGTGGTACCAGATGACAGAACAAGAAGTAATAGTCTCAAGTTGCAGTGGGGGAGGTTTAGGTTGGATATTAGGAAAAACTTTTTCACTAGGAGGGTGGTGTAGTACTGTAATGAGTTACCTAGGGAGGTGGTGGAATCTCCTTCCTTAGAGGTTTTTAAGGTCAGGCTTGACAAAGCCCTGGCTGGGATGATTTAGTAGGTCCTGCTTTGAGCAGGCAGTTGGACTAGATGACCTTCTGAGGTCCCTTCCAACCCTGATATTCTATGATTCTATGAGGGCTGGGGCCAAGGGGTTTGGAGTGCGGGAGTGGGCTCAGGGCAGGTTCAGCAAGTTGGGGTGTGGAAGGGGGTTTGGGCTCTGGCTGGGGGTGCAGGCTGTGGGTTGGGGCCAGGGATTAGGGGCTTGGGGTGCAGGAGGCAGCTCCAGGCTGCCGCTGAAGGGTTTGGAGTGCGGGAGGTGACTCAGGGCTGGAGCAGGGGTTTGGGGTGCAGGAGGGGATGTGGGCTCCAGACTCTGAGAGGGCATGTGGGTGCAGGAGGGGGTTCAGGACTGTGGTAGGGGGTTGGGGCGTGAGTGGGGGTGTGGGTCTGGGAAGGAGTTTGGGAATGGGAGGGGGTTCTGACCTAGGGAGGAGGGTTGGGGTGCAGGTGGGGTGTGGGATCTGGGAAGGAGTTTGGGTGCGGGAGGAAGTTCTGACTTGTTGTGCAGACTCTGGTGGCTCCTGGTTGGTGGCACAGAGAGGCTAAGGCAGGCTTCACGCCTGCCCTTGCTACGCACTGCTTCCGGAAGCGGCCGGCGTGTCCAGCTTCTAGGCAGAGGTATGGCCAGGCGTCTCCACACCTGCAGGCACCGCCACTGCAGCTCCCATTGGCCATGGTTCTTGGCCAATGGGAGCTGTGAAGCCAGCACTTCGGCAGGGGCAGTGCGTGAAGCCTCTCTGGCCCCTGGGCCTAGAGGCCGCAGGGACATGCTGGCCGCTTCCAGGAGCTGTTTGGAGCCAGGATAGTAACGAAGCCTTCCTGCCAACTGGACTTTTAACAGCCTGGTCAGCGGTGCTGACCGGAGCCACCAGGGCCCCTTTTTGACCGGGCGTTCCGGTTGAAAACTGGACACCTGGCAACCCTAACGCAAATCAGGGAGGTAAACACATGTGAAACTTCAGTACTTAGAATTTATTTGAACTTTCAAAAGCCTCTGACAAAGTTCTTTACAAGATGCTATTAAGAAACCAAACTCATTTACCGAGACATAAAGTAATGTCATGCATCAGAAACTGGCTAAGAGATGGAAAACAAAAAGCAGGAATAGATGGTTAATATCCAACAGGGTTACAGGCTAACTGTTTGAGCCATGCTGTTTAATAAATATTAACGATCTGCCAAAAGGATGAACATTGAGGCAAAATCATTTAGGAATGGTCTACACTTAAAAGTTTTGGTGGCATAACTATGTCAGTTGGGATGAGATTTGTTGTCGACAGAACTATGCTGGTAAAAGCCCTGGTACAGACAAGTTATGCTGGTGTAAAGGTGCCTTGCACCAGTATAGTTTATTTTGGTTTCTGAACTGGAATAATCTATACTGTTATAGGGACTGTTATACCTATCTAACTGTCTCCACACTAGGTTTTTTTCCCCAGCTTTAACTATGCCAGCATTGTCAAAGCAGCAAAATTTGTTAAATGTAAACAAGCCCTTAGTCTGCTCATTGGTAGAGATGACTGTGAGAAAATTCAGAGGGAACTAACAGAGACTCAAATGATGTCCTATATATCTGCATATTGAAGAAGAGGAGTGGGCATTGTCTCCCACTAGCTCCAGAAAGAATCCCTGGATATGATGACACTGACGGCTTCCCAGAGATTTCTCAGGATCTGTGGAGATCTCCCGGGAAGCAGCTTGGGGATGGTAAGAGAGAGGCTCTGAGGCTATTTGCTGTAGGAGGCCAGAGGACAAACCTACTGCTCCTTCATGTCCTGACGGGATGATGTAGGGAGATCAACATCAGTGGAAAATCATGGAGATTCCTACCTCTGAAATCCCTTCCTGTAGGCTCTACCATGGAAGGGGAAGATCTGAGCCAAAGGTATTAATGGCAGATTAAATTCACTGCTGACAGTGCAAAGAAATTCACATTGGAAGAAATAATTTGAACTGCTCATGCCAATTACTGATTCAAAATTAACTTAAATTAATTTAGGAAAAGAATCCAGGAGTCATTTTATAAAGCTCAATGGAAACTTCTGTTCAGTGTCAGAACAAAGTCAGACGGTCAAAATATTACTATATATAAAGAACGATAGAGAAAATAATGCTAAAAATATTAGAAGGCTGTTCTAAAATTGATGTTACGCCCTCATCCAGAACACTATGTTCCATTCTGGTCCATCTTTCTCAAAAAAGATACAGCAGAAAGAGAAAGGACTCAGACAAGCTATGAGTCTGAAATAAATGATTCAGTCATAAATGATTAGAAACAGAAAAAAAATTGTATGAAGAGAAATTGAAAAGACGGGTTATTTTGCTTAGAGAGGAGACAAATAAGAGGGCATACTACAGTGGTATACAAGTGAAGGAAGGGTAAAGACAAGACAAATTGGGTGCTGATGTTTACCTTTTCTCCTTATACAAGAAGCGGTGGGGACGCATTCAGCAAAACTGAAAACACTGCCTATCACGCTGACCAATATTCTCATTGTTTCCATGTGGTCTTCTGCTTGTCTGTCTAGCTCCACCTGTTGTCTCTGGTCTTGTACCTAGGTTGTAAGCTCTTTGGGACAGGGACCATCTTTTTGTTCTGTGACTGTACAGTGCCTGCTCCATGACTGGGATAACGAGGCACGACCACAAGAATAATATATTTAAAAATGATTAAAAGGATTTTTTTCCCCAAAAAGGCACTAGTAATTAGAGTAGTTTATTTAAAAAAAAAAATTAAATAAAATTTTACATTGACAAGTAGAATTTCAACCAAAATATATTTGTTTGTTTTATGAACAGGTTTATAGATTGTCTACTTTTATTTATTTTAGAAGCATTTTATTCAAATAGTATAATTTCAAAACACATTTTTGAAAAACCACTTAAACCTCAAAACATTAACTTGTGGAACTCACTGCCACATGATATAATTGAGTCCAATACTTGGTAGCATTAAAAATGATTAGATATTTATATGGATAATGAGAATATCCATATTTACATTGGATGGGAGAAAAAAATTCTACACGTGATATATATATCCTCTATCTTTAGGGGATAAACCAATCACTAACTGACAGGATGAAGAAGAAACTTCACCTATGGCTATAATGTTACATTACAGGCTTTCTTGTGCCTTTCGCTGAAGCTTGTGGCACTATCAATCACAAAATACTGTTGTTGATGGACCACTGGTCTGACCTGGTATGGAAGTTCTGATGTCCCCTTCCTTTATGACAACGAAGTATGATGCTTCTAAGTAAAAAAAAACAAAAAACAAAAAAAACAAAAACCAAACACCACCAACAAGAGCAGCAGCTCTAACATAACATAAGGGAAGGAAATATGTCCGATCAGGTCAGAGTTATTCATTAACGCCTGAAAGCCATCTTCATGTATATCTGGTAGTAGATTAGAAAGAGAATGAAAGAGAGAACAGAAGTTGTGTGTGTGTGGGGGGGGAACAAATGAGTGGAACATTAGTCAAGCAGCTACCGATAGACCACCTACAGTAGATATTGAAGAGGTTGCTTCCAATTATACCGAAAAATTGATTAGCAGATTTGTGTGCGTGTGTTTAATAAAAGGAGGCATTATGAAGAACTGAACTGGAAATCTGCTTATACAAATATAAAAGCATAAATCTGCGAGGAGTGAAGAATGGGTTTGCGAGTCAGACACAGTTATACTGTTTGTTGAGATGTATGACTATGTTATACTATTGAGCAGGATCCAGCCTTACCCTGGAGAGTAATGTTAAAAATCCCTTCAAGGACTCATATGTTAGATTTTCATTGTGGCATCCCTGGTAGCATTTTTTCAATATGGGAAATAAATGTAATTTCCATTGTGATAAAATGATCGAAATTTGAAATACTTATTCACATTCAGTTAAAAACACACAAACATTCTCTATAAAATTCCTCTTTATAAAATGAAACCATCCACAAATACTGCAGGCTCAAATACTGATGCTTACAGACTGGAATCTATTATTTTGTCCCTTCTTCCTTGTCTTTAGCTTTGTTTTCACAGTCTTTTGTAAACATTTTAAAAGTGTTTTATAAAAAGGAGGCTGATCCCGGGGGACATACATACTCATCCTGTCATTGTGATGTACCAAAAGTGGCAAAGAGAGATGGAACCGATTTCTTGCCCCCACTAAGAGAGGGTTACCTCCACAAACACTTCACCTCAGCCCATTTTAAAAGTATCTAGATGCATAAGTTCTTTTTCTAAACTTGGGTCTTTTTATTTGTGACATTTAATATTGAAATATTTTTTGAAGTAGGGACAATATTTTAACTTACCGTGGTTGTGAGAAAAAGTCCTCAGTATATATCAGTCTAGTCTCATTTTTCAGAGAGATTTTTTTTGAGATATTTGTACTACATCATTTTAATGCTAGCAATCGCTGACAGCTAAACTATTAAATTAAATATGTTGTGGATTCTTATTATTGGAGTGTTAAAATGCAGTTGTACTCTGAAGAGTGACTGTAAAAATGACATTGTGTGGACTCCAAAATTTAGTCTTACTCAGGGACTTCCAGATGAAAGCTCCGAAACTTACTAGTAAAAAGATGTTATTTCTACCTACCAGCCTCAAAAAAGTCAACCTGGGATCTGAAATTCAATCTGTATTAATTTGTGCTATACTGTTTGTGCCTTGACATGGGGGAGATATCTGCTGAATAAAAAGCTGCCATTTTTAACACAGTAATGTGTCAGTGTAGAAATTCCCTTTAAAGGGTTTCTAAACATACTTTTGAACATCCAGTAGATAGTTACACCAATGCAATTTCATAACTGGGAATCATATGATCTCTTCTGAGTTGCTGAACTATTCTGTTAATTAATTGCATTTGTTAAAATGTCTGTAATGAAGAATACTGTATTTCCATCCAATAAACTAGATTCATTAGTGTGTTGTTAAACACTGTGGCTCTCAAGGATGGATAAGAAGCTGAAAGAACAAAGTCCTTTCCCAGTTCTTTGCTTCATTAAACAGTCTGAAGGACTTCTCCAAAGGGCACAGCCTTGAATGGTTAGGTTATCTCAACTAAAACCTCAGCACTGAAGAACCTACTTCAGTGGGAGAGACCCCTCCGTGCCTGTGTGTGAATGATTTAAAAAAAAAAAAGAAGAAGAAGACGACGAACAAAAGAGTCAGCTCATTCAAATACAAGTAATTCACTGAATGAGGATTCTTTATGGAAGTAGAGTTTCGGATGCTTGAAAAAGAACAGAACCGTGAGGAAATGTACTCTAGTGTCAGAAACTTGGAAAGTAAAATCTCTGCTAACTGAGGGAGGCTTGCTTTGAAAATGGATGAATCAAGTTAATTAGTAGTTTATATATCACAGATCATGAAGTAGGCCTACAGGATTTGACAGTATGAACCTTAAAATCTATAACCATACAAAATGTATTTTGTTTCTCCATTAAAGTACTTTCTAATGAAATGAAATGGTAATGTGATCAAATGACAGTGTAATAACCTGTATGAGTAAATCCCCAAAGGGAAACATTTTATTTTAATAAGGTATTATTACTAGGGTTTTTCAATATGATGCCATGTTCTCTGTAAGCCACAAAAGCAAGATAAGAAGAAAATTACATGATAAGTCTTTACAAATAAAATAGTTGACAAGTTCATCAGCAGGCCCGGTAATATGGCTCATAGAGGCTTTTGATCTTTCATCATCACTGGAAGAGAGTGAACTGCAAACACTGTTAGATTTTGAAAGCAATTATGGGTGCTCCAAATGTTATTAGAGCTACAGGTTTTCAAAGGATGAAAATAACATCACAGCAGGGTCTTAGTTATAATTAATGGAAATACGCAGATCTAGTTTTTACTTTTCAGTAGAAAACCAAAATATTTAGGACAAAGCCCTAAAATTTTCTGCTGAAAACTGAAAATCATGATTTGGAAATGCTGCCAGGGCTGAATTGCTGCCTCATGGAGTTGCAGTTCAAGTGCTTCATGTGTCACTTCTCTTCCATAGGCTGGGTTTCCCAACTGGACTACATCTCTCTCATGAGTCTGTGTTCACTTACACCAGAGCAGAGTTTGTCCTGCTACATCCTCTTTTCAAACAGAAGCTCATGTTTATATTTTTGTGCAATATACATATTATTAGGAATGTCTTTATTTTGCAATCTTATTATTATTAACTAACACTAGATCTTACACTTCTTATTCTGCCTCCACTGGACATTGTGCCAGAGTAAGGAGTGCAGGAATGGGCCTTTAATCTTTTATGCTATTTCCAGTGGCTAGAATCAAGGTGTGCCAGTTATTAAGATTCTGTCCAAGAATGAACAGTATTCTAACACTTTCAGGGGCATATCCATAGCGGGTATAAATTATCATAGTTCCACTGTAGTCAGGGGATTTACGACAGTTTACAGTAGCTGAGATTCTGCCCCCAAATGGCTGTATTATCATTTTGTCAACAGAATTAAATTCTCTCTAAGTTTGTCACATTTATAGAATTTTACCCTCTCTCCTTCTGTGGACACACCCACTAAAAAAAGGTAAAGTACTCATGCAATGCAGACCAGACTGTACACATATAAGTAGAAAGATTCAGTCAATTTAAATGTGCATATTTGGTTGACAAAAATGACATTATTTTGGTTAAAGAACTGATTGGGCAGTTATGAATTCATGTCAAGGGTCTGATTGAAAACATTTTGTTCATATAATGAACTAGGGTGTTTGACAAAATTCTTCCCATGATATATGATGTTTAGATTCACCAGTGAACATTTAATCCAGCCTCAAAACATGATTTATGCTGTGCTCTTCATCACTATTTGTTAGAATAACACTTACCATCTCTCTAAGGTCTTTCACCTTCTGAATGATCTTTCACAGGGGAATAAAATCACTAATATAACTTACCATGTCTAGAAAATAATACTGTAATAAATTATAGACCTTATAGCATGTTCTGTGAGGAAAAGATAAGGTTATAGATGGGTAGGTATTGGAATATTACACCTGAGGGAGGGAGTGTATCTTGAGATGGATATGGTTCTCTTCCAGTAACTCTGTTTGAATCTGACCCAAGTTAGGAATGACTCAAAGCTGTTTCCCCATAAACAGCCTATGTGAAATGAGCTAGTGGACTCAATACATGTTCTACTGAAGAGTTTCTGCATAACAAAATCATATTATCAAAAGAATCAACACGAATTGGCGCACTTGTTGGCAACCCCATTGGGCCAAATTTGTCCCTAAGCTGTTTAAGAGGTAAAAATGACTTCCTAAGGTTTTACAAAATATTTGGCCAAATTCTCTGCTCATGTAAATGTATGCAACTCCATTGATATGAGTGGGTTTCACCCATTCTCACCTCATAAATTCCATGCCATTGCCGGGCTCTCGGACATTTGTCTTGGTATCTGTTTTCTCCTTGTGGCACACAGTCTCCTGAGGATTGAAATGCTTTAGTTTAACTAAAGTCTTTGGGCTTAATATAGAGGTATCTTAGTGAAAAATAATGGTGTGTGATATAAAGGAGGTCAGATTAGATGCTCTAATGATTCCCCCGCCCCCTTAAATTCTATGAAACTATTTACATCAGCAGAAAATTTGGCCCATTATGTTATCGGTATTCAGTACTCCTGCCAAGGCATGGCCACAAGCACATACTTACTACAATTGCCTTCAATATACGCAACAGCAACATTCCTTCTACATTGGGATTTCTCTGGGGCAGGTACTCTGTGTTTGTAGAGTCCCTAGCACAAGGGGGCCTAACGGGGTCTTTAGGTGCTGCTCTTCCAGAAATATAATAATATATGATGGAAACAAGAGAGAGCAGTTGGAGGCAGGAAGGAACAATAACTACCATAAACTTTATCTATTTATTTTATCTTCTATCAACCAATAGTCAAACTGATAAATTGTACATGTGGTATTTATTGCAGAGGATTCAACACTGAGGACTGTATTGCAGTTCTTACAGAAGATGTATTGTAGCTTGTGTTTGCCAGCCATCGAGCAGACAGATTTTGGGATGAGGGGAGGAGAAATTAAGGTAGATAATAATAGTAATTAACAACTACATTACAATACAATCCTGGAGCCTTAGGGTATTTCTACATGGAGATAAAAGTCCTGCAGCATGGCCATGGCTGTCCTGGGTCATCTGACCTGGGCTTGTGGGGCTTGGGCTGCAGGACATTCGGGCTCAGATTAGAGCCCAAGCTCTGGGACTCTGTGAGGAATCCAGCCCAAGCCCGAATGTCTACACTGCAATTTTTCAGCCCTGGAGTCCGAGTCTGAGTCAGCTGCCCTGGGCCAGCCACTGTTTTCTTATCCCCATGTAGCCATACCTTTAGACATCCCTCTATCCCATAGAACAGGGATTTCTTTCATTCTGGGAACTCCTCTGAATGGAACCCACCACACCAGGCAAGAAATCCCTTGCAAGACAGGTAGGATTTAAAGGACTATGGGCTTGTCTACACCAGGCAGCTTTTAGCAACAAGTCTGTGTCAACATAGCCTTGTTGCTAAAAGTCAGCCTCTGTAAACGCTCTTTGTTGGCACTTTTGTGGACAAAATACTTCCAGCCCCGCGAGCCATGTTAGCTTTGTCAGCAGAAGAGTGCTCCTGCCGACAAAGCTGTGTTCACACTGCCACTTGCATCGGCAAAACTTTTATCTTTCCTGGGGGGGCTTTTTTAAGTACCCACGAAAGACAAAAGTTTTGTCGACAAGTTCGCAGTGTAGACATACCCTATATGTCGCTTCCTTGCATCCCCACAGCTTTACAAATGTAACAAACTATTGTACAGATTATCACTCCAGCATTTAAATTATGTTGGTCTCTCATGGATCACACTTCAACACTGCACTGTGACATCAGGGTCAGATGAAGAGTTTACACAATGTCTAGTTTGAAAACATAGCAATACATACACACAAGTACATTAATAAAGAATTCTGTGTAATCTAGGGTTTCTAAGATTTAGCTTTTTAAAATGGACATAAGCAACATTAGCTGTACTTGGTAGACTCCTTCTGACTATAACATTGCCTATAACGTTAATATTAACCATGGATTCTGAAGTTCTGAGAATGCTGGAGGTGAGCATCTCAGGTAAAGAACAATAATCTTTGCTAAATCTGCCCACTGCAGTCCCCAACACACCACAGATATATTTGCTTTGATGATGTAAATCTTCTTCCACTGTCAAAGGGAAAATGCATTTAACTGGATAGCTCTACCCCCAGGCTGGGAAGATGACAAAAGACTTATATTATCCACTGGCTCTCATTCCAGTATGTATCTTTCTAATATTGTATATGTGCTGTTCCAATGCTTCTCAAGTATTTAAAATGTAGAGATTCAAATAGCTGAATCACCTGCTTGAGATAGAAGAGAATGACCAGGACATGAAAACAAACAACAGAAAATGTTGTTTCTGGAAGGTGATGCTTTCTGTCTTGTATTAAGGACCTAATTGGAATTAAAAGGTATCACTTTAAGAGTGTGTATAGTCAGAGTGTTCTGGACCTGCTTGCTTGCTAGAAGTCTCTATAGTGAAGCATAAGAAGATCAGAGTCAGAGTCTGCAGACAGCCAGTTTAGAATAAGATGGGGTGGGTTGTGCCCCTCTTTTAGGGGAAGCTTGCTTTCTCTGTCTCTTTTGTTGGTTTTGTGTGCTATTTGAATTCTATTAAATAAAGTGCTGTTATATAGCAACCTACCAGGAAGGGTCTGTTATGTTTCTATCTAACTTCTCAGTGCGTATGCTGTGAAACAACACTTTCAATCTCATGTATGGTGGCCTGTAGTGACCAGTTTTTATAGGATGTTTTGTTCTAAAGTGGAACTAGTTCCACCTTTCCGGGGCTGGAGGAGGAGCACTGATTGCAATCGTGTGACTTTGGGATGAACTCTGTGTAAACAAGTCCATTCTGTCCAATAAAGATCTTCCTGCCAAAAGCACTGTGATCTTTGTGAGCATTGCTTTGCTATTTGCTATGTAGGCACATTCTGACCTTGGAAATACATGCACAACTCTCACTGCAAACAATTGGACTGATGCATACCTCAGGGGGTATTCAATCCATAAATTTTATGTTAGCCTCCAATATAGCCATAAATCTTCAGCAAGCCAAGTAGTATGAAGTTCAGAAACACCCAAACTTAATCTAAATTAAACCATTTTTTAATTTGTCCGTTTTCATTTTTAGGTCTCTTTCTCACTTGCCTTCTTAAGCCTTTGGAAAGTGAAGCTTTTCTGTATACACTTTCTACATACAACACCCTCCACCCCCAAATATATATTTATAGTATTTTTACCCTAATTCATACATATTTTGCAACTTTTTTTAGCTTTTTGTTTTTTCTTCTAACTTACTTAATAGACTAGTTGCTTCCTTGTTCATTATCAGGAACAAAAACCTGAAATGGCTGCTGGTAGTGCCAACAAGTTATTGAGAGAGTGTATGAGATGGGAAGTAGCTACTGAAGGTTTGGTGTCCCTCTGGAGATGATTCAGTACAGTAATACAAATTGACTGGCTCATCTTAAACTAATATACCCCTGTTACCGATATTAGCCCAACACTATATAAGATACTATTTCACTTTTTTATTTCACTTTAGGAAGCTATGTGATGGGCCAGTTGAGAAAATACTATAGAGAGACAGAAATTCTACTTTCATAAAGACATCTATAAGGGTAATTGCTGCATTTTTACTAGCAGGAGCTATAGCTAGAATCACTGAAAATCCTGAGCAAGATAAAATAGTAGATTCAATGAATTTCAGATCACTCCTTATTTTTCTATCACCTGGCAATAATGTTATCAGTTTAGGAGCCTCTGTGGCGAACGGGCAGCAGCCTGCAAGCACACTAGAATAGAGGAGATATGAGGAGGCACAGACAAGAAAAAGAAAATAAAGAAAGGGTTCACAGGAAAGAAAGAACAAGGGGGAAATGGAGGCTAAGGAATTTTTAAAATGAGGAGGAAGAAGAACGAGAAATGAAAAGTGAAAATGGAGACAGCAAATGAGAAGAGGGTGTGGGGGAGGAGGAATGGGAAAGGTAGAATATGGAACTATTCACTGTGGAACAAAAGCATACAATAATCCTTTCTCCCATTGCCCAAGGGGAGGTGATCACTTTTAAGGAAACTTTCTCCCTAGTGACTGGTGGATCTCTTAAAGTTCAGAAATTCAGTTCAGATAAGTACACAAAGTTTGGCTGTCTGTGGTTATGTAGACTGTTTTGAATCTTTAAGACCTATAAAATTGACCTTAAAATCTCATAAGAACATGCTTCCTTTCAAGATTCTGATACATTCTGCTCCTGGTTGGCCTGAAAATACTCAGTTCCAGTGAAAATTTGAGCAAATTTATTTATTTGTTTGTTTTATATATTATTTTGGAGTAACAGTATTTAAGCAATTTATCCAGTAATCTTAAAGCTGTCTACCAACAGGGTTAAGCCTCAAAACACACTGTGGAGTAAGGTAAGTATTATACCACCCAGTTTACACACTTAGGATGTGTCTGCACAAGGCAATTTGCACTGGAATAGCTATAAACATAGCTACATCAGGGCAAACTAGAGCTGATGAAAGATGTTTGAACTTTTGACTAAATATTTTTTACATGTCGAGCAAATATTTTTGCTGTTTTTCTATCTGTATATAGCAAGGTCATAATTTTTAAAATGTCATTGAAAGAAGTTATGAAGAATTTAAAAAAAGGTCTGCATTTGCCCCACAGCCATACTTCAAATTTTCAATGTAGACATGCAGCACCACTGTAAAATAGGGTTGGCATTAGTGTGACTCAGGGTAAACCTATACTACACCAGTTTTACACTCCTGTCATTGAAAGCAGTTCTTGTTCAATAGATATTTTAAAAATTAAGAAAATATAGACCATCCATAAATGTTATTTTTGAAACATTTCTAGATTTTTTCCTATGAAAAATTTGAAGCGTTTTTTTTTTTTCATTTTACAGTTTTCCACAGGTCATATAAATTGACTCGGTCAAGAGGGCTGGCTTAAGTATTTTACAGTTAGGGCTTGTGTACAAGACGATTTAGTGCTGGGCAAACCAGGATGCCAGTGTACAGTGCACCAGCTTGCTGCACACTAAGGGGCCATGAGTCATACCACGAGAAACAAAGCCCCCAATCCTACACGCCCTTACACATGTGAATAATTTTCAGTACATAGCTAGTCTTAGGATATGATTAGGGCCAAGGAAACTGCATGATTTCATGTTCAGTAGACAACCGTAAACTGGGAAAGTACCTGCAGATAAAGTATCTGCATCCAGAATCTGCAGGTCACAGATGAACCAACTTCTGCAGCCTTCCATAGAATTGGAAAAAGATGACCTGAGAAGGTCATTTTTACATTTACTTTTCTTAACTTTGCAAGATATTGGGAGAATCTGGTTAAATTAATCATTATTCAAACAAAGTTTCCTGGAGACAGATTTTGTTAGATGTTTCCTTTCTGTGTATGGCAATCCACAATCTGTTACCTGTGCTTTATGCTATAAAAAAACCAACCAACCAAAAAACCTACCACATCATTCAACCCAAAGTAAACTGTTTTCATTTTGATAAAGATAAAAAATAAAATCAACACATCTGCAAAGTGGAAGCAAGAATTGCTAATAAAGGAATTAAAGTGAACCCAACACAATCAAACAAGTTATAAACTGCAAGTCCTACTTCCCCCTAGTCCTAGCAACCCTGGCTTGAAAGAAACTCTCTTCAGAATCTTTAGTGGTGAAGATAATTGTGGAGACATAGGACTAAATTCCTAGTAACACTGAATGGTAGCCTTAGCCCTGGTGGGTTGTTTACTTTGGCTACAGGGTTAATGATATAAATGGTTGAACAATTGGAGGGGAATTGAACTTCTGTATATTGCAGAGATTCTCTCTGAGACCAAGAAAGTGATCACCCCATTGTGATTTCATTTTCTATCCCCCAAATATTCTTTTTCTTGAAAGCCACCCACAATCTTAAATGTACAGTCAATTAAAACAGTACATCTCTTTTCCCCTAATATTTATGGGTTATTTTAATCTCCATATTTTTCTGATTTATGGTATAGTATTTCTTTTTCTATTATCAAAGCTTGTTCCGCAGCTTCTCTTAATATATTAGAGGAAACTTCGTAATAGGAGAAGGATGTCTAAAACAAAAGAAAAGACAAAATCTAAACCTTTAACAGGCTGACATAGTCCCCCCTGATTGACTTTTACTCTGGCTTCCTAAATCAACACAGGAATATCAACCTACCCAGTTGTATAGGAAGTGTTTTCAGACTGGGGTAATATAAAGAAAAAACAACCTTGAGGATTCACACAAGGTGCTTTCCTCCTTATTGGTACTCCTAATTCCCAGATAGATTTGAGGATATGGTAGACCAGATAAAGGAGGGGGGGATTACACTATACCCAATTAATCCCAGTGATGACATATTCATTGGTGCCCTCAGGGGAAAATTTGCATGGTTTGGTTTACATTATCCAATATCTATCTATTACTAGAGCAGGAGCTTTGCTCTGTACGACCATGTTTCAAAGCACTCCACACCTCCCTTCAAGACTGAGGAGAGGAAAGATTTCAGAAGTGGATTTTAAAAGCATTTTACACTTCTTGTAACAGTAAGGAGTTAAATATCATTTGTAACTCTGAATCAATGAAAAGGTCTATCAGGTAGACTATAGAAGTTGCTTGGCAACCTAACAAATAGCGCAGACAAGATTCCTGACTAAATGGGAGCAGATAACATGTGGGTGGGAGACTGGGCAGACACATTTCAATATTATTAGAAAAATGAGTGACCACTACCAACCTTGGTGGAACCGAATATAAAATCCTGGATGATTACAACTTGACCTTATTAAAATTTTTAAAAATATCTGATTTAATTCAGGCATGTGCTGGAGGGAATGCAATATGGCAGGGACACTGATCCGCATCCAATGGTTGTGCCCTATAATTAAATCTTCTTAGAAGTAATCAGTCACTATGAAAAGAAGAAATCAAACATTCAGGTCATGTTCACACCAGGACTAGTGACATGGAGTACATAACACAATTGACTCTCAATCTCCAAACTTGCTCTGGATACAACTACTGTCTAGGAAACATGCTGTAGTCTGAGGAATATATTCCACCAAAGAATCACAGAGTGGCAGAAAGAAATCTGGTGTAGCTGAATTAGAAAAACAACAAGGAGTCTGGTGGCACCTTAAAGACTAATAGATTTATTTGGGCATAAGCTTTCGTGGGTAAAACCCCTCCAGTGCATTATCCACGATCTACAACCTATCCTGGAAAATGATCCCTCACTCTCACAGACCTTGGAAGACAGGCCAGTCCTCGCTTACAGACAATCCCCCAACCTGAAGCAAATACTCACCAGCAACTACACACCACACCACAGAAACATCAACCCAGGAACCAATCCCTGTAGCAAACCTCGTTGCCTATTCTGTTCCCATATCTACTCTGGCGACACCATCAGAGACCCCAACCACATCAGCCACACCATCAAGGGCTCATTCACCTGCACATCCACTAATGTTATATATGCCATCATGTGCCAGCAATGCCCCTCTGCCATGTACATTGGCCAAACCGGACAGTCCCTCCGCAAAAGAATAAATGGACACAAATCGGACATCAGGAATGGTAACATACATAAGCCAGTAAGTGAACACTTCAATCTCCTTGGTCATTCTATTACAGATTTAAAAGTCACTATCATTGAACAAAAAAACTTCAGAAACAGACTTCAAAGAGAAACAGCAGAACTAAAATTCATTTGCAAATTTAACACCATTAATCTGGGCTTGAATAGGGACTGGGAGTGGCTGGCTCATTACAGAAGCAGCTTTTCCTTTCCTGGAATTGACACCTCCTCATCTGTTATTGGGAATGGACTACATCCACCCTGATTGAATTGGCCTTGTCAACACTGGTTCTCCACTTGCGAAGTAACTCCCTGCTCTCCATGTGTCAGTATATAATGCCTGCATCTGTAACTTTCACTCTATGCATCTGAAGAAGTGAGGTTTTTACCCACGAAAGCTTATGCCCAAATAAATCTGTTAGTCTTTAAGGTGCCACCAGACTCCTTGTTGTTTTTGTAGATACAGACTAACACGGCTACCCCCTGATACTTGACACCATGCAAGGCACTGAATTAGAAAAGTTAACCTTAACATTTCAGAGTAAATACACAATTATTTTTTGAGACACTGTCTTCCTTTTTGCTGTATGATAAAACAGAAAGATAAAATTGTACATTCACCCAAGTCTGTAGTCTGAATTATGACAAGCTGTTTTATCTGTGGGTGCTAACTTGAGTGGACTTTCCCCTAGTCAGCCAACCAGTAAATGAGGCGGAAGTTTTCCCTTGATGAGAGGCATGGTTCAATTATTTTGGGGTGGTTTTTGCTTTTCTGTTGTGTTTTTTCTTCATTGATTATCTGTAACTATTTATTGTAGTTCATATTGCTCTGTCCCATTTGATCCAGTGTCATGTGGGTTATATGAACAGTGGATGTTGAGCTTAGTAACATTTCAAACTTCATACTTAAAGACATTTGTCTATTCAGAGGCTGAGATTTTCAAACATCTCTAACAATTCGGGACGCTTTGACAGTTGGGTGTCCAACTTGAGACAACTTAAAGAAGCAAGATTTCCAAAGAATGGTGAGCACCTGATAGCCGAAAATCAGGCCCCTTTAAGGTTTATTACTTTGGACACCCAGCCAATGGAGGCAGTGGTCGCTTTTGAAAATCTTGGCTTCAGAGGCTATGGGCTCAGTCCTGAAACCTTACTCAGATGAGTAGCCCCATTGAATTTAGTATAACTACTTATATGAGAAAGTGTTGCAAGCTCTGATATTACATGTGTAGTTATCAGCTTGCATAAGAAAAACATATATCTGGCTTGTGTACAATGACATAGCTGTTTGTCTTATCTCTGGTTTTTTTTAACATAAATGTATACGTGGGCCCAGGGAGAAGTGGTCAGAAAAATTTGGAGTGGGTTAGCATCCTCAAAAAGATGACAACATTCTTGGCACAATAATAAAGTATGGAAGAGATGATCCATGCTGTCATGCCAGGGCCCCACTGCCAAACCTGTCACCCGCCCAAACTACTACACATGTAATATTATCACACGTCTTTAACAACATTTTTATAAGGAGTAGGAACTTAATGTTGTAAGTGCAGCTGCCTGAATTCTTTGATTCTGAAAATAGTTTTCTGAAGTTTCTCAAAGCTAGCAGACACATAGAAAAGTGGATGCATCACCTTATGCAGGCTGCTTAATGCAGGCAATATTGTAAACAGCACTCTAGGGAAAGCTTTCTGAAGTGCATTTAATTGCATTTTCCACTTCTTGTAACAGCAAGGGATTAAACTGAGACGGAATGTAATGGAACCAACTCCTTCCTATCTGTTTAAAGAAAGACAAGAAACTAACTGAAAATTGTGTTTATTCACTTTCTAGAAAAAACATGAGCCTATCTAGAATTAATGAATATATAAGCCTATGACTTTTCATGATTAATGGTGAATTCTTAAGCTGAAATCTGAGTGGGTATTATAAGAAGTTAAGAAATGAGAAGTGAGACACGCTGTACTTACTTACAAGTGTTAAATTTTCATACCCTGATTGAGCTAACCATGAGTTTTGTGGTATTTGTTTGCACCTATACAAACAACAAGTAGATATTGCCCATCAATCAAAGAAGTAACCAGTGGTATATGTTACTTGTACACATATCCATCCATAGCTAAACAAGAAATATTTCAATTTCTACTGTGCCCCGATACATTTAAATTAAACAATCTGCTTGGGTATATTGCCCATTCTCTCTGTACTTGCTTGCCTGCACACGTCCTTTTGGAAGTTCCAGTTCTGCAAAATTATAGCACCAGTAAATTGAAATTTCTGATGCTATAATATTTGTCCTGGAAGTACAATTCCCTGGGAATGACAGTAGAGATATAAAATATTTCTCTTCAGGCAAGCAAAAGTGACATGCAGCATATTCCTATCCTATTTGTAGGTCAGCAGGTATTCACGTTTTGGAGATAATAAAACTTCCTTGCTGGGCACTGACACCTTCCAAAACAGAAGAGAAGGCATGAAAAGGGCTATTTAAGGAGGTCTTTTGACACAGACATGGTAAAATACAAAGAGCCACATAGACATCCTTGGCATAACTCCACTATGGATTTACACTAGGAATGGTTTGGACGTACATGCAGCTCTTTAAGAAAGTGCAAAGCTTATCTGGGTCCTGATCCAGCAAAGCACTTACACATGTGTGTAACATTACACCCATGAGTAGTCCCACATGTATGAAATTACTGGGATTGTTCTTATGCTGGAAGTTGCATCGGTGCTTAAGAGTTTGGCTTTGGAATATGCTCCAAATTCAACCCTTGCTGCTGGCTCCAGTTTGCATGGGAGTGCAGAGCACATGCAGGGCGTGCGTGCCCCCTCTACTGTACAGAGTTCAAAGATAATGATATGTCTTTGATAGCAATAAGAAGGGATCACGAGCAGGTTGAAGAAGAACATCCCTCTCTCCCACAGGTGGCCATGTAATGGCTGTGGAACCTACTCCAACCATTGAGCAATCTGTCTTGTGTGGGGAAGATTCCTTCTCCCTGGCTTCCCTGCACATCCACGTAACTGGGCTAAACACTGAGCTCTGTATTTTCCCTTAAGACACAATGGATCATGTGGTAGTGCTAATCAGTGTGCACACCTTCCTGCCCCATGCTTCTACTGCAGTAATCAAAGCCACTGTGTAACATGTTAGTGTCTGGCCCTTTATTGTACAGTTCCTAACACAATGGGGCCCAAATACTGACATAAATTAATAACAGAAATGGTGATAATTTAAAAATAATATTACACCATGAATTGTAGGGAGTTTTGTTAAAACAATGTCTAGAAACAAACAAAACCAAAACAAAACCTCCCCCCGTCCCCGTATTTTTATATAATATTTTTGTTTTTAGGTCAATTTTTTTCTCGTTTGATTTCCTATCTTCTCTCTTCCCCATTTTACCAATTCTGCCTCTACTGACTCTGTGCCTACTGCATCTTATTCCTCCCACCCTAACATCCTGTCAGTTTCATTTTGTCTTGACAAATACAACCAGGAGCTGCTTAGTGCTTGAAGTGGAAGGGGGGGAAAAGCAGCTTTTAAACTTCTGCATTCTGTTGGCTCTTTGGTCTCTTCCCACAGCCTCTTCAGTGGGTTAGTTTCATTTTGCATTGAAAAATACAATCAAGAGCACAAAGCAGCACCCAATTGGATTTTTTCAGTACTAAATTGAATTAACCAGCTGATCAGATGAGAAGAGGAGGACTGTGGAAATTCAGGGCAGTGATTGAAAGAAGATGAAAACCCTGCCTGTTTAAAATGTAATAGTATTGAAGTGATCTGCCCCCATCCTACCCCCATTTAGTCTCTTATTCTGATTAATATATTGAAATAAACATATGGGAGCACAACAGCACTTAATTATATTGTTTAATATAAATACACTGAATACCTGGGTGGTAGAGAAGAGGGTTTCTTGAAAGTTTCCACTGCAGGAAGAGAAGCGATCTGGACAAGAAAGGTTGAGTTGTTCCTCAGCATCTGTAGCAGATGGTGGATAGAAACCACAGAAAGAGGAAGGGATATACAGATTTCTAGGAGAAAGGAAGCTCTGAGGCAAGAAGGAACTCCATATTTATTCACATTTGTTTGGCATAATGATCTATATTTTTCTCCATGATTGTGATAATGTCAGCTAATGCAAAAGAAATTCTAAACAGCAGTGGGATTATGCTTATTAACCACAATCATGTGACTGCTTTGGCCAATCACAATTAAGGGATTGGACATCTCTCATCATAAGGTCATTTCTACTCTGCTTTCTTCCTGGTTTTAAGAAAGCGTCTCTTTCTCGCTATTAATCTCAGACATGCACTTATCAAAATAAATGGTTTTCCCATTCAGTGAAAATTGTCAAGATTTTGAATATATTTGCTATCCCCAAAAAGTCAAAAATCTTGACAATTTTTGCAAGCAGAAAAATCTGCAAAAAGTTTCATACTAGGTCAATCAAAATGTTTTGTTTTCATTTCCACCATTTAAAAATTTGTTTTACTTTAATTAGCTCAAATTTCAAAACAAAAAGTTGTTTTGAACTCGAAAAGAGGAATTTTTAATTTTGAAAATGTTGAAATGGGACATTCAAAAAATTTTGAAACTTTTGAGTTGAGAAATTAGTAAAAATCAACTCTTTTCCATGGAAAAAGTTCTTCCTTGTACTAGGGTGCTCACCACATCCTGCTGGGTTCAGCCTCTTGGCCCCACTCCCCAATGAGTCAGGACCACTCCAAGCTGGTGCAACACCCTTGCTCTTTATTCCTGTGTCCGGTCCCCAACACCAAGCTCCAACTATGTACAGATTATTTGCAGGTTTGGCCTAGCACAGGCCTCAGTGGCTCCTGGGTCCTTCTGACCTACTTTCCCCTTCTGGTCTCCGTCTCGTCTCGTTTCGTCTCATCCCCTCACCCTCCCTCTTTGGATTCATGTCCTCCCAAGCTTTTAGCCCCTGTTAATGAGGCTGGCAAGTGTGGCCAGTTTCCAGGCCAGTCCTAGCCAGTTGCCCAGCCTCAGTCCATTTCCCCTGATTGGGATTGGAGTGGCAGGAGCTGATTCGAGCTTCCCCTGCAGGGCCCTGCCACCAGACATTCCAAACCTGTGAAAAAAATGCAGAAATTGGACTTGTTTTTGGCTTAATTGGCTTGTGAGTTGCTTGTTGACTAGTTTTTGGCTTGTTGCTTGTTGTAACCTGATGCTTCTTGTTTTTGATCGGCTCCCAGTGAGCAGGGCCAAGGGGGGGAGAGAGTCAGGGGTGCACAGTGGGCCCACCACAGTCCCAGACTGCACACCAGGGGGGATCTAGTCACATAGAGTGTTGGGGTTCTTAGGGATTGGCTTCTTTTGGCCTTGTTTTGAAATGGGATTAGTTTGATTTTTGACTTACTGTGAAAGTTGGGGTGCTTATTTATCACGTGAAAGTTGGCAACTGTGCCTGCCACATTCCTGGTTCATGTTTTCCCCTACTTTTTTCACTAATCTATCTATCTATGGTCCGAGCAACTGCCAAGTGTTTAACAATAGAAATAACAATAACAATCTCACTCTCTCTATCCATTTTATGTAAGAAATAACTTGATCAGTTTATGGCTGTTTTAAATTTGTTTATGTGTGGGGGTGAAGGGGCATTTTGTGACTCTATTTTGGATGTGTACACTTATCAAGAGAAAATGACATTGAAGGAATGAATTTTGCATTTCTAACTAGTTAGTTTTGCAAAAAGAACAGGAGTACTTGTGGCACCTTAGAGACTAACAAATTTATTAGAGCATAAGCTTTCGTGGACTACAGCCCACTTCTTCGGATGCATACAGAGTGGAATAAATATTGAGGATAAATGAGCTTTTGAGGTATTAAAGCCAAGATGGGAATAGAATGGTTACTCTGCCTTCAGACTTGTTCTACCTCGGTCTGAGTCTATGATGAACAGAGAGAGTGTCCTAGGAGATGAAGTGATCTATCTGTAATGCTGCCAACTCTGACTCAAAAGCGTGAGTACCAACCTCAGGGCAGACTGTGAAGAACCAGCGCACAAACTCCAAGTTGGCTGTGAGGTCCATACTTAGATTCCACCAACCAATTGTCAAGTATAAACTCCTCAGGCACTATACCAGGTTTATCATGGAGTCACAGACAGCCCCCTTGGGCACTCTGGTCTGTCTTGCCACCCAGGTGAGCATACCTCTGTGATAGTTTGTTCCTTATGCCAAGAATGATAGCAATAGTCAGGTTACTTCCGTTCCAAAGAACCATTCACTTACCCCAGGCCAGTTGAATCTTAGATCTCAGATCAAAAGGCAATGCTTGTAGCCAATCCTATAACAAATTATATAAAGATTCATTAACTAGAAAAGGGAAACCAGAGAGTTATTTACAAGGTTAAAGCAGTTAAACATGGAGACAAAAGTGAGTTACAATGTTAAGTTTCAAAAAGTAATAGAAGCTGCTATAATCAACAAGTTCTATATGACCTTTAGGGCTAACCCAGGCTAAGCAGCTGGGGATCGATTTTTTTATGCCTAGAAACACCTTGCCTCCAAAGTCCAAGCAGCATAGAAATCCAAGTTCCTTTTTTGTGTGTGTTTTTATCTCCCTCCTGCCATGTGCTCTGACCTGCAAACTCAACTGATGGGAAGAGGCCACTTGCTTGACTCATATTCATGGGGAGAAGGGCAAGACAACAAAGGTCTTTTGCCCTCTTATTGATGGTACATAGGGAATACCAGTTGCAAGTCCCACAATAGTCTGTCTGGTATCGATGAACCTTTCCTTTTGTAACACCTTCTATTGAAGATGAGCCCTTCACATTAATTAATGTCTCTCTCCGGTCTAGAGTTTTACACAGTCACAGAGGTTCACAATACAATGGCTCAAATATTACCTTACAGTATGAGATACAGATGTTATATGTGAGATTCAGGGCCGGATTAACCTTTTGTGGGCCCAGCACCAAATGTATTTGTAGGCCCCCATCAGGGCAATGGAGCATATTGCGGGGAGGTCGGTACCCAGAGTAAAGGGCCAGCCAGGGCAATGGGGCATGGCATGGTGGGGGTGGCCCTGCTCCGCCCAACCCAGTGCAAGGGCACTGTTTACAAACCAGCAGCTGCCAGACACACACTGTCCCACCCAGCCCGGTGCTGCCAGTGTGCCCCTTCCCCTCAGGGGCAGGCCTGTGCCACGCCACACAGCCCACCCCGGCCAAATAGCCCCCAACTCCCTATGCCCAGCACGCCCTGTCCAGAGACATTGTATAGACCCCTATGCCCAGCTTTCCTCACACATCCCAATACCCAGTGCCCCCTGGGCCAGTTATGCCCAGAGCCTCCACACCCTGCGACCCTCCTCAGAGACCCCCCACCACAAATACACAATGCCCTGCACAACTCCATCCCTGCCGAGCTTCAACTACCCACAGCCCCACAATCACAGCTACATAGCGCTCCCCACAGATCTCCCCCACTGCCCAGTGTCCCCTCAACAGACCCCCAACTGTCTAGCACCCCAAAACACACAAACCTCTCCCACTGCTCAGCCTCCCCACCCTCAGGCTCCCACTCCCCCAAACCCTGCCCCCCGGCTGCATTCATCGGCCCTGCTGGGAGGTGACTGTCTGCCAGGCTGAGCTGGGTTGGTCCTGGGGCAGGGAATCGTTCCAGTCTGTCCACTTGGGAGTAGTGCAATCAGTCAGGCCAGAGGAGGAGCAGGGCCTGCCTGGGCCAGGCTCCCTCAGGACCCACTTGCCTAGAGGGGCCCAGCTAAGCTCCCCACCCTTTCTTCCCATCCATTGGCTGAGACTGGCCTGGCTTCTCCACCGGACCCAGGCGGCTTGGCTCCAGGGAGGCAGGTGGGGCCCCACAGGTGGCGGGTAGCATAGACTGCTCGGAGCTGGAGCTACACTGGGGTCTGGCTAGTGGGTGGAGAGGAGCACTCAGCCTATCCCAGCAGGTAGTCGAGAGGAACGAGTAGTGGGCGGGTAGGGAGGGAGGGGCCAGGGGGGTGGAGAGAAACCAACAGGCAGGCAGGGGCTTCTTCTCCTTCCCTTTTCTTTTACATTTCCCACCAATGCTGCTGATTGGTTGTCATAGAATCATAGAAGCATAGGAGATTAGGGTTTGAAGAGACCTCAGGAGGTCATCTAATCCAACCCCCTGCTCAAAGCAGAACCAACCCCAACTAAACCTCAACTTGTCCTGTTTCAGAGTAGCAGCCGTGTTAGTCTGAATCCACAAAAAGATCAGGAGTACTTGTGGCACCTTAGAGACTAAGGGTACGTCTACACTACCCGCCGGAGCAGTGGGTAGTGATTGATCCATTAGGGATCAATTTATCACATCTCATCTAGACACGATAAATCGATCCCTGAATGCGATCCCCGTCGACTCCGGAACTCCACCACTGTGAGAGGTGGAAGCGGAATTGACGGGGGAGCAGCGGCCGTCGATCCTGCGCCAGGAGGACACGAAGTAAGTCTATCTAATTCGATCTAAGATACGTCGACTTCAGCTACTCTATTCTCGTAACTGAAGTTGCGTATTTTGGATCAATCCCCCCCCCTCATAGTGTAGACCAGGCCTAACTCACTCTGAGTATGCACAGTGAGGAGGATGCCGGGTACACACACACCTGACCTGCCTAAGGGTATGGACAGTGGACTCAGAGCACAGCACAAGCGGTGCGGGCCAGGGCCCCTTCTGAACATGGGCCCAAAACCATGGTGCCACTGGCATCATTGTAAATCTGGTAATGGTGAGATTAATGGAACAATTCACAAGCATTCAATAAAGTGTAAACACTGTCTTATAAATCTAATACCTATTTTACAATATTAACACACAAGTAAGCCAGACTGATTTCACCTATGTATTTCTCAGTGTTCAGCTGAGCTATGGGAACCTTGGCATGAGCTGGCCCCTGGTCTGCCAGCATCACACTATCATTTCTCCTACTGTATTAATCAGCCATATTTCTTGATGCAGATGAGGTTGGGCAGCAGATCAACAATAAGAGCATGGATAGTGAAAAGTCTTATTGCCTATAGATCTTGTACTGATCAGCAGAAGGTTAACGTAGTTTTTTGTCTGGTTGGCACATATGTGAGAGCTTTTTACTGACTGCACCATAGGGAATGGTAGTTATTTGGGGACCTTCTTTGTGAGCAATGGAGGGTATTGTCTTTGCTTATTTCTTCCTGTTATGAGGGTTTTTTTGAGGGGGGGCAGGATGCATGTGAAGGTTGATCTAATCAGCAGATCTAGTGATATGCCACATAACTAGACAGAAACACGATCTGTCAACTCCCTGGGGGACTGAGCTAAGGTAAGATATTGGTGAATATCTGGGGCAGATGGTTGTTGGGTTTTTTTGTTTGTTCCCCCCCTCCCTTTTCTTTTCAGTTTCCAAGCTGACTTCGTTCCCTACAAAGAAAACCAAAACCCTTTTTGTTGTCTGATACAACTAAGAACTACAAGAGAGGCTTGAATTGAATTGAATTGAAAATAAATCACCCTTCACTTGTTGGGCCAAATTTAGAAGTGTTGCAAATTGTAGTGAAAAGCTCATGTCAATTATTAGGTGTAAGTGTCTGTTTCTGTAGCTTCTATATGTAGCAGCAGGTGGAAATGGGAGATGGAAGGCAGACTAACAGGAAGATATAAGGTATATGTGGCAAAGGTAAGGGGCTTGCTTTATTGCAGTGGTTCTAAAAGCTGGTCTGCCGCTTGTTCAGGGAAAGCCTGTAGCGGGCTGGGCTGGTTTGTTTACCTGCCGCGTCCGCAGGTTCGGCCAATCGCAGCTCCCACTGGCCACGGTTCGCCGCTCCAGGTCAATGGGGGCTGCGGGAAGCGGCGCGGGCTGAGGGATGTGCTGGCCGCCCTTCCTGCAGCCCCCATCGGGCTGGAGCGGCGAACCGCAGCCAGTGGAAGCTGTGATCGGCCAAACCTGTGGACGCGGCAGGTAAACAAACCAGCCCGGCCCGCCAGGGGCTTTCTCTGAACAAGCGGTGGACTGTCTTTGAGAACCACTGCTTTACTGTACTACTTACTTACATCCTCCTACCTGTGACTGTGAAACCAAGTCTGACATTACAACTCTGACTACACTTGAAAATTCCATCTGTGGCAGATAGGGGTGTGATTGTTTTACTGATATAATTATACCAGTACAACCCTTAGTGTAGACACAGTTATTCTAGTATAAAGGTGCCTTGTTACTGGTATAACAAATTACTGATACAACATATTTCCTTTCCTGTACAGGAATAAGCTACACCAGTGTAGTCACATTTATACCAGCAGGGCCGGCTCTGGCTTTTTTGCCACCCCAGGCAAAAAAGCCTCCCGCCGCCCTCTCTCTCCCCCCTCCCCCCAGTGTGGCATGGGAGGGCGCCGAGCCCGGCCTCGGGCCCGCTCTCCCTGACCGGCCAGAGCGCCGGAGGGAGGGCGGCGAGCCCGCCGCGGCTCTACTGGCGTCCGGAGCCCCGGGAGGAGGGTGGAGAGCCCGGCCAGGGCTCCGCTCTCCCCGGCGGCCAGAGTGCCGGGGGGAGGGCGGCGAGCCCGCTGCAGCTCTGCTCTCCCCGTCGGCGAGCCGGCCGGGGCTCCATGCTCCCCAGCGGCCAGAGCGCCGGGGGGAGGGCGGCAAGCCCGCTGCGGCTCCGCTCTCCCTGGCGGCCGGAATCGGAGCGCCGCACCGCCCCCCTCCAGGTGCCGCCCCAAGCACAAGCTTGGTGGCTTGGTGCCTGGAGCCGGCCCTGTATACCAGTATAACTGTGTCCACACTAGGGTGGTTGTACCTACTTTAACTATATTGCTATAGTTAAGGTAGCACAACTTTATGTGTAGACTAATCAGCATTTTCCTAAGAGCTAGGCATTATATATATTACATATATATTATAATTAATTGCCTTAAATTTATCACTTGAGCCGGGGTTGGAAATGAAGAAATATATCTGAAAGCAAATTAAATGTAAAGTAATACTTCTATATAGATTAATGAAAACACATGGCTTAAAATGGGATTGCATTTACTGCTTTCCCCAATTTTTCTTTTCTCCTTTATGAGACATATGTAGAATACTAAAACACAGTAATTGAATTTGAAGAGTATTCAGATTATTGGGCCATAATTCAGAGATTGATTAGTGCCCCGTGTTTATACTACAAAGGAGTTTTATCACTGTGCTTTTTGTTCTATTACTTTATTATCTCTTATATAATGACGCACACGAAACCAAGACAACACCAGCACTGCTGAAATATACAATATGGGTGTCTAATATAATTTGAGGATGATGGCATTGCTCAGGAGAAGGGAAGCATTAGCTGGTAATTATGCTTTGACTTTGAATTGAATTGAATTGTTGAATTGAAAGGATGATTTTTGACAAATCTAGAAAGTAAAGAATTGTAGCTTTGAACAATGAAACAGCACTGCCATCTACCTGTTCCACCAGAGAATCACATGTTGTCAGAAGATACAATATGTTATTTCAACAGCAAACCAGGTAAAGAACAATATCTTATATTCATGAAAAAGACATTTGTATTCACAGAGGCCCAGCTCCTCAAAGGTATTTAGGTGCTTAACTCTCACTGAAAACAATGGGATTTAGGTGCCCAAATATTTTTGAGAATCTGGGCCTGACCCCCTTTCTTTTTATGATGCACAAGTTGAGCAGAGATGTTTTGTTTTAAGGGTTATCAAAAAACCCTTAACTATCTGCTTTGGTTTTGCAAAACCCCAAAGCACTTCAATTTTCTTTTGAATGTGACTGGAAGCAGTGAATTATGCCAAATTTTTTAAGGGCTAAACTATAAGGAAGTGCATTTGACTTAGAAGTCTACAAGGCACTACATATAGGAATACAAAAAAGCATGTTGGATCTAGAGTGTGAATTAACTGCAGCCAGAAAAATAAAGTGGGGGAGGGGGCCAGAAGTGAAGAGAAGAACAAAAGGAAACTGTGCAAAAGCGCTCACTTTTATTATTTTTCCCTGGGGTTGCTCCACTCCTGCTCTGCCCTGAGGCTCCGCCCCCACTCTACCCCTTCCCCCAAGGCCCCGCCCTCACACCACCTCTTCCCATCCTCACTGTGCCCCCTTCCCCCGAGGCCCCCACCCACTGCTCGCTGCTTTTTGCCCTCCTCCAACTGCCTCCTGACAGCCGCCAAACAGTTGATTGGCGCCATCGCCAAACAGCTGTGGCTGGTGAGTGCTGAGCACTCACTATTTTTTTTCCATGGGTGCTTGAGCCCTGGCGCACCCACGGAGTCAGTGTCTAAGGTTCCGTGAACAAAATGAGGTAAAGACCAGTACAGCTGAGAGCAGTGGAAAAAGCATTAGTATTTGGACAGCTCATCTGCCAAAGATTTCTGGGACTTGCTGTCTGAAGCTAGGGACCCCATCTCCTATCTATGAAACATGCAGCCACAGCACTGATCACTTGCATAGCATCTCTTCAATACACTTGACATGTAAGTTCGATGCCCTGTTGCTGTCCCCCTCTCACTCACCTCCGACAGTTCATCCCCCAAGAGACCATAAAGGAATGAATTGCCCTAAAACGTCCGTGACAGGAAAAGGACAATCTTGAAAGCAGCAGCACAAACTGAGAAAGATCTACAGCCCATCCTATTCCCCACCAGATTCCCTAAAATCCAGTCTTTAAAATGTGTTTCAATAAAAGGACAGCCATGAGAGGTGGGAGCAGCACAAACAATCTCGGCACACTTTCTCTAACTGCTACCTGGGCTCCTTACTGGGGCAAAAAGGTTGAAGCGTCAGTTGCCTGATGCATTTTCCCTGGCTCCCACTGTCCTACCTGGCTGGCCTGGTGGCTGCTTCCTGACACTACAAACGTGGGAGGGATGGCTCAGTGGCTTGAGTATTGGCCTGCTAAACCCATGGTTATGAGTTCAATCCTTGAGGGGGAAATCTAGGGATCTGGGGCAAAATTGGTCCTGCCTAGTAAAGGCAGGGGACGGAACTCAATGACCTTTTTAAAAAAAAAAAAAAAAAAAAAAAAAAAATTCCTGCTCTGAGCAGGGGGTTGGACTAGATGACCTCCTGAGATCCCTTCCAACCCTGATATTCTATGATTCTAGTCTATGTTGAGAATTGCTGAGCATAGAGCAGTGATGCTGAATGCACCTGGACCAGTAGCATTTGCTGATGGCAAAGGAGAACTGAACCTCAAAGGCCATCAACCCATGCTCTCAACAGAAACTTCTCATGGCTCAACAAAAAACCTGAACCGAGAACATCTTCACATTAAAATATAAGGCATATAATATATTCATGAGAATGGACAGGCCTGCATTTGTACCCCACAACATTTACTTTAAGGTTTTGGCAACATACATTCTTTTAACAGCATCACAGAATATTTACTGCTATTTAATATTTATCCTACTCTGGTACCCAGCAACTCCAATTAGAGTCAGAGGCATTTTACATACAAACACAAAATACAGTCACCAAAGCCCAGATTTTTAAAGGTATTTAGGCGTTGATTTGCTCAGCAGTGCAAAGCCTAAGTGACTTATATGGCTAAGTCTCATTTTCAACCTAGGCACTTAAGAGCCTAAATCTCATTGAAAGTCAATAGGACTTAGACTCCTAAGTGCCCAGGGCCTGTTCTACACCTAAAATATAGGTTGACAAAGCTACAGTGCTCAGGGATGTGGATTTACGTCATAGATGGAAAAACCTTTTCTGCCATGTTAGCAAGTGTCTACACCAGGGGATCCCAAACTTGGTTTGTGGCTTATCCAGGGTAAGCCCCGGCAAGCCGTGAGATGCTTTGTTTACCTGAGCGTCCGCAGGTATAGCCGCTCGCAGCTCCCAGTGGCTGCGGTTCGCCGTTCCCAGCCAATGGGAGCTGCGGGAAGCGGCCTGGCCCGAGCCGCTTCCTGCAGCTCCCATTGGCCAGGAACGGCTAACCACGGCCACTGGGAGCTGCGAGCGGCTATACCTGCGGACGCTCAGGTAAACAAAGCATCTCACTGTCCGCCAGGGGCTTACCCTGAACAAGCCACGAACCAAGTTTGGGATCCCTTGGTCTACACGATAGCGGAATAGCTGCAGTGCTGCAGCTGTATTCCTGTAGTGCTTGTAGTCACCTTTGAAAATGAGACTTAGCCATCCTAGTCAGAGCTTCACTTAAATATCTTTAAAAAAATTTGGCCAAGGACTTAAAAATCTTGGGCTTTCCATGCCAGATTGTCTCAAAATTTTGCTCCACCAGAGCAGATTCATGTTCAGAATGCTGATCTTGGCATTATTTATTATTATTATTATCATTATTTATTTAGTTAGTTGTACTGGAGTATCACCTAGGAACCCTAGACATGGAGCAGGACCCATTTATGCTAAATGCTATACAATCAGAACAAAAAGATGCCCCATACCCCAAAGAACTTCAATCTACATATAAGACAAGAGACGACAAATGGATACTAATAGAGGGGGAGTACGAGGAAACAATGAGACAACACCAGACATGCTCATGCAGCTCTCCAAGCTCTGGGAGAATGTTAACACTCCATCAGATGTTTGTTGTGTTCCATCCCTTTCAGAAAAAGACAATAATAAAGGGATTGTGAGGTGGCATCTTCTCTGTTCTCACAACTCATCCTGTACCCCAAAAGAGGTCAGAGGAAGGAACACTCTTTAGAATTAACACCCAGTAAATTAGAATTAATGCTCAGTAAATCAGATCTTTGACTATAAAAAGTCAAGTTCTAAACCAATATAGACTTTTTGCAGGAGTGTTCACTGGTCTCACTGAGTCCAGAGGGCTGAAAGTACCAAATGGCTAATAAGCTTTCTACAGGCTCTTTGTGAGACTAGCTATATCTTTCAACCAAATACATTTCCCAAGGTTGGCTGAGTGGGGTATAATGAGATGAAGTATGTAATTTTATGAACATAAACATGGTTGCAGCTAGCGAGGGCCACCCAGAGATTCAGGGGGCCTGAGGCAAAGCAATTTTGGGGGCCCCTTCCATTAAAAAAAAGTTGCAATATTATAGAATACTATATTCTCGTGGGGGCCCCTGTGGGGCCCAGAGCTTGGGGCAAATTGCCCCACTTGCCCCCCTCCCCGGGCGGCCCTACAGCTAGCTCATCTATAACAAGCAACACATCACCGTGGAGACACTTTTCTAGCTTTTCTAATATATCTGCTGCTTTTAGTATCTTCCTTGTCATAGTTTGGTGTGCAGACAAGGTTTATGATTGCCACCTAGTGGCTACTCAGGAAATTCGAATTAGCTGTTGGAAAGCATGGTACTGTGCGGTCTGTGAATGGTGAACATGCTGCATAGACCAGCATTTCATAAAGTGTGTAGGGGCACTTGGGGGAAAGGTTATTACAATTTGGGACTGTGTCTGTACCATTTAGGAATTCTGTGTGAAATTATGAACGCTATGTATCTGTGTCAGGCTGCAAACGGCATTTTGAATGTGCAGCCTTTTGCCTTCTCTGTGATATGTTTGCCTTTTTGGTGGGTTGAGATTTCCAAGGCTGGTCCCCAAAAAAATAACAAAAGAGAGTCATGGAAATTAGGTGCTCTTCCACTAAAATGTAATTGCATTAGACAATAGAGTAGAAACCAGGAGAACTGGTTTGTCAGGGGAGAGGTTGCCTTGGCAGGGGTTTGTGGTCATGTGAGGAAGCTGGCAAGGATGTCACCTGACAAAGGCTTGGTCTACACTACAGTTAGGTTGATGCAAGGCAGCTTATGTTGACCTAACCATGTAAGTGTCTACTCTACAATGTTGCTCCCACCATTATAACTCACCTGCTATGCTGAATTAATAACTTCACCTCCATGAGTGGCACAGCGCCTAGTTCAATGTAGTTAGGTCGAGGCAGTGTCACTGTATTACTTACGTTGACTTTAGTGGCTTCCAGGAGCACCTCCAGGTGGTGTCCCCCGTGACTACTCTGGTTACTGTTTTGAATTCCACTGCCCAGTGGCAGTGGCGCAGCCAGCTTCTAAGAGGAGGGGGAGCAAACATAAAAAAGGCACCCCCCTCCTTGGCTCCTCCTCTGGCCACGCCTCTTGGCTGGCTCCTCCGGCCGCACCGCCCCTTCCCCCCATGGCTCCTCTGGCCCTACCGTGCCACTCCCGCGGCCCCTCCCCTCGCTCCTCCGGCTGTGGCTGCCAGCCGCCATGCTGCGCCCCTCCCACCACTGCCCCTCCGGCCGTGCGCCCGCCGCCCCCCCATGGCTGCCGGCCATGCTGCAGGCAGCCAGCCTGTGCCTCCCCTCACTCCTCCGGCCGCCTTTAGAAAGGCGCCGCTTTTGGCAAATTTGCTGAGGGGAAGCAGCTGCTTCCCCTGTACCCCGCTAGCTATGCTACTGCCCAGTGGCTAGGTACACAGGAACACACCCCTCTCCTTTAAAGCCCTGCAAATTTTAAATTCCATTTCCTGTTTGCTCGGCGTGGAGAGATCACATAGCAACTGCCCACCTGATCATGCTGGCTCCACCCTGCAAACATCTACGAGCAGATCTCTTGTGATATGGGGGAGAAGGGCTACGACAGGGACATGCAGCAGTGCCAGGTGAAAATCAAGGAGCTGTGACAGGCATACCAGAAGGCTAGGGAAGCAAACAGTTGCTCTGGTGCAAAGCTACAGACATACCACTTCTACAAGGAGCTGCATGCCATCTTCAGCAACAGCCCCACCTCTACCCTCAAGGACCCTGTGGATACTTTGGGGAGCTGGAGTCACAGGCCACCATAGTAAACCCTGAGGATGAGGTGTTGGATGATGATGAGGAGAATGGGGGACAGGTGACTGGGGAATCCAGTGGCACTGCAAGCCAGGACCTCTTTTTTGACTCCTGAGCAGTTGAGCCACTCTCAGCAGTCCAGCTTGGGCGAGCCTGATGCAGGAGAAGGAACATCTTGTAAGTAGGCAGTTTGCTTTGATATTGCAGGGACACATCTGTTCATTTGCTCTTCTTTAATCATGCTGCAAGAGGTAATGAAATAATCGGTAGAAGTAGAGTTGCTATCTGCTTCTCAATAGTTAGGCAGAGGGATGGCCCGTGAATCTTCCATAAGAGATCTTGAGGAAGCTGCCTTATTTTTTTTGCTGTGGTAGAACGTCATTGCAGCACATAAGATAACAGCATACGGACCCAGTGTGCAGCCAGACGTGTACAAGAGCTGTTCCCTTTCAGCCTCCGTTACCCTCTAGACTAAGATATCAGGTAAAGCAGTGGTTCTCAATCTTTCCAGACTACTGTACCCCTTTCAGGAGTCTGATTTGTCTTGTGTACCTCCAAATTTCACTTCACTTAAAAAGTACTTGCTTACAAAATCAGACATAAAATACAAAAATGTCACAGCACACTATTACTGAAAAACTGCTTACTTTCTCATTTTTACAATATAATTATAAAATAAATCAATTCGAATATAAATATTGCCCTTACATTTCAGTGTATAGTATATAGAGCAGTATAAACAAGTCATTGTCTCTATGAAATTTTAGTGTGTACTGATTTCGCTAGTGCTTTTTATATAGCATGTTGTAAAACTAGGCAGATATCTAGATGAGTTGATGGAAAACCCCTGGAAGACCTCTGTATACCCCCAGGGTACTCATACCCCTGGTTGAGAATCACTGAGCCAAAGTCACCTCTTTCTGTGGAAAACAGTACTAGTATTTAGTTCAATTGCCCTATCCGCATATAACCATGCCTGCCTGTTACCTTCCCCACCTTATTGCCTGAGCTAGGTACCATGCCACTCCCGGGCCATATTCACCATGGCTGGGAAAGCTGCTGTGCTCTGTGAATCCCAAGGAGAAGTGAGAAGGTAGTGCTTGTAACTTGTGTGGATTAAGGGGAGTGAAACCACTCAAAATATTAACTTTGTCTATTGTTTCTATTGCATCTACAGATGTTGCCTAGAGGGTCTCTCCATCTACACCAGTGGAGTGGCTCAACCCAGGGGCACCATTTCAGATTTTGGAAGGGGAAGCAACTGTAACCATGATTCCAGTTATAAGGCTACTTAGGCACCTGAAAACTCTAGGAATTTTTTGCAGATAACTGAGAAATTAGCGGACAGGAACACTGTATCTAATTCCTATATAAAAAAAGAGAATTAAATAAATATTAGACCCACTCAGATCTAATAGTAACATGTTCTGACATCTTGCATCAAGTCACTTAAGGGACACTGATTAGGTTTAAAATTTTAATATATATTCTGACTTTTTTACTAACTCTTTAATACAACAATTAAAACAATTGTAGAAAAATCTAGATGAGTTGCTATCACTTTTTTGCAGTTCACCAAGGTTGGAATAGATCATTTAACTTTTGGAAATATCCTACTAGGGCAAGGCCCCATAAGTTTATACTGTACCTGCCTGGGGCTGTTGGGGTGTTATCTCACTACAAATAATAGACTAGAAACTGACTTTAAATAGGAGTGAAACTGACAATTTCAAGTCACTTTCACAATATTGCCAACCCCAAAAGTTCAAAAATCATGCATCAGGCTCACCAAAAATCATGAGATTGGCTATAAAATAATGAGATTATGTAAAAATAATAGATTTGGTGTTCTTTTTATTTTGCCTTCTGCTTTTTGAGCCTTTAGGGTGCACTGTGGTCTCATTTCAAAGCTTTCTCCACAGCCATGAGGGCTAGAAACTTCATTTTTTAACAATGAAGGCTGAAATCATCACATATCCACTTGACTCCAAGAGCTTGGGCTTAAAGGAAAACAATAATTATCACTAGATTCATGACAAAATCATGAGACTTGGCAACACTGCTTTCACTTCTGTTTAAAGGCTAGTTACTTTCAAGAAGTCTCTTAAACACAACAGTGGAGTGATTGAGTTGCAGTTCTTATAGGAGAATATTTAAAACCAAACACCAAGAAAATTCCAGATTTTAAAGTTCAGAAAAAAATTGAGACTTCTAAGGTATCTCAGGGCCACTGCAGGCAGGAAAGGAAAAGAAACAGGCACAGGAGCTCTGGGTATTTCTTCTTCTTGAAAGAAAGGTGGAGGGTCAAATCTCCAAGTCCTTAATCAAGTAAAACCTCTATTGCAATCAGCGCCTCCACTCATAGATATTAATAAAAATTAATCAATAACTATACACTTCAGACTTAAATATCTGAGCCATCTTATCTAGGGCTACACATATACATTGGCTTAGGGACTACATTGGCATATTCTGAATAGTGCTGAGTGCACAGATGGTGCCCAGTGAATAATACAAATCATGACAATAATCGTCGACTTCATGAATTCTGTAGATGAAATTTCTGTTCTTTTTTCTGCAATTGGCCTGGATACAACTGAAACCCTAAGAATTTGAGGCATAAACTCATCTGATACTCATACAACACTTCCTCATTCCTTCTGTGACGTTGCACTCCATATGTTTATAGAAATATGTTTATAAGTGTAAATATGATGGAACTGGAATATGCTTTATGCAAAAGGTCTCTTGTAAGGAATCATTACAAAGTGTATAATCTATTGAGTGTGTTCATCATATTTGTATCTGAAATTAGGAATATGTGTGCCAGCAAGTGGGTTATGAAGTCTCACAGGACATGTGAACATGTCACATGATACTGGAATCCACCTTTAACCTGGTGCTTTCCCATTTAGAAGGAGAGGGAGAACCCAGAGAGAGAGAAAGGATTCCCTCCTTGTGCCAAAGCTATAAAAGAGGGTGGAACAGAACAAAAGGGGCCAGTCATGAGAAATCCCCTAGTTACCACCTGAGCTGGAACTAACAAGGGCTGTACCAGGGGAAAGGATTGGGCCCAGACTAAAAACAAGTTTAGTCTGTGAAAGAAGCTTATTGGAAGATCTCTGAGGGTGAGATTTACCTGTATTCAGTTACTTAAATGTATTAGGCTTAGACTTGCATGTTTTGTTTTATTTTGCTTGGCAATTTGCTTTGTTCTGTCTGTTATTACATGAAACCACTTAAATCCTACTTTTTATACTTAATACAATCACTTTTGTTTATTAATTAACACAGTGCAAGTGATTAATACCTGGGGGAGCAAACAGCTGTGCATATCTCTCTATCAGTGTTATAGAGGGTGGACAATTTATGAGTTTACCCTGTATAAGCTTTATACAGAGTAAAACGGATGCATTTGGGATTTGGATTCCATTAGGAGCTGGGTGTCTGGGTGCTGGAGCTAGGAAACCTGCTGAGCAGTTTTTGGTTAAAGTCTGCAGCTTTGGAAGCGTGGTTCAGACCATGGGTCTGTGTTGCAGCAGGTTTGCGTGTCTGGCTCAACAAGACAGGGTTCTGGAGCCCCAAGATGACAGAGAAAACAGGCTCAGAGGTAGTTTCAGCACATCAGGTGACAGACCCAAAGGAGTCTCTGTAATTGAACCCTCCTTTTCTCAAATTCAGAACAAAATATGACAAAACAAAATGGTTTTTGGTTAAAATATAAAGTTTCACAGCAGGCATTGCTCTACAACCCAGCATGGGGAAGAACCTCCCTTCCCTTGGGGATTAAGTGTTCTCTCATTTTCCATCCTTCCTTACCTCTGTGCTGCTTTTCATGTTGTCAACCATGACATCCTTCCCAAATGCCTGGGACCAAACTGGAGTCTCAGAGAACTGGCCGCTTTGGTTTGGCTCCCACCTATCAGTGTTTTGTTTTTGTTTTTTGAAGCATGTAGCAGAGAGATAGGTTGGTCCAGTAGATAGGAAGCTAGCCATCAGAGACCTGGGTTCTACTCCACACAATGGACTTCCTGTATGACCTCAGGCTGGTGTCTTAGAGACAGAGTTTCAAAGGCTTTTAGGCACCCAAAGATGGGTATCTAGTGGGGTTTACAAAGTACCTAACCTTCTAGACACTTTTGAAAATCCCACTAGGTGCCTAAATACCTTTGAAAATCTCTTTGCCACAGTGCCCCATAACAGCACTACTCTACTTCCCCGAGGGGCTGTGAGGAGAAATAGGTTAGATATTGTGAGGCACTCAGACACTATGGTTATGGCGCCACATAAGTACCACAGGTAGAATGGAAATCTCGCTATACCACGGCTATCCCTTCCCTGGGTTTTGGCCCCTTCTTTTCGCCTACACCCCTCAAATCTCCCTCTTTTCTGAATGTAACCTTGGCTCAGAGAGCTTGGCTGTATTTTTTCTGAGTCCCCTGCATTCTCTCTTCAAACACCCCACACACCATGCAAAGGGATTCCTTTACAGGCAATTATCAGTCCTTTCTTATCTTAATGAACCTGCCCCTAAATGGCACCCTTGGCTCAACCAAATCAAGAGGAGAAAGAAGAGGACAAGAGAAGACATGGTCCAGGAGATCCTGCAAGCTGAGCAGAGGGCTTGGAGAGTGACCCTTGTGGAGGGAAAGGACAGGATAGTGAGGACAGGAGACACAGGCAGCAAGAAATGATAGCATTTCTCAGGGAGCAAATAGTCATGCTTGTAATCCCTGATTGACCTTCAGGCTCAAAAGATCCATGCTCGCCTTCCAATGCAGCCCATGGAGAACTGCATTCTGGCACATCTCTACAACCCCCCACTCTCATGGCATGTGGCGTCCGGAGCCAGTGCAATACCTCTAACACTCCATCCCAGGGGAGAGTACAGACAATCACATCTACACATATGCTGACTTGTCAGAGACACAGTTAGTGTATGTGTCTGTGAAATGGAAATGACTGTTCTTTCCCTTTCAAGGGTTCGTTTCCCTGTATTTATAAAGTTTCATTCAGTTATAAATATATCTGTTTGTATGGGTTTGGGATAAATGTCTATTTATGGAAATGTAATTCATCTTTATTAGTTCACAAGATATGCTGGCTGGGGCTGACAATCATTCACAGATAATAGCAATAGGTGTATTTGCAATGTTATATTACCACACACAGCACTCATTACAAGGTTCATACTGGGATTAAAAAAAACAATGCCAGGCAAAGCACACTACAGCAACACACATTACTATGGCTCATTGTTAAAATGGTCCTTCAAAGCCTCCCTGTGCCGTACAGTCCCCCATTGAGCATTTCTTATAGCGCTGGTATCTGGCTGCTCAAAATCAGCAGACACCCGTTTCACCTCCGCCCTCCACCCCTGTGGAAACCTTTCCCCCCTTTGCTCCACAGATATTATGACGTGCACAGCAGGCATATATGATTATGGTTATGGCAATATATTTTTCACTGAGGTCTAATCTTGTGAGTAGAAGGCACCAGCGGGCTTTCAAATGGCCAAAGGTACATGCAACTGTCATTCCGCACCTGCTGAGCCTGTAGCTGAAGCACTCCTTACTGCTGTCAAGGTGGCCGATGTATGGCTTCATGAGCAATTGGAGTAAGAAGTAGGCTGAGTTTCCTAAGATCACTACTGGAATTTCAACATTCTCATCCCTGCTTGCAGCTGTCTGTAAACACCTGAGTTCTTAAAGATGCGTGCATCATGCACCTTCCCTGACCAGTCCGTGTTGATGTCAGTGAAACAACCCTGGTGATCCACCAGTGCTTGCAATGTCATAGAAAAGTAGCCCTTTCTGTTGATGTACTCTGTGGGAAGGTGGTATGGTACCAAAATAGGCATAATGCATGCTGTCTATCATCCCACCACAGTTAGGGAACCCCATTAGCTGCAAAACCATCCACTATGTCCTGCACATTGCCTAAAGTCACAGTCCTTCGTAGCAGGAGGCGATTAATGGCACTGCACACTTGCATCACAACAACCCCCATGATGGATTTCCCTTTTCCAAATTGATTCCCAACTGATCTGTAGCAATCTGGCAATGCAAGCTTCCACACAGGGACCACCACTGGCTTTGCCACCATGAGTGCAGCTCTCAATTTGGTGTCACTGCGCTGGAGGGTTGGGATCTCCTCACACAGTTCTAGGAATGTGGTCTTGCACATCTGAAAATTCTGGAGCTGCTGCTTGTCATCCTATACCTGCATAATGATGTGATCCCACCCATCAGTGCTAGTTTCTCGGGCCCAGAACCCACAGTCCACCATGTACGGGTGCTCTGTGAATACCAAAACAAACCTTGAATTGTTTCTTTCCATGGCGCACCATAAGGCAGCCTGCAAAGAATCATCATATTCCATCTTGCAGCTCTGGAAATACTGCAGGATCAGGTGCGTTGTGTTCGTTATTCTCATCACAATACTGAAGAGCAGTGCAGAATCCATGCTTCTCGCAGAGATGGTGGACGTGCAGGTTTGCAGGGCTTTTGAAAATCGACATGAAATGTAATAAGATGCCCATGGAATGATGAGATGGAGAAAACTGCATTATATGATTTTGAACCCATGTTCCCAGTCATTCCTGTACAACTCATTTTCCCCATGAAGGATTGCAAATCCTTCTCACAACACCCTGCACTAGCTGGTGGCGTGTTGCACAGCTACCCACGGTCCACGGCTCTCTGCATTGAAGCAAGCAGTGAGGATGCACACCACCACCAACACAAGGAGCATAGCATGGATATGCAAAAGTGATTTAATTACTGAGGCGGCTGTACATTAATATAACTAAGGTAGACTTAATTTTGTAGTAGACATGGCCAAGGGTTTTAAAATGGCAGAAGCTGTTCTGCTCAGGGGCCATTTTCTCCAGTCTATGAGAAAGCAGCAACCCAGCATGTAAATAGGATTGCCAATTTTGGTTGGACATATTCCTGGGGTTTTCATCACATGACATCATCTTTAATGAAACATAAATTGTCCTGGAGAATCCAGGACAATCCTGGAAAGTTGGCAACTTTATATGTAAAGCTTCATGCCTTCCTGCCTGCTTTTCTGGACACTGATGGTCCCTAAGGACTCCAAAGAGAAGGGTGAACTGGTGAGGGACTTTGCAGTAGAGACGGTTAGTGTTTTGTATGATCTGCATTCTCCCGTGTTTTACATGATTAAGAAAAAGAGCAAAATGTGTTAGACTCATGGAATCTGGCAAATGGACCAGACAGGATGGGATGCTAGAGAGTGGGTCTGCTCCCTGAGAGTGCATCCAAGAACCTCAAGATTGGGGCAGTGGCTGAACTACATTCAGGCTCTGTAACCAGAGGCCTCTGTAGCTATGGACAAGCTAGGCAGCTGCCTAGGATGACATATTTGGCCCAGCCGCCCCTTCAGAGTGACAGAGAGGCATCTGGGCCAAACCTCATTGGTGCTGCAACTTGAAATGCCAGGTCACAATACCGCATGCTTAAATTTGGCCCAGCCACCCCTCCATCATAACAGAGGAAAAGCTGGGCCAAATTAGTGTAATGTGGAAGGGCGATACACTGAAGTGTTGCATAGAGTGGAAGATTGTCTTGAGCAGCCTCTGTAAGCTTTAAATACCTAAGGGATCTAAGGATACAAAAGCTTGGATTCTACTCACAGCAATCCAGTGGGTGGCTGGAAGGGAGTGCCTGGTTGGATCTGTGACAAAGGGCATGTAGGCTTAACCAAAGGAGTGTGGACAGAACCCTCACTTGTTCTCAGAGTCTCAGCTTTCCTCACCCTCCTCCCTAAGGTAAGGCTTTAACTGGTATGGTTGTAAAGAAAACCTTGAAAATGTGACCTGAGATCAGAAGTGATATTTGCCTGAAGGCTGTCTTCATTGCAGAGTTAACTCAGGATCCTACACAGATGTTACCCTAATCCAGTTCCTGTCCACCACAGAAACACTTCACTCAAGTGTGGTGGTGCTTTACATCCAAGCTAGCGAGCCTGACCTGGGGTGTAGGTTGAAGCCCAACTGCTGCTTATGCGTTTGTCCATCCACTCTGGAATATAGATGTAGGCTAAGCCATTTGAGTGCTGATACTCCTTCAATGCCTTCCCACAATTCCCCCTTGGGCCCAGAAGGGCAGACAAGTTATCCCACAATTCAATGGGCAAGAATCATTGGACAGCTGAGCCTACTATAGCACAAAGAACCAGGGGATAGGCCCAGGGTGACCAGATATCCCGATATTTTCAGGACCATCCCAATATTAGGGGCTTTGTCTTATAGAGACAACGATTATCCCTCCACCCCTAAAATAGAATGGCCCAATTTTTCACACTTGCTATCTGGTCACCCTAGATGGGCCCCCAAAAGTTTTAGCAAAACACACAGGTTAGTATAGCACCAGTGTGAATGAAGTCAAGTGGCCACACTCAGGCATGTTTTTGCAGTGTGGCCATTCACACCCAAGCTAGGCCAATGTGGATGCTCACTCCCAAGTGCCAATCACCCAAGTTAACTCTGGAGAGAACCTACATAACTTGAGGTAAAACCTTAGTTGTAGTTTTCACATGAGTTAGCAGGTTGCGTTAAACCCTAATCTCCCCTGTGCTACAAGCAGCCTTGTCTTCACTGGGTTTTTATAGAGTTACCTAACGCAAGTTAAAAACACACTTTTTTTTTCTACTGAAGACAAGGTTTGAGTGACTGCTTAATTTGGTTAGGCCTTTAACAACACATTGTGGGATAAAGGTGGGCAGGATTGATTTTATTTTCCTGAAGTAGGGATCAGCGTTAACATTTTTTGAAAATACTGATCTGGCTATCTTACTTTGCCGCTAATCACTGCTGTCCATGCTGAGTTTCAGCAACCCCTGAAGATTTCTGACTCAGATGTGACACAAGTTGGTAGTTACCAAAGGTATTGTCTGATGGGGGTGTTTTCAGTTGCTATGAGGTGATCATTTCAATCCCTTTTCTGGTATTCACATCTCAAAAATGTGACTACAGCTGGTCAAAACTGAGAAAAACTCCAGGGAAAATCCCACCATTTCGAAATAAGGTTTTGTTCCAATTCAGAACCAAAGGTAGAAATAGAAAGGAAATTCCAAGGTGTCCTGCTAATTTTTTTCAAGATGAAATGGAGCCACTGGCTGTCCAGCTCCCCAGGAGGCTTCATGCTCCATGGGTTGCTTCTGAGGAGTCAAGGACATTATGGGGTGTCTCCCACAGTGGGGGACAGCCTGAGGGGTCCCCTGTCACTAAGCAGAGAGCCTAGAATTCCTGAGATTCCCAGTTCATACTGGGGTTCCTAATCTAGGGCTTCCAGGGATGCCATGTTCCCTGCCATGGATGGGAAGCCTAGAATCCCTGAAACCTCCAGGACTGCCAGGCTATCAGCTGCCTCCAGTTGGGCTGCCAGGGAGCCAGGCAGATTTCTGCATGGTTTCCACAAAAGTTTCATCAAAGCTGTTCCCTTCCCGTGGAATGTTTCAATTTCAATGAATCTGCATTTTTCAGTATTCTGGGTATATGGCTGCAGGAAAGTAATGACTTCTGAAGCAAAAATGTGCCATTCCATGGTATCTTAGGAAAATGCCAAATTCCACAGCTGCAAAATCATGGGGTTCTGACTGAGATGACTGGGGCAATTCACAATTCTCAGAACTTTTGTTTCAGGCTCCTTGTAGTTTAGAGCTGTCAAAAAAAAGATTTATTTTTTGTGGAAAATATTTGCAATTTGAAATATTTTGACCAGCTGTATTGCAGACTGGTTGTTTATTCCCAGGTCACAAGTTTGAGGTGATCCTTGCAACCATAAGGACTAGAAACTATTTTTAAAAAATAAAAACTGAGATTCTAGAGCCTTGGACCTCATGAGAGTTACACAGCCATCCTTAAAGCCCTAAGAGCAGCTGTGAAATTTCCAATAAACCTCCCTCTGAACCGGATGACTTCACTACCATAGCTTGAAACAGGTCATGCTTGGAAATAATACATTGTAAAGGCTGCACTTCCAGAAGAAATACAGAACAATGGCAGCTCCCCATCCCTATAAAACCACAGTTTTTTATACTAGCAAGTTAAACACAATGTTCTGTTCTAGGAAACACCAGGGAGAGGCCAAATCATAGAATCATATGGTTGGAAGAGACCTCAGGAGGTCATCTAGTCCAGTGGTTCTCAAACTAGGGCTGCTGCTTGTTCAGGGAAAGACCCTGGTAGGCCAGGCCAGTTTGTTTACCTGCTGCGTCTGCATGTTCGGCTGATCACAGCTCCCACTGGTAGCGGTTCACCGCTCCAGGCCAATGGGGGCTGCAGGAAGGGCGGCCAGCAGCGCTTCCCGCAGCCCCCATTGGCCTGGAGCAGTGAACCGTGGCCAGTGGGAGCCGGGATTGGCCAAACCTGCAGATGCGGCAGGTAAACAAACCGGCCTGGCCCGCCAGGAGCTTTCCCTGAACAAGCGGCAGCCCTAGTTTGGAACCACTGGACTAGTCCACCTCCCCTGCTCAAAGCAGGACCAACCTCAGCTAAATCATCCCAGCCAGGGATTTGTCAAGCTGGGCCTTAAAAACCTTTAAGGATGGAGATTCCAGCACCTCCCTAGGTAACCCATTCCAATGCTTCACCACCCTCCTAGTGAAATAGTTTTTCCTAATATCCAACCTAGACCTCCCCAACTGCAACTTGAGACCATTGCTCCTTGTTCTGTCTTCTGCCACCACTGAGAACAGTCTAGCTCCATCCCCTTTGGAACCCCCCTTTAGGTAGTTGAAGGCTGCTATCAAATCCTCCCTCATTCTTCTCTTTTGCAGACTAAATAAGCCCAGTTCCCTCAGCCTCTCCTCATAAGTCACGTGCCCCAGCCCCCTGATCATTTTTGTTGCCCTCCGCTGGACTCTCTCCAATTTGTCCACATCCTTTCTGTAGTGTGTGTGTGTGGGGGGCACAAAACTGGACACAGTACTCCAGATGTGGCCTCACCAGTGCTGAATAGAGGGGAATAATCACTTCCCTCGATCTGCTGGCAATGTTCCTATTACTGCAGCCCAATATGGCATTTGCCTTCTTGGCAACAAGGGCACACTGTTGACTCATATCCAGCTTCTTGTCCACTGTAATCCTCAGTTCTTTTTCTGCAGAACTGCCACTTAGCCAGTCGGCTCCCAGCCTGTAGCAGTGCCTTGGAGCTTCTGTCCTAAGTGCAGGAAACTGTGCTTGTCCTTGTTGAACGTCATCTGATTTCTTTTGGCCCAATCCTCCAATTTGTCTAGGTCACTCTGGACCCTATCCCTTCCCTCCAGCATATCTACCTCTTCCCCCAGCTTAGTGTCATTCGTGAACTTGATGAGGGTGCAGTCCATCCCATCATCCAGTTCATTAATGAAGATGTTGAACAAAACCGGTCCCAGGACCGACCCTTGGGGCACTCCGCTTGATACCAGCTGCCAACTAGACATCGAGCCATTGATCACTACCCTTTGAGCCTGATGATCTAGCCAGCTTTCTATCCACTTTATAATCCATATTTTTTTAACTTGCTGGCAAGAATACTGTGGGACCCTGTATCAAAAGCTTTTCTAAAGGCAAGGTATATCACATCGACCGCTTTCCTCATATCCACAGAGCCAGTTATCTCATCATAGAAGGCAATCAGGTTGGTCAGGCATGACTTGCCCTTGGTGAATCCACGTTGACTGTTCCTGATCACCTTCCTCTCCTCCAAGTGCTTCAAAATGGATTCTTTGAGGACCTGCTCCATGATTTTTCCAGGGACTGCGGTAAGGCTGACCCATCTGTAGTTTCCCGGGTTCCAAATGGATCAGGTATTTCAATCCAGGTCCAACTCTAATCAGTAGTAACAGATCCCCCTTTTCCCTTTGTGGTTTGCATCTGGTCATTTCAAAATTGATGGTTTCAGCCGATGTTAGGCTATGTCTACATTAGCACTTTTGTCGGTCAGGGGTGTGAAAAAACAAACCGCTGCCCAACAAAAGTTTCACTGACAAAAGCATTGGTGTGGACAACACTATGAAGGGGGAGAGCATCTCCTGCTGACATAGCTACTGCCTCTTGTTGGGGATGGTTATTGCTGGCAGGAGAGCTCTAATCATAGACCATGACCCCAATGTGCAGTCACTATACAAACAGAACAAAAGGATGGTCCCTGCCCCCAAATTTCCCTCTTTCCTCTGTCCTTTCCTCAACAAAATCTAACATCTTGATTGCTGCTATGTCCACTGCTGCAAATTGAACATATGTTTTCATTGAGCAGAGCTGTCCATATAGATAAAATGTCTGCACACACCTGAATTTCAGCTAATTACAACAGTGAAGGAACACAATCAAACAAACAAACAAAAATCTTTCATCTCTAGACTATTTTGGAATCAAATAGAGCACTTTGAAGGACATTTCAGACCTTTTTAAATAGGCAATAATCAAAACATTAAAAGTATTTTCCACATCTATACTCACCCACTTGTTGTCTCTTTTTGTACCTCATATACCAGTTGTTACCATTAGTCTGATATTTTTCAAAGAAAAATAATTGCCTCATGTATAAATATTTGATGTAGAGAGTAAGTGCTCAGGAAGTATTACATTGAAAACACTAAGAGAAGGAGGGGGACCAGCTATGCTATGTTTGTTTCTTTCATAGAAGGTGACAAACACACCAGGTCTGCATATGCGATGATAAGTGTTTGTGTTACTTTTGTTGAATGTAGTCTGTCACTTTCAGCCTATAATATATTAGTGAGAAATGAGGAACTACTGAACCGTAAATTAAGAAAATGTGAAATATGCTTATGTAGAAAAACAGAAAGGTAGTGTTCTTGAAATAACATTATGTAATGGGCTTGATCCAAAATTCACTGAAATTAATGGAAAGGCTTCTATTGGCTTATATGGGCTTTGGATCAGACCTTTAGGCACATGCATGAAATTAAGCACATGCTTAAGTGCCTTGCTAAATGAGGTGCTTAATGAGTTTTACTTTGCTTTATGCATGTTGTTTACCATACATGAATAAAAATCCAGTCACGAAAAACATTCTGTTCTGTGTTCTGATTGCTTTTTTATTTAAGAACATGAACTATATAATTGGCATTCACTAAAATATCTATTGCAGTTTGAATATTTAAGGTGAAATCCTGGCTCCATAGAGATCAATGATAATTTTGCCTTTGACTTCAATGCTGCCAGGATTTCCCCCCTACAGTTTAAAAACAGGGGCCTGATTATGATTTTACACCACTTTACATTTGTGTAAGTCCACTGACTTCAATGGAATGACTCCTGATTTGTGAATGTCAGTGAGGTTCCTTGTCTTACCTATACATGGCGTGCAAAACATAGATTCATACTATACTAAATTACAAAATGAGACAGGTAATAAAACTGTTCTTGAAATAAAGCACTCATATTGTGTTTCATTTTTAAATAATGTGCATATAAATTGCATTTATGTGTTTAAGACGAGGAAGCTTAATGATTTTTGAAACTATAGATGGGCTCTGCATGAAATGTGGGTTCAAGATAACTATAATAGAACTTAATTTTCAGGGATAACATAGACAAAAGTATAGGATAACAATGAACTGTGGATTAAACATGAGAATTTTCTTCTTTCTTCACCCCAGATTTTTCTCCATATGGTCTTGCTGTCATAGCAGTAGCAGTTAAACTTCATTTTCCTGCCCGCTCTTCAACATAATCAAACCATCAAGGCTATCAGGTTCCAGGATACCTTGCAGAATGCATATTTCTCCATATATCTCATTATTATAAAAGATTGTAGACTTTCATCTGTTGTCTGCAGAAACAGCTGATGCTGGCCTACAATTGCAACATGACAGATATACCTTTTATAACCTCATTTTGGAACTTTGGCTGCTCTCCCTGGGAGTTTTATCATTCACTTCAATGGATGCAAGATCAGGATTTTAATATTACCCCTCATAGTTCCTAAAATGTTCACAGATTCCAAGGCCAGAAGGAACCATTGTTATCATCTCATCTGACCTCCCGTATAACACAGGTCATGGATCATCCCCTAAATAATTCCTAGAGCGTATCTTTTAGAAAAACATCCACTCTTGATTTAAAAGTTGTCAGTGACGGAGAATCCACCATGATCTTGGTAAATTGTTCCAGTGGTTAATTACTCTGACCATTAAAAATTTACACTTTATTTCCAGTCTGAATTTGTCTAGCTTCAACTTCCAGTCATTGGATCGTGTTACACCTTTTTCTGCTAGATTGAAGTACCCATTATTAAATATATGTTCCCCATGCAGGTATTTACAAACTGTAATCCCCGTAACCTGAGCCACTTAACCTTCTCTTTATTTGTTAAAATAAACGGATTGAGCTCTTTGAGTCTATCACTATAAGGCAGGTTTTCTAATCCGTTAATCGTTCTTGTGGCTCTACTCTGAACCCTCTCCAATTTATCAACATGTTCTAAGTTATAAGCATGTATGTACCTACCTCTGGGAGTAGCTATTTTCTTGTCAACCCCTTTTGAGGAATACAAAGATTAAGAAAACCAGGAGCCCACCAGACAGACAAAGAATCAAATGCCACTTATACATTCACTCTTTGTTATGAAATATTGAACGACCAGTATGTAGAAAAATCACTGTATTTTTGTTGTTGTTGGAGATTTCATACAACTTAAATTTTACAGATACATAACCTAAAAATATAAGATTTGTTTTTCTGCATTTGTTCTAGTTTTCTTTCTTTTCTAAACATTTCCAAGTGGTCAGCCACAACAGAGCTCCTGCTATGTCTGCACAATGTAATCTGGGAAGCTAGAAAAACAGGAGGAAATAACCTTAGTCCTTATACTTGTATTATAAGCATTTTACTAAATAGGTAGTTATTGATCTACAGTCCAGTAAAAAAGGTAAGAGATTTCATAGTTATTTGTGGGGGAAAACAGGGGAGTTGTTTAGGTTTTTTTGAGTATTTTAAAAAATAATTATCCCCATCTGTTTAAAAAGGAGTTAATGATATTCCCGAATCCCTAGCCTCCAAAAAGTCAGACTCACTGTTTGCATCTTTACATTTATTCTTGATAGAGCATCGCTTTAGTATTTTTTCACAATCTTCAACAATTTCCCCTGTCATTTTGAAAACATGATTTTTTGTGAGTCATTGTAATAAATTATTTCATCAAAGTTCTCTGTAAAAAATTAAAGATAGTATTAGTTGCTTAACTAAACTTGCTATAATAATACAATATTTAATATATTATTACAATTTACATCTTTTTAATATTTTTTTTCTGACTGGAACACTTAGCCCTCTTTTCAATGCTAAGAATCATAAGACATTCCATATAGTTAAAATCACTCTTGCCATTTTAGCCCATTTCAAACAAAACCCAGTCCTTAACTTTGACAAAAAAAGAAAAAGAAAGAAAAGAAAAAAGGAAACAAGAATAAACACACTTAGTTATATCTGCTTTTAACATGAGTTTTCAGTTTCACACAACTTGGGAATAACAGAAGAGTAGAATAATTTTAATTGCAAATCCTTTAACATAAACATGTAATTTGTAGCTGCATAGTTCAATATGAAAAAACTAAAAAGCTGGTTTAAAAAAAAAAACTCTAAAAAACAAAAAGCAGCTTTGCAAAACTACATCATGGGTGTCCTTAAGGGGTTAAAAAAATTGCAATTAAAAAAAAAATCCTAAATTTTATTTCCACTTCTACCCATGAAAATATTTTAGAATCTTTTCAATATTTTTTCTTTTGTATTTATAATCCTATGTAAGTTTTTGCATATTCAAACCCTGAATGAAGCTTGTTAGATTTCAGAAAAAAAAGGTGTATCAAATCAAGCTCAAAGCTTTGGCTCAATGTAACCTTTGCATAGAGCTGCAGCTAATTATTAGACCCACCACTTGGACAAACCTTTGGAACATTGTATTCTTTCTGTTGTTCACCTGCTTACTTATCTTCTTATCATGCAAGTGCTCAGAAGATGTTTGGGCCTGATCCAGAGCTCCTTGAAATCAATGGGAAAATTTACACTGAATTCAGTGCGCTTTGGACAATGCCATTAATCCTGGCCCTATTGAAGTCAAAAGCAAGAATCCCATTGACTTCAGTGGGACTTGGATTATTGAGGGAGAGGAAAAAATGAAAAAACAAAATCATAAAATTTTCAAAGTTCAAAAAGTTCAAAATCTTTTTTGCAAGCACAGCAGCCATCATGGCTGCTGAAATATAAAGTAGAAGAACATTACATCTTAAAATTACTTTATTTTTCAGAGGGCTATTAAGGCTAAAGCATGTTCCAGACCAGGCAGCTGACTCTGTCAGAGACAGAAACAGAAAAGAAAAGAAGACAAGAGAAAGGAAAAAAACAGTCTACTTTAATTATTTGTAACCACCTTCTTCTCCAAAGTATCATTATTTCAGTATGGACCTGCCCCTGTGGGGTGCTATGTACTCTCAACCCTCAATTAAGTAATGACAGTTAAACATAGTCAGCACCACACAGGATTGAGCCCTATTTGCAGTATTCCCAATATAGTATATAGAGAATACTGTAATATTGAGATAATGCTATCTAATATGTGACCATATTACATGTGGAGAACTCCCTGTTAGAAGAGTTTGGTGTTTGAGGAAAGCAGAAGATTCTTAAGATAGGAACTGTTAGTGAAATTCCCACCCACATGCTGAGGACCTGTACAAGGCCTATGTGCTCCCTAAATCCCATTTAAGACATATGAGGTCTTAGGTCCCAAATCAGCAAAACACTTAAAATATGTCTAACTTTAAGCATGAGAATCCTAATAATATCTTAAGAGGGGCCTTAAATGAGACTTAAGATGTGCAGAGGTCTAGTACTGGTCCTCTGCACAAGGATAAAGTTCACCATATGTGAATCATAGAGAGGGGGATAGTTTTGGGAGAGTGAGAGAGACTGGGAACTCAGACTGATGCACAAAACAGCACTTTAAATCCTCTCACTTCTGGTTCTTCATTAACACTCTCTGGGCTGCTGACATTCTACTGAACTGAATGGAATATTAGGCCAATGTTCAGCAAAAGTCAAGGTTTAAAGTGAAAGACCCAAAAGAATTTGAGAGAAGGTAAGACGAGAGAGGAGCATGGAATGGGCATCAAAATGTTCATTAAGAAAACCCTGCAAACTCACATTTTATTTTCACATTATAAAATAGTTATATGTCCCCAAAATTCTCCTTGGCAATACACATTCCATAGTGTAACTATGAGTCAGAAAGGAGAATGTCATCCTATATGTTACCTTTTTACCCACTGGCTTTTTTTTTTTAACACACAGTATGCCTGTATGTTGGACACTCTTGGAAACCTTATATTTATATCTATAAATAGATATTTTTATACATACATAGATCCATATCTATATATGCATCTATCTGCCTATTGACATATTGTATATTTTTAAAGAAACCTACTTTGCTTGCCAGATGGGTTTCCCAAGGTTGTCCCAGCTCTATTTTTGTTTTTTATACCATCACATTCTATAGGTTTTTTCACATATACAGACCCAGTCTTAATAATTAACAACAATGATGGAAAATTCAGAAGTGTCTAATTCAAGCCTTTGTTCAGGGATTTCTTTTTTTAAATTCTTGCAAGTAAAAACCCCAAATTGTATTTATTTAGGTTTCATCCCAAGGCTACTAATGTTAACCACCATATCACCGTTACCAAATATCCAACTGATACATCCCACTCACATTCATTTTCCAAACTTCCAAAATCTCTTGCTACCTCAGAACTGCTATTTAATTTCCCCTCAGTAACGGAGAAATTTCTGTTAGTCTGTGCTCCATGCAGTGGATTTTGTTTTGAGATGAGCTTGCTACCAAACTAATAAAGAATGGAACCATTCACAGTATACCATTTATCAATATATAATTAAACTTTAGCCCATTAGGGACCAATACTGAAGTCTTTACTTAGGCACACTGCTGGAGTAAAGACTACATGGATCAGAAATTTAGACCCAGACTCTGCAATGAGCTCTCAGTGGATAGACCCTGTGTCCGCATGGAGTTCCATTGAAGTCAATGGGGCTCCGAGCAGAGCCAGAGTTCCATCTACAAAGAGTGCACTGAAGGACTGGGGCATTTTTGAGATGTACAGTGAAACCCGCAGTGAGGAACACCTCCAGTGAGAACCTCACCTGGCCATTTCAATTTCTCCCTAAGGTTTCTAGTATAATTTTGTTTGACCTTTAATTAACTACCTCTGCTAAGCAAATTATTTTTGCTTGCGCTTTGGGTAGTCACTTAAGACAGGTTTCACTGTGTACGTGCACGTGTGTGTGGTGTATTCAGTTATAATGATAAGCAGATATGCTTTCTGCTTCAATGCAATACTTAGGGCAAGGCCATTCACAACAGCTAGATATATAGAAAGAAGGAAGACAATGTCCTTGTCACTCCACTTTGTAATAACAGAATATAATTATATTGGCTAAGTGTTGAGACCAACACCACATACCCAATGAAACCTGCCATCTCCACTATTTGGTATACAGCTCTTTGTTCCCCTGTTTTATTAGATGAAAACTACTGTTTGACCACTCATGATGGAATTTCTTGAAAACCCATTTTTGGTGTGTCTTTATTGTTCCACAGATTCATTGACAGTCAATGGCTCTGTTTCATCAATTATGGAGCTAAACCTTTATTCTACATTTGTTTTTGTCGTTAAGTTATGGCGTGCAGAAGGACAGCCTTCACCTGCTATATTTGCAAAAAATGGATGCTGGCTCTTTAATGAAAGAAAAAAGTCAATATAACATATTACCAAATGTAAATGCAATAAGGAATAACATATAGCTCTGGTTATGTTATATGACATTTGGTTGAGCAGTATTAACATATTGCACAAACTCTGGATTTTCCCTACTGCAGAAAATAAGACAATAAAAGACATGGGGAAAATCTGTTCCATATGACTGCAAAATAAATATTTTTCTATTCTTTCTTTCTTCTTTTTTTTGTCACTTGCTTGAAGAAATATTTTAGTATTATCTTTTCTTTTTTAAGCCAGTTCTTTATCATGTATGTAATAGGCATACAGTACAAGGAGAAATGGAACAAGATGGCAGTTACAGCAGTGGCAAGATGCAAATTTATTCTGGCAAAAAAAGTAAGATGTGCACAATATCAAGCATGCTTAAGTTTGTGCCAGGAAAACTATTACGAAGGAGGAGTGGATGAAATGAAATTTTGCATCATACATGATTACGTGTTGCTTAACTTCATAAAAGAGTCTTTGTCTACTTGAGATTTCCTAGTTGTCACCAGGAGAAGCTTCATACCACACTGCTGGAGTAGAAATACCTTGTTGGAATGGTAACAAATATCACAGCAGTAGTCACCCCAAGAACATGATTTTTTTTTTAAACAAAAGAAATAGAAAAGAAAAAAAAAAGACAGAGAGAATTCACAGACCATTTAACTGCAGGCACTGACTCGGGGTGGGGATAGGGGGAGTATTTTATTACATTTTATATTTAATGATTAAGACTCTGTAATTATTGTAATGATTAAGATTCCTACTCCATTTTACCCAACTTTAATTTGGCTATTTTATGCATGTGATGATGTCGCCACTGTTTTTTCTCAGCTGTCTTTCTCCCCATATCGTATGACATATGTTACTGAGTGTAGCCAAGCAGTGGAGGAGTCATATTTCTTACTGACACCAGTTGAAAACACCTTTACAGAAAAAATAAAGGGGAGAGAGAGACAGAGAGGGAGGAAATAATATTTCTTAAAGATGATTTGTCACATTAGGTCACCATGAGGAAAAATAGGGTTCAGTGAGTAGAAATGGTAACTCTTCTTTATACGCCAGTTTAATGGGGATGAACAGGACTTGCTACTGTACTGGTGCAGTGTAAAAATAGATGAAAGTGAACTATGGTGTGAACAAAAATATGAAGAACTTCACAGAAATAGATGTTGAATGGCCTTTGCACAGCAGAGGTAGATAAAGGTTATAACAAACTGTTTACTGACCATATACACTTAATATAATTAAGAGGTCAGTTGAACAAGAGCTCACCTAGTAAGTGCTTTCTCAATAATGTGACTCATAAGCTATCGTACAGTACCACAGCACTGTCCAGTTATTGCTCCACTACTTTTCAGGTATATTCCTATCCTCTTTGTAATCTACATTCTACCATTAGTTAAGGCTTTTTCATTTTCATTTCTACACTTTTTTCCACAGTTTGCATCAGTTCAATGCAATTAACACGTGCCCCTAGCAAAAAAAGCACCATGTTTTATTGAATGGAATATATTGTGCAGGGGGAACAGGTTATGGAAACACAAATGAGCTGAAGAATTTTGCATTTTTTGGTGCTTTTTTGTATTTGCACAGATCGTTTTAGGATCCTCAGTTCCAGTAATAGTAAAACACTATCAAAACAAATACTCTTGCAAAATATTTGAGATTTTACATCTTAACAAATGCATTTTAAGCAGCTTAAGCAGTAGGGTTTCCTTCTCCCCCCACCCCCACACAATTTCACAAACCATAAAATGTGAATTTAAAAAAACTGCATACCTAAGTAGCAGTGATTAAATGCTCTTATAATGGAAATAATTATCAAGGGATATTTCAAAGCTAGAAAGTAGGTAACTAAACTTTATTTGCTAAGAGAACATTTCTTATAGTTTTCCTTCATTTCCCAGCTACACAGCAAACATCTCTAAAGTGCACTTCCCAAGTGTAGTTAGAGAATAGGAAGGAATGTAAAATGTTTAAAAACAGCCCTTATTAACTTTTCCTTCCATTGATTCTATTGTAAACTCTAAAAAGCCTTTTTATAAAGCAAATACTCATACACTCAGCAGGTAAAATGTTCCCACAAAAAAAGAAAGAAAGAAAAAAAAAAAGCAATGGAAAAGGCAATCAGATTACTGTTCTCTCCCTTGATTACTGATAGCCTGGTATGTTCTTTGCTGTTTTATTGCATACTTATGAAAATGGTTGACCTATTTATTAAAAAACTCATGTTCTTCAGCAGTGCTAGTACATCACTATGCATCCTTCATAACTCGAATAACTTTCAACAACATGTAGCTGCTAGAAAAACAATGGATTCAACACTGAACACATCATTTGTACTGTCAGTGCTTAAATGCTTCTACTGTAGCTTTGTCAGAAGAAAAAAGACTTCTTTTTTTCTGAATCTCTTTGCTCCCAGACATTATGAATCTTTGCTGGTTATGTGACTGCAGTGGAACTGAAAACGTAATTCACAATGAATGCCAATCTTTTACCTCCAATAGGAAGGCCTCCCAACTATTCAACTTGCTGAGCTTAACTGGTTTCCCATACTGTATCTAAAAAGGCTGCTCCTGTTCAACTGACCAGCGAGAAAGGACTGGACTTCTTGAAAATGGGAATTGGAGCAACAGTTTGTTATAGATTTCTATACATAAAAATTTGTTAACTGTCCGATCCCACCTTGTAAGGAGAGCACTTGTTTGTTCAGCTAAAACGAACCCCCTCATGCTCTGGTTGGGTTTGCTCAGTCAGCTGGTTTGTGCAACAGTGGCAGAGGTACACCAGAATCACGTGTACCCATTCATTGTGATTACACAGACAGAAGCAAGTGGATGTTGTCTGCATAAGGGAGATGGGGGAGGGGGAAGGAAGAGAATGGTTTCCATAGGTAAAAAGGACAGGTAGGTTGGTGGTGGGGGTGTGTGTGTTTTTTTTGTAATTTTTTTTGTGTTTTTTTGTTGTTTTTTTTTTAAATTTGTTTTTGTTGTTTTTTTGTTTTTTGTTATGCCATGGAATCATAGCAGTCATTCCTCTAATAGAAACTGACAGGACATAAAAGACAGAACTATCAGATGAACATACACAATGAATAGAAATATATCGACAGTGAAAAGACTTAGTTTAGCTTTGAGAAACGGTCCCAAAAATAAAATCCTGTATTAACAAGTGCAAAAAACAAACAAAAAAAGAAACTCCAAACATTAAAACACAGTGTATAAAATGGTGTGAGAAATTTAAGTCACCATACAGCCTTTTAGTCAATAAAAAGCTGTGTTCATGTGTCCTTGTTTGGATTGTTGCCCATCCTTTTAATTTTACCCAGAAGGCCTTTCAAGAAGTGATTAGAGGGTAAAAGCACCCAGTCTCTGTTATATTTGACTGTAGTACACATGGGCCTGTTGTGTGTCTATCATTTGACATGTATCCTTTCTTTTATTCCTCATTAGTTGAATTATCTTCCAAAGTTGTTATGCCTCCAAAGCCCAGTCCTGTTGAGTTCTGTGCTGCTGAGACTGTAAGTACTGTATGTAAGAGAATTAATACAAGAACACACAGTTTAAGTCTGCTGTTACACAGTCTTGATGCTGATGAAACTGTGAGCGATGTCCTGTGACACATTGATGAGTCACTTGTTTTTATAGTCCCTTTGGATTGATTATCTGGTAATAGTCCCCATCTGACATCACAGCATTCTGGTTCTGCATTGGTTGGATAATTTTCATAGAGCCCTGTAGGATAAACACAACAGAAAATTAATTTCATTAACAGACTGAATGGCAGAAGTTGGTAGTTTTCAGATATTAACTTTTCTAGACGTAGCTGTTAGTTCCAGGTCTGAGTGTAAATTTTGGGGCTCATGTAGTTCTTGCCTTCCTGGGTCATAAGAGTTGTTGAGGTAATACTTTTAGTCTATCAAAGGGGAGAATCAAGGAACTAGCAGCCAAACAAAATGTTCATAAAAGTATGGAATTGAGTGTCATTTTGGAAAAATGTGGGTTACTATGAAAAAGCAATAACTCAAGTATACCAGTCAGAATAACCTAACATTTAAAGTCCCTTCCTTGGGGTACTGAGAACTCTATTCCTAAGGATGGGTTTGTGTTAATGAGGGAGTTCCCAAACTTTGGACCCCCTTTCCACAAAATATTAATTCTATAAACCATTTTGAAAGGTCTTATTGAACAATGAACATGTCTTAATAATATCACTGTCAGTGAGAAGGTAGACATTAAAGGCCAAATCTTCAGCTGGTGTAAACTGGTGCATAACACTTCACCACAAAACTTTCTAAACCCATCAGTTTACAATTGTTCCCCATCCACTTTCAGATCCTACCCCAACAAGTTCCTCTGATTCAATTCTTTTCTCTACACCTCAGAAGTGGAAACAAAAAAAGAATATAGTCACTGGATCTCCTGAAATTTCTTGGTAGATGACTAGGTCATCAGGCAATATTCTAACTTCCATCTCTTTGAACTGGTTTGGATTAATCAGTTTGACATAATTTGTATATTTTGGAATAGTTATTTCTATATTTCTGTCAGTTATTGATGGTTATAATTCATGATACTGTCTGTATTATTATAGATTAGATCAGAAATGCCATAGTGTGCTATTTAATTCCCACAAATCTGCTTTACAGAAGAGTCAAGAGAGCACAGTTCAGAGTTGACAAGTCCAAGAATGTCTAATTAATAATCAGAGATCTTTTCTTGATTTAAAGTCATGTTGTAATAAAATATTTCATTCAGCATTATATCAGCAATTCACACACATGACAGCTTTAGGTATTGTTAGAAAGTAACCTACCAGTAATGAAGTATTAGGATCAGGCCCTTTTGAAGGGTAAGCAACTGTTATTGTTTATAGATTGAACTATCATCTAGAAAAATGTTTTGTCTAAAAATACTGCCAGTTACACAATGTCCTTTGGGAACTAGCAGATAAACATGTAGGCGTATCTTAATGTGCTCAGGCCCAAACTTTATACTGTTGGCATTTCATTAACTCCTTGGAGGAAATTAGCAAATCATAACATAAGATAAAACCTAGCCCTTTCATCCAATATTTCTATGGTACAGATCTGCTACTACACAGAAGAGTTTACCCAATGCACTGGTAAATATAAGTTAAATCTGAGATGACATATTTTATATTCACATCCAAGTAAACAGTGCTATAGTGTATTATGTTAAAAAGCATGTCCAATTTTTTTTGCATTCATCTATGTTTTTAAAGTTTCTTTGAACTCTCTTTGAAAACTAGAATAGGCTCTTGGCTTTCCTATAGTGCTCACACTCAGGATTTGCTCCATAAGTGCTCAGCAATCCACTTCTGTAGTTGCCTAAAATGTGGAGTCAGGTGCTTACCTTTGGTTACCCAGATTTGAAAATTTTGCACTTACCTTTATCAGCACCACTCAGATTTAATGTTTTCTTAAGATACTCTGCTGTGATTTGGAAACAAGTCAGCATTTTTTCTTGCATATACGATGAAACAGTCTCATTTTTAACTTTAGGTATTCTGAGAATCATTCTATGGCATACACATGTTAATATTTATAAAAAATCCTTGGTAACTGTACTTCTATAAAGGAAATACTTTAAAATGGAGGAAATTATGCAAACAGCTCTGTACCTGCAGTAGCTCAAACTATTAGCTGTGATTGAAGAGACACAGAATATTGTTAGTGCTTTGATCCCTCTGCTGCTTGTTTACCGTTCCAACTATATTTCCTGACTTTCTTGTTTTTAGGAAAACACAGACTTCCTTTGAAACCAAAGACCATTTATACAAGTTAGCCATCAAAAGGCATTTAAATACTTCATGAACACTTTAAGTACATTGGTAGAAGCAACTCCATAAGTGCCATTGAGTTTTTTCCCCTAACAATTAAAATTCTTCTCTTCCTCAATTCAGCAATTTAATTTAGTCTCTGCATGTACAGTGACATATTTAATAATTTATTAATTCCAGAATTACTTCTAAATTGAATGACAAATAACTTTTCTCTACTATTTAGATAATCTAGCCACCAATTTTCCCAGTGAAAACAATGAAACATCACTCCAGATATTTTGACCCTAAGTATCACTTTTGGCTTCGGGTAGCTAAATTACCATAGCCGTAGTCTCTACAAATTCCCGAGTTTATACACATTTGAATCACCATGACACCTGACAGACTGGCCACATTTGAAATTGTAAAACTGAACAGAAAAAAGGTATTTCCCTTATTCATCACTGCATTGTATATCTGCACCGAGAGAATCCAATATGTGCTTCCATTTTTTGACACAACCTCCCTGGCTGCACAGCTTCCCTCTCTCTCTCTTTTTGTTACTTACGTACATAGTTCCTTACCCTATCCCTCACCCTCAGTCTGAGGAACCTGCTAAGGTTCATTCATTTTCATAAAACTGGCCTCGCCACACCTGCAATTCCTGAAAAGGTACATCTGAAAGCAAACTCTTAGCTATAACCACATAATTTCCCACAAACAAATGACGCATGATAGACTTCAAGTATCAGAGGGGTAACCGTGTTAGTCTGGATCTGTAAAAAGCAACATAGAGTCCTGTGGCACCTTTAAGACTAACAGTTGTATTGGAACATAAGCTTTCGTGGGTGAATAGGCATGTCATGATGAAGTGGGTATTCACCCACGAAAGCTTATGCTCCAATACATCTGTTAGTCTTAAAGGTGCCACAGGACTCTCTGTATGATAGACTTCAGCACTGCACATATATCTGTAGGGAATATAACTCACTATAGGTGAGGTCAGTGTTAAGGATGGACATTTTAATGTGATTAGGTTAATGGAGATTTTAGTGTGATTAAATTAAATGTGTTCAGTTTTAACTGAGTCAAGTAAAACAGGAATAATAAGCTACTACAGTTTACACAGAAAGAGCTACTGGGGGACAAACAACAAGAGGCATAAAACGTGTTCAGATACAGAATTGGAAGTTATTTGGGACAATGTTCCCTCAATTCCTTTCAGTAGGAGTTGCGGGTGCACATCATCTCTCGTGATTTAGTCCTCACAATTTTACTTGTAAATATTTTCGAAAGCCAAAGGATTTGATAATGAGGTTTTTTTTTTCAATAAAGTTTTTTCTCTCTAACCATAAACTATGTTTTCTTCAGGATTTCTAATCCAATCTGAGGGACAGACAAAACCTGCTCTGCCTAAAGAAGGTACACCCAAAAATAAGAGGTAACTGCAGGACCAGATGGAGTAAGCCAGGAATGTTGCCTGATCAATTTTGCTGTGAAGAACAAAGCAAATAATGACTCCAGGAGTGAAACATCCAAAAATGACATCACTGCATCATACAATGCCAGCACTTGGAGTAACATTTCCCCTTTCAGAGCAATTAATTCTGCGAAATATAGGTAGGTAAAGTAGAGAACTAGACATACCTCTTCCTTTACGATGCACTTGGACATCTTTCTAGAGAAAGGTCTGAACTAAAACACCAAAACTTTGTGGCCTTTGGCCCTAATTCCATGTCCCGAGCAAAGAAACTAATTATTCTCAGAAAATGAGATGTTTATTGCCTGCAGCTTTATGAAGCACATATAAGGCCGGATTCTTCTACATTTATGCCAGTGAACATCCACTCGTGCACGTATTCTGACTGCAGAGGGACTACTCACAGAAATGCTCACTGCTGTGAGAAAGGGTTGCACAATCTGAGTTCCTAGTGATAAAGTAACAGATTCAAGAATATATGGAAAGGATTCAGGAAAACATTAAAAAACAGCATCTAATACACTACAGCAATAAAGAAACAGTTGGACTTTGAGAGTCCCCTGCCACACTGCAACTAAATAAACTTCCACCATACAGTGTCATTGCGGGATGACATATGCATTGGTATTTAAATTAAGCTTCTGTGGATAATATTTGTACTATCAAGAGTGTCCTCTGGCCCAAATGGACAGAAATGAATCATCTGCAATCTGTAGCTCAGATAACCCGTCACAATGGGTAGGATTAGATATCTAGAATATACGCCTCTATCTTATTGCCTGGTGATGGCTATATTAGCATTTTCTTAAAATGGAAGGAGAGAGAATGGAAAAGATTTTAAGTGCTTGCTTAAATTTGGTCTGGAAGTCAGCTTTCCTTGATCTTATCCAGATGGTCTTCTACATTTCCAGATTGCTGGGTCTGCGATACATTAATGCTTCTGTCTGGATATACATTTTATAATATGAACTATACAAAATGTAATAAAATGAAATGTAAACCAAATCTTTTTTTAAAACGTACAAGTTAGTCTTCCTTCAGACAGATTGTTTTTAAACCAATGAAGAAGTTGTTTTCCTATTCTAAGAACTAATTTGCCTTACAAGATTCCATTCAAATTGCAAGCTTGATAAAGTTTTGTTTGTTTGTTTTTTAATTTGCCAATACATGGTGGAGCCTGGCAGGCTGTTTCAGGCAGTTGTCCCTGGGGCATTTTTTCTCTGTGTGTGTATGCTGGAAGATGGGAATGAACACACTGTTATTCTATGCAATATTTACACCATTTTTATACAAAAACATATAGGGCCAGATTCTTTGATGGTGTAAATCAGTATGGCACCACTGCAGCCAATGGAGCTTCAGTGATTCATAACAGCTAAAGGCCTGCCAAAAGCTATGTAATAAACTAATTTTTACTTCCTTTTTTGATGTGCCTTGTGCTGAGCAAAGAGGAGAAGGAATACGTAGCCTGCTTCTAACCCAAATCAGGCCAGAACACAATTGTTGGTGAAAAGTATTTAGCATCGTTGAGTGTATTATAGAAAGGGTAAATGTGATACGCATTTAAACAACTAATTATATAACAACATACATACTATAATATTGCTTTGTGGTTTCTGGAAATCACAGAAGCTCACACCCTAACTTATGTGATTTGAGAAAAGTGAGTTTACAACCAGAAATGATATTCGTAAGAAAGGGAAAATGCCAGATTGATGGTGTAAAAGCTTTACGATGCCTATTTTTTAACATAAAGGAAACATTACTTTGTGTGCTAATAATTGTTCAGTTAAGCTGACATCACATTCTATGAAAGTAGGGGAGAAGATTACTGAAAAATATCTGTTGAATGGTTGAAATTTGGAAGTGTCAGTATGGATTCATGACAAGACGAAACATGAATGATGACATGTTTGCATTATGAAAGCTCATGGATAAAGTCAGAGAAAGGAGATGGCAACTGGGCATGGTCTTGTACCCAGAGAACTAGTTTGATGGAGTTTGTGACTGAGAGATGTGCCAGAAGGCTATGTCTATCTTACCCAGGATATATATGATGGAGTGACTACTTTGCTCAAAACTAAATGGGGCTTGTAGTGGGGCAGACTCCCCCGCTTCCTGAGAGTGTGGGCTGCGGCAGGCCAGTGCGCCTGCGCAGACTGGGAGCCAATTAGAGAAGGACTTATTGTGAGCCAATCAGGGCCCAGATTGGAGGCAACCAATCAGGGCCAGGCTCAGCCCTATAAAAGGATGCTCAGGGAGAGAGCAGTCACTCTATCCCAGGCCTTCAATGGGGGAAGGTCAGTCTCCAGAGGTGGGAGACTAGCACTGTGGACAGCGCAGTGCTGGCCAGGCTAGGGGAGCAGAAAGGTGCTCTAGCCCAAGGCCTGCCAGGCTGCAGGCCCTGAAGGGAAGGGCCTAGCGGGTGCAAGGGACTGTAGGGGAAGTGGCCCAGGGACGTGGACAGACGGAGGGGAGAGAAGGAGGACAGAGAGGCTGCCACCAGAGGGTCCCTGGGCCGGGATCCAGAGTAAAGGGCAGGCCTGGGTCCCTCCCTTCCCCCCCTTGCAGTACACCCAGCCATCAGCTGTAGGGAGCGGCCATTATAGACTACGCCAGATCCCTGACAAGAGGGATTAGACTTTGGGGTGTGTGGTTGTACATGGTGGTTGGGGTGCAAAGAGACTGCTGATCAACCCCCCCACCTGGAAGGGGGTGTGGATGGACTGAGGGGCACTGCCGGAGGGCAGTGGTCCTGAAGAGGACGCCACGAGCTGGTGAGCGACGCGGGCTCAGATGCCAACCCAGGGTGAGATAATGGATGGGACACCACCATCAGAGGGCGCACCACGGGACTGAGCTAATTCCCGGAGACAACCAGCAGGCGGCGCCAGGTGGTGAGTCCCAACACTGTCAAAGGGCTACAGTACAGAATTTTCAGTACATGTTGCATTAGGGGGTCAGAATTCAGCCCCTTTTAATTTGCACTTGTTTTGGGTGCGATAAGTGAAAATATGTGAAGGGAGCTGCCTTGGAACATGCTGTTTGCAGATGACTTAGTAATATGCGCAGAAGATTGTGAGACCCTGCAAGCCAACTTTGAACAATGGGAACACAGTTTTGAGTGGGCTGGACTTAGAGTGAACATTGGTAAGTCTGGGGCTATGATAACTGAGGGAGGAGGACTCACCATAAAGGTTATCACAGGCAGAGAACTTAAAAGAGTGAAATAATTTAAATACCTAGGATCAATGGTTGCTGATGTTGGTGCCCTCCTGGCATCATACTAAAGCTGTTTGGTGCAAATGGTGTGAGCTGACCCCAGTTCTCTGTGATAAAAAGATTCCAGTAAAGGTAGAATGTATGTATAAAGCTGTAATTTGACCCATCTTACTGTATGGAACAGAGACTTGACCAGTCACAAGAAAGGAAATCAGTGTGCTATTCACTATGGCAGTGAAGATGTTAAGATGGTCAAAAGGTTGGACACTCCATGATGGGAAACGACATGAGGTTGTACGGGGCCTAATTTGGGCTGCTTCAGTTGAAGATAAGTTGAGAGAGGGTAGGCTATATGGGTATAGGCCTAGCTATTGGAGACTGGAAAGCTATGTTGGTAAGATGGCTCTTCCAATTACTATGGATGTAAGACAACCAAAGGGGAGGCCAAAGACCAGATATCAGCAAACCTTAGAGCAGTGGTAGGCAACTTGCAGACCATCAGGGTAATCCTCTGGCAGGCCACGAGACAGTGTTTACATTGACCATCCACAGGCACAATCGCCCACAGAGGGCGCCCACAATGGCGTCCCACTTCCTGCAGCTCCCATTGGCTGGGAACAGTGAACCGCGGCCACTGGGTGCTGCGGGCGGCCATGCCTACGAATGGTCAATGTAAACACTGTCTCGTGGCCTGCCAGCAGATTACCCTAACGGGCCGCAGGTTGCCCAACACTGCCTTAGAGAGACCAATATGCACGACAGCCAGGTATACAATCAGGAGTTTTAGAAGATGGCTATAAAATCACTGACCCTGAATAGGGAAGTGGCAAGAAAGAAGAAGACTGGGAGATGAAGGCAGGGGGCAAACAGTCAATTTTGTGTAACACATTCCTGGGGTAAGAAGTTGGACCAAGTATGTCATTTCTCCTGGTATGTGCCAAGAGCATCATAAATCAGATTGAACTCAGATTTATCATTTCATGTATTCTCCCCCAAAGGTTGCTAATTTTGTTTTGTCACAAATATGTAGTGGTGCTAAACTAAGTGAGACCAACATTTACTGAGTAAAGCACAGTTAGATTGCTATTCATATCAAACTGAAATAGGGGAGTGTACATTCAAACACACATGCACACAAACCCTGGCTAAAACTTTCCAGCGAACTTATCTACAATTGGATGAGGCTGCCTATGATGGGGTGCACTCAGGATGGGGAAGGGTTAACTCCTCACTGTGGGCTGAGGACACCACGCCTCCATGTCCCTTCTGGGCATGCTCAAGATGTAGCACCAGTATAAGTGGGAGCAGCTCAGCTCAGTTAGGGCTAGTCGCCGGAGAGGAAGGATGCATGCTGCAGGCTCCAGCTCAGGAGCTGGAGATACGGAGACTCAAGCAAGTGCCCAGGTACCTGAAGATGCCACTCGGAGGTCACCACTATCAGGGTCCTGAGCTGGGAACCGGTGGAGCAGGGAAGGCCCAAGTCTCCCTACCATGGCTGCCCGCCTCTGGGAGGCGGCCCAACCCTATTGATTCAAGCCCCTAAGCCTAACTGCCCTGCAGACAAGAGTGAACCTATTGATTCTGGTCGCTTGGCTTTACTGCCCTGTGAGGCAGGGTGTTGGTATTGGATCTGGCCATTAGGCCTCACTGCCCTGGGAGTCTGGGTATTGTTATTGACTTTGGCCACTAGGCCCCATTGCCCTGGGAGTCAGGGTATTGCTAGTGCTAGGCCTTACCGCCTGCAGAGCCAGACTACTGTACCGCTTTCAGGAGTCTGATTTGTCTTGTGTACCCCAAGTTTCACCTCACTTAAAAAGTACTTGCTTACAAAAATCAGACATAAAAATACAAGTGTCACAGCCACACTATTACTGAAAAATTGCTTACTTTCTCATTTTGTCTGTATAAAATTTTAGTTTGTACTGACTTCGCTAGTGCATTTTATGTACCTGTTGTAAAATTAAGCAAATAGCTAGATGAGTTGATGTACCCCCTGGAAAACCTCTGTTTACCCCCAGAGGTACATGTACCCCTGGTTGAGAACCACTGCTTTGGGGGACATAGAGGTAAACATCATTGGCAGTCCATGTAATTTAGAGAAACCTTTAAATTGCTCTAAATGATGCTGGAGGACTAGCCCAATATTCAGCCAGGGTAGGGCCGGAAGAGTACAAAGAGTGTCTGGCACCTCCACTGCTGAATTTTCTGTATGATTCTCAGTCACAAGTGAGGATCTAACCCATTAGATTTTATAACCCAAAATGCAACCACTTTTATAAGAACAGAGAGAAGCAGTTTAAATACATACAGCCAGATGTTCTAGCAATAGAATGATTCAGAAAGTTATGGGTAAGAATTGCTAATGCCTCTTTTCTTCCCATCTGACCCTTCCAAGGAAATACCTGTCCTTAATTTCCCCCAGTGCTTTGCTCACTGGAACATCATGCTCTGGAAAAGTAAGGGGAATCCCTATATTATAGATAATACACAATGTTTCTTTTCAGGCAGGTTTAGATAAATAATATTTACTCCTTCCTGTTTCAAACCAGTAAGCCACCTAGCTTTTCTTAAGATGTTGAGGTGTCACCTTTTCCCCACTAGGAGTCTCCCCTACTCTATCAAAAGTCACAGTCTATGGATATAAAAGGATCCTAATAGTTAAAAGTCTTGTATAGCAACCACAGTTCACAGTATTTTGAGTGAAAAAGCCCTCTCTATCCTCTTATCTAGGCACAGTTAGAAAGCAGCATGTGACATTAATATTTTCATCTTGGGCTATGTGCTGCATTCAATATCAAATAAAAACAGTAACTACCAATACACCTTTTCAGCTTTCTTGGCTTCTGCAATAATACAATGAAACATCTTCCTGCAGGAGTCAATCAGTCCATCTTTCCATTTGCCCTAAATCTCTAGTGGAACCTGGAGAAAACAGCCTGTTACCATGGAGAGGAAGAAGAAAAACCTCGATTGTGAAACTATTGCTCCTGAAACCTCATTAAAGAAAAGCAGGGGCTCTGGAGGGCTACAATTTCTCATAGAGAAGGTCACCCCATAAACACAGGGATTCCTTTCTTTTCCAGACAAGCTTTGGTGTAATGCAATCAGCTCCATAGCCAGTCAAAGTCCTGCCTCTCCCGGGGGGCAAGCAAATCTCCAGAAATCTCCCACTAGCAAAATCAGATTCAGTTCCTGCTGGATCTCTATAAAAGTAAAAGTCAAAATCTTGCAGGAGAACTTGCCGACTTTCTCCCTAAAGGATATTGTCACAGTTAGGCACAGCAGATTTGCTCAAGCTAACGGTGCCTTGGTTTGAAAGAGCAAAGGCTTGTTGCAGAACACTGTCCTTAAAAAATTCTTGATCATGAAACTTGCTCCCTTCCTTACTTTAGTGTGTCAGAGCCCATTTGCCTTGACCTTAAGAAAGCTTTGTAATGGCCATGCATTTTGGGCTGGCTTGGGAAGGGGTCAGACATCAATATTTGAGGACCCAATGTTAGACACCTAGAACCTGATATTTATAGGTCATGAGCACCTGCATCTTCCACTGACTTTAACTTACAATTTGGGTGCTCAGTGCCGTTGGCAATCAGGCTGTGGGCCTCTAAAGTTAGCAGCCAATGAAGTGAGGTACCAAAAGAGAAGTGGCTTTTGAAAATTTGAGCCATTATGTTTTTTAAATTCATCTGCCATGATGGAAATCCAAATACAACAGCATTTTGCCATTGTCCTAGCACATTACAGTATGAAATTAAGTCTACAGCGCACAGAACTGTTTTAAGTAACTGAATCCCAGGTGTCCAAAACATCTGGTTAATCAAACATTGTTTAATGTAACCCAAAGATTGGATGTGTCTTCCCCAAGGCCAAATGGGACAATCCAGGTTCCCCAAACCTGAGATGAAGCCACTGATGTTGCATCAATTGGATTCCCAAGGGTACAACAACAGATATTCACAGTGCTAAGCTTGGAGGATCCAGAGCACGTACTATTCCCACAGAACTGACTGGCATGGGGAAAGCTGTCTGGTGGAATATTTTAAACTATGATCCAAACTTGGAGAACCCAGACTACAGTCTTTGAGTGGCAGCTGACATGGCACCAGCCTGGCTAACAATCAAGAATGGAGGGGAGCAACTTTGAGGTCTGCACTCTGGGACTGAAGAACCTAGCTTCCTTTGATGTTTCAACCCACTGATTATCTGAAGGTTTGGGACATTCCATGTCAGTAGTTGAGTTTCATTGTAAAAAATGAGAGAAGAGCAAAAACAATCAAGGTGCATACCTAAAGAAACAGTGAGATGGATAATATTTTATCATTAAAAATATTGGGGGAACAGTGCTTGCTAAAGTAACAGAAGTCTAGAAGAACCAGACTGGGGAGATCTGCATAGGGAGCAGCAGTTCTGACACTGTCTCCACCAAAACCCACTGAAGCCACCAATGTTGGGGTTCTGATGGTGAGACCAGGGTATAGCCAGAGCAGGAGCATCTGTTCTCTGTGGAGTGCTCCTCTCCAGACTCCCTGAACATCCTCAGAGACAGTTAGTGCTGTTCTGAACAACCTTAGTTCCCATAGCTACCCCACTCACCAGATGCCCAAAACATCTGCCTGGAGAGGCAATACATCTGCCAGAGGCAGCTCAGCCAACACTGGGGAAGAAGACCCATAGATCATTGCTGATGATCATTGCTGGATCCATGGGGAGGGAAAAAAGTTCAGCTATGAATCCTAAACTTCTGCAAATTTAGGTCCTCATATCCTCTTTGGAATCCTCCACTGTGTAGAGTTTTCTGGGCTCTCTGTCCCATACCCAACAGGAGAATATGAAATTACCCTTGATTTTATCTTGACAGTGTCCATTTAAAATTTAGGAGGAAAATATGACTAGCAAATTAGCTTAGTCATATTACTGTAAATGTGTGGTAGACATAAGATGTGAGAATGCTGGGAAAGGCAGGTGTGGCAGACACTAGCCTCACAGCTCAAGTCACTATTCTGTCTGCAATGTCTTAGTATTACATAACACAGAAGTTACCTCTTCTCACTTAACTTATTAGAATAGTTTTCTGTTGGAAATGTGCTTTTGTAAAGTTAATTACTCTGGTCATAGGTAAACTATAGAAAATGTGGCATAGAAAGTATTGATTCAACGCCTAAAACCTTTCAGAAACTGTTTGATGAAGCATTCCTTCAGGCTCTCATAGCTAAAACTATTAGGAAACAACATGGCTAGCCACACTCTTCAAAGTTAAGTTTGGAATGAAAACTAGTGAGACATGCTGATCTGCACCGTACCTGTACAGATGAAACTTGATAGTCCTCCATAGATGACATCATCATTGTCTGGTAATATAAATGGACACCTTGTCTGAACCTCCAAACAGTATTGCTTGCAAGGAATTCTGTTGCTGCAGTGAAACTGTGTGACTTCAAAATACTGGGAACAGAGCCAGGCTTTGTAGACAGTCTGGAAAAAGAGAAGAATCAGAAGTATAGATGGATGACAATAGCACTGTCATTATCAGAAGCACATAGTGTACTGCTCACCTACACTGATGCTGGTTCTTAAAGCAAATTTTAAGAGAATATCACCTGAGTAAAATAAACCCATAACATATCACTACTCTCCCACTTCTGTAAAGAAAACCCCAACTAAGCCATCTCAAATGACTGATTTAAAAACATAAAACATTACTCAATCATGATTGGATTAATATTATTCTGTAATCTTATTTGTGCAGAGATGTACCATTCTCTGATGCACCTTTTAATTAAACACGTGTCCTGGACTTTACAGATAAACTGAGGTTCTAAAAAAATTAGAAATAATTTGGAAAAAGGCACAGAACCTAAACACCAGAAGGAATTTCAAAGAGATTTATTTAATACACTCTGGCCTATTTGCTCTTCATAATTTTACCAAATAGGGCAAAGCCTTCAGATCACAGTAGATGGTGCTGTTTCCTCTCAGTTAAACTCCAATGCAGTCTCCAGGATTAAGGAGCACATTAGAGTGCCTGAACATCAACAGCCACAGACTAGGGGATAAAGTCAGGGAGAACATTTACATGTGATCCAGATCCAACCCATTAAAGAGTCCATCATCTGAAGCAGTAAAGCACTCCAGCCGAATAATTTATTTTAAAGCAAATTGATTTTGTTTGGTTTAGTCTTGTGGAAGGTATTTTCTTAAGACACGCTATCATTCATAATGGTAACTCAAGCCTATTAGCTATACAACTGCTTCATACATGTGACCGTTCAGGAAATGCAAGAGTTGCATTTGCTGCCTATCAAGGAGCAATTATGGGGAAACACCTACTGATGGAGTCCCAAAACAATTTCTTGGTTTCCCAATATATAATTTATTTTTATTTTTAAACACATTTACTGGCTAAGATTTTTATCTAGTTTGCTGGATAATGAAAATTTCCATTCTGTATTCATTCAAAAATATCTGAAAGATTTAGTAACGACATTTCTTCTAACTGATTATTTCTCCTCTTTCTATGCCTGTTTTTAATTTAAAAAAAAAAAAAGGAAAACTGAGATTAAAAAGTGTAAACACTGAAAATTCAATAGCTGATACTTGAAAGGACTAATTTGATAGAGGGTTTGGTTCAATGTAGGCATGTTTCATCTTATCAGTTATAGTTTTTATTAGTGTCAGTAAAATTTTAAGTTCTATAATTATCTATGATTATTTCCAAGGTGGTAGTTCAAGAACCACAGAGCTATTACTTTTAGAATATTTGCAATGGCAGCAGATATGGCAAGGTTTTTACGTGACAACTGAAAATAGTGTCACTAATCTGTGGTTTATGTTAACCCCTTTGTAACTGCTTACACAGAGCGTATTCACAAACGATTATCATGGCAGCAGTCTAGATGATAGATGTATTCTTTTGTTTTCAAAGTTTGAAATTACAACTGATTTTGTAGGCAGTGTTATAGCTGTGTTGGTCCCAGGATATTAGAGAACAAGGTGGGTGAGGTAATATCTTATACTGGACCAACTTCTGTTGGTGAGAGAGACAAGCTTTAGAGTTTATACAGAGCTCTTCAGTCCTGAAGAAGAGCTCTGTGTAAACTTGAAATGTGTCTCTCTCGTCCAATAAAAGATATTACCTCACCCAAATGATTCTCTCCATATTTAATATATACCCCACCATGCTTTCAATAGTTTGATTGATCTAATACCATATATTGACACCTGTTGGTATAATGAAAATAACAAATACATTTTTTGTAATATGTGGTAGATCATAGTCTATTGGTTAGAGAAGGAATCCTGGTTCTGACAAAAGATGAATTTTGACCAGTCAATCACCTTCCTGTGTCTCAGTTTACCTATCTATAATATACACTGTATTTCACAGAGTCTGACACTTACTATTTATAAAGCGCAAACAATCCTAAAATAAAAGATGCTATGTGAATTATCTTCAAAAACTGATATTGGTTTATGAATGTCAATTATGCAGTATAGAATAAAACAGATAAACTGGTGTATACATTTAAGTGGGACAGGATGTGATCATTATTCAGGATTAGAGTTGGTTGGGAACATTTTAATGAAATGTTTTTTTCCATTGATAAAATGTTGATTCATCGAAACTGAAATTTTAAGTGTATTGGTTTCACAGAAAATTTAATTGGGAAGGTTTCTCAGATCCAGAATTGAATTTCTTGTCAAAACCAACTAATCAGAATAGCCAATAAACTAGTGGGTCTAGGTCACTCACCGAGGGTGTGGAACACCCAAGTTCAATTCGCTACTCTGAATCAGATAGAGCAAGAACATGAACCTGAGTCTCCTATATCCCAGGTGCATGGTTTAACCACTTGGCTTTGGAGCCAGTCTCTTTGTCTTTCTCAAGGAACATTTAATTATACGTAAAAAGTGGAACAGCTCTAACAGGAGAGATTGACAGACAGTGTCTCTGTAGCCCAGTATTTATGGCATTCAACTGAGATGTGGGATTTATTTGAAATACTATATTTCTATACTATGTAAACTCTATTAGTAGGTGCTTGATATCAGTGTGACACCAATTGTCTCTATTTACATATATCACATAATACAGTGTTTCTCAAACTGGGGTCGCCGCTTCTGTAGGGAAAACCCCTGGCGGGCCGGGCCGGTTTGTTTACCTGTCCCATCCACAGGTCCGACCGATCGCGGCTCCCACTGGCTGCGGTTCACCGCTGCAGGCCAATGGAGGCTGCTGGAAGTGGCGTGGGCCGAGGGACTTACTGGCCGCTGCTTCCAGCAACTCCCATTGGCCTGGAGCAGTGAACTGTGGCTAGTGGGAGCCGCGATCAGCCAGACCTGCGGACGAGGCAGGTAAACAAACTGGCCCGGCTTGCCAGAGGCTTTCCCTACACAAGCGGCGACCCCAGTTTGAGAAACACTGACATAATACCAGATACCAGTTTAGATACTAACCTGGACTAACTGCCTTTGGTTCTGTAGAACCAGGTTCTATAGACAACCTGCATGAGCCTGCACATGTTCACTAATCATGTTATCTGAATCCAACTTTTACCTTAAAATTTATGGATCTTAGCAAACTTGTGAATACTCACAAGAAGTATCCTCTACTTGCATAATCAAAACTTGCTATGTAATATCATTTATTTTGCATAACAGTTTTCATAAAAAATCATCACAGGTGACTTCCCCAGCTGATTATAGTCTGTAAACAGGCTACAAATAGAAGTCAACTGCAGAAATTGCCATGATACGCCATATATCATATATCTTGACTTTAGTAAGTCTTTTGATGTTGTCTCACGTGACCATCTCAATAGCAAACTAGGGAAGTATCACCAAGATGAACCTACTATAAGGTGAGATCTATCCTGGATCTAGTTCTAGTCAATATATTCATAAATGATTTGGATAAAGGAGTAGATAAATGATTTGGATAATGGATATGGTTTACAGATGATACAAAGATGGGAGGGGTTTTAAATGCTTTGGAGGATAGGATTAGAATTCAAAATGATCTTGACAAACTAGAGAAATGTTCTGAAATAAATAGGATGAAATTCAATAAGGACACATTCAAAGTACTACAATTAGGAATGAATAATCAATTGCACATATACAAAATGGAAAATGACTCCGTAGGAAGAAGTAATACAGAAAATGACCTGGGGGTTATAGTGGATTACAAGCTACATATGAGTCAACTATGTAAAACTGTTGCAAAAAAAGTGAACATCATTCTGGGATGTATTAATGGAAGTGTTGTAATCAAGGTATGAGAAGTAATTCTTCCACTTGACTCATCACTGATAAGTCAACTGGAGGAGTGTGTCCAGTTCTGGGCACCACACTTGGGAAAGATGTGGGAAAACCAGAGAAAGTCCAGAGGAGAACAGTAAAAGTGATTAATGGTCTAAAGAAAATATGACCTACAAGGAAAGTTTTAAAATATTGGGTTTGTTTCTTCTGTAAAAGAGAAGACTGAGAGGGGACATGATACCAATCTTCAAGTATGTAAAAGACTGTTATAAAGAAAAGGGTGATAAATTGCTCTCCTTATCCACTGAGGACAGAAAAAAAAGTAATGGGCTTAAATTGCAGCAAAGGAGATTTAGGTTGGACATGAGGGAAAAACTTCCTAACTGTAAGAATAGTTAAGCACTGGAACAAATTACCTAGGGAGTTTGTGGAATCTCTGTCACTAGAGGTTTTTAAGAACAGGCTAAACACCTGGTGGGTCTGGTCTAGATAATACTTAGTCCTGCCTTAGTGCAAGGGACTGGACTGATGACCTATTGAGATCCCTTCCAGTCATACATTTCTATGATTCTGTATGATGCAGTAATATGGAAGCTCACTTAAAGATTCAATGGGAAAAATTGGTGATTCTAGTCCTACTGGATGCACACATTTGCTGGATGTTTCTATTATTAAACTCCTAATATATAAATGGTTATTAAACTGGCATTTAAGTGGTTAGAGTGATGCTTCAAAGGCTCAGACTCCATTACACTGAATGGAGATTTTTTTACAGTCTTCTTATGGCTAACGGGCTTGCAGCTATAGGTAAGTGAACTTGAAACAGACCCTTGAATAGAACACTCTAGGTAAGTGCAAAGCGTTATAAATGAACCTCATCCTAAAAGATGGTAAGTATCTGCAATTTCCACTGAAGTCAATGGATATTGCAGGTGTTCCACATCTCTCAGAATTTCAGGTGGGATCCAATGCCCATTGAAGTTAATGGAAGACCTTTAATTGATTTAAAAGGGTGTTGGATTGGACTCCTGATCCATTAGTGTTATCCCAAAGTCCGGAACTTTATTTGATGCTTATTCTGACTGCACTTCTTGTATCTACAAACTGGACATGAAATTACATGTCAAAAGTCTCTCTCGCAGAATTTTGCACTTCTGCTGCTAGCCATGTAGTCAACATGGGAAAACACTAGCCTAACACTGCAATGCTCAGAAAGATTATAGGTTCTAAACATGGAGAAAGGTTCATGGAGGAGTGGGGCTCTTTGATCTGAACCACTTCCGAAATCCCTATTAGCAACTTCATTTTTTCCTGATTTCAGTAGGATTTAGGCATATAGTTGTTTTTGAAAATCCCACTGGGCTTCTATGTGCATTTTTTGTCTCGTAAATCTTTACAAATCTGGCCCTTTGGCTGATTCTGAATGAGAGAGGCTTCCTATGCCCTCTTCCTCCATTAGCTTTCTCCTTTCGCTTGCACCTGTATGCAACCTACATAGACTGCTAACACTAGAACTCCCTGAGCACTTGGGGAGATGAGGTAGTTAGCATTCCTTGTGGTGGTCTATGGCCCAAAGACAGTGCAGGCAACGGTAGGGCTATGACTAGGGTCCCATCCCTGTGTGTGCCTGTGATCAGGCATTGGAGGAAGAGTATGTTTCTCTTTTCCAAAGTAGGAGTGCTATACAGCAACGCAACCACGCTTCTCACTGCCCTATACATGGGGGAGGGATAGCTCAGTGGTTTGAGCATTGGCCTGCTAAACCCAGGGTTGCGAGTTCAATCCTTGAGGGGGCCACCTAGGGAGCTGGGGCAAAATCAGTACTTGGTCCTGCTAGTGAAGGCAGGGGGATGAACTTGATGACCTTTTGCGGTCCATTCTAGGAGATGGGATATCTCTATTTATTTATTTTTATACACACATACACCCAAACTTGCCTCCCAGTGCTCCCTGAGGCATTCTGCCTGCACTTGTCCTGTGCAAACAGAACATCCAATAGCTCTTTGTAAGGTATTGGCTCCTTGTATTTGTGAGGGAGTGATGTTGCCCACTAGGGGGAGAGCCTAAGAAGCCTAACATTAATACTAGTTATATGAGATCACCAATAGCTCAAGTGTTAGAATGGAGAGGTTACTCATAATCTGCAGTAACTGGAGTTTCTCAAGATGTGCATCCTTATGGGTGCTCCACTTCAGTAGCAGTGCCCATATGCATAAATCCCATACATCCTTGTGCCCTTCACTGGGGCTATATAAGGCTTCCCAGGAGAACCTCCTTCAGTTATTTCTCCACTGCAAGTCCCCCAGAGAAATTCCAAAGCAGAGAAGAAGGAGGTTGAATAGTGGAGCACCCATAGGGATGCACATCTCAAAAGAACTCCAGTTAATACACAAGGTGAGTAACCTCTCCTTGTTCGAGAAATGTCGCTATGAGTGCTCCATTTCAGGTGACTACCAAGCAGTATCCCCAGCTGGAGCAGGAAGGTTTTGGAGTTGTGTCCAAGACTGTAGACAAGACTGCATTTACCAGGGCAGCATCTGATCTGGAAGAATGGACAACTGAATAGTGGTTGGAAAATATGTGTACTGAAGTCCAAGTTTCAGCCTTGCAGATCTCAGCAATAGAAAGAAGAGTCATAGAGGTGGAGAGAAATCTGGTGGAATGGGCCAATGTCCTAGGAGGAGGTTGTATATCTTCAGATTCGTAACAGGAAATGGTACAACTAGAACTCCACCTAGAGAGCCTCTGGGTGGTCACTGTAGACCCTTTATATCTGTCAGAATTGACATGAACAGTTTGGTAGACCTCCTAAATGGCTTGGTCCTATTCAGGTAGAAGGCTAATAACCTTCTGACATCCACAGTTTGCAGCACAGCATCTTCCTGTGTCTTGTGTGGTTTAAGGAAAAACCTGGGAGATAGATGTCCTGGTTAATGTAAAACTCAGAATAGACTTTTGGTGGGAATTTAGGGTGCAGACATGGTGAAATATTATCTTTGAAAAATACCATAAGGTGCATGGGGTGTCAGCCATTAGTACCCCTATTTCCTCGACTTGTTGGGCCAAGATGAAAACCACCAAGAAGGCCATCTTCCATGGACGTTGTAAGGAGGATACAGGTCTCCACTGGTTCAAAGGAAGGTCTCATAAGACACTTGAGTACTAAATTAAGATCCCAAACTGGAATGGGTTCTTGCCCGTAAGGAAAATGTCCCCAATCCCTTGATAAATCTCACTGTTGTTGGATGAGTGAACACTGATAATCCCGCACCCAGGGAATGAAAAGCTTTTATAGCAGCCAAGTGAACTCTGATAAAGTTTGTAGATAATCCGAATTCCAGGAGGTAGTCCAGGATAGCTGAGAGGGGAGAATAAGCAGGTGAAAGATGCTGCTGGTCATACCAATGACTGAATATTTTCCACTTTTGAAGTTAGGTATGTGATGGAGAGGGAATTTTCTATAAATATTTTGTATGAATAGTTTGAGTACCTCAGTTTCTCCCATATGCTTAATTGTCACCTCAGGGGTGGAAAAGGGCTTTTTACTCTCAGGCAGGCTACCACACACACGTGACTGATGCCTAGCTCTCTGGGGCCTGGCCCTCTGTGATTGGAGAGTTACTAGCTAGGGCTTATGAAGCATGGAGAGCTCTCCTCCCTCTTCTCCCCCCCCACCCCGAAAGCCAGCTGTGTTTGACCAGCTGGACAACAAAGGGGACAGAGCAGATGCCAAGGGGGACACACCGTTTGGCTGGGGCTATGGGCTATCCAGAATGGAGCATGTTATAACTTTCTTTTCTCAGTGCTAACTACGGACTTTCTATGTTGTGTTTCCTATTGACTAGGATGTTTGGGGCACATGTGCAGGCCAAATGGATACTGCTTTCAAAAATCTCTGATCAACAGTGCAGGGATTCATGTGCACCTGAAATGAAGCACCCCTACAGACACTACTCAAAAAAGAACCCGTGTTTTTGGAGTGAAGTATGTGTGGTATTTATGCAACACATAAGTTTGTTATAACTTGCCCTCAGCCAGTACATTTCCACATCCCTGACAAAATGCCTCCAAGAAGTTCACATTCTGTCTGGCTTTCAGATTGTTAGGAATCCTGTCCTATCTGCTGAAATGCTCCAAATCCTTGGAGTTCATAGATTTTTCCCATAGGTTTCTGCTGTTATATAAGAAGTTACATGTGAAACCACCAATGATAGTGTATGTTGACTTACGTGCTGGGTATGCATGTTGCAACTATGTATTTATAGGCAGCTATTAGTCTTTTTTTTTTTTTTAGCACTTCAGTGGCTAAGCCAAAGATTTATAGACACAGTAGATGTTCCCCTTACCTTTTATTGTATGCAATACAACTATTTAAAATAAATGTTATTGCTAAAATTTTTCCACAGAATTTTTGTGAGATATGGGATGAATACTGTATGTGTGGGGCTGTAATTGTGTTATACAAGTATTAGATTGCTGTAGAAAATGCACCAGGCTCATACATTTTCATGTACAGTAAATGAAGCACCAATTTTGTTCATTCATAGCACAAAGATAAATTATTCATGACAATCATTTTGGGGACTATTTTCTTTTTCATTCTTTCTCTCTGCCCCCCTCCCTCCAAGTGGGCATTGCTTCCACCTTTACATTACCCTGTTTTTTTTCCATCTTCTAATTTAACATCTATTCAAACTGCCCGGTATTACTTGCTACGGTGAATTGGTCTTCAGCTGTCTGTGAGAAAGTAAAAGGGGGGGGGAGGGGACTCCATATTTTCCTGGAAAAAAACATATTGCCTTTTTCTATTAAAATACTTCCATTTCTATATTCTCTCTGTTGTTTTCCAAGTCAATACTTTGTTAATTTACTTACAACCAAGCGAATACATACAGAATATGAATGACTCAAGCATCCAACACACACGTTCACAAACATGCCTGCACACACACACACACACACACACACTCACACTCAGTAGACACGTTAAAACAACTAAGCAACCCCAATTGTAAGATAAAAGAGGAGCTTAACTGGAATCTTGGGGAGGGTGAGCCCTTACAGTGCCTTCATCAAATTATCACGTCACTGACAAAGGGCATGGGCGTTCTTGTTCATGGACATCAGATAAGACAGAAAGCTCTTTCTCGGCATATGCTGGCTCAGTCACTGCCAAAAAAAGGACACTGCTATTTCTTCCCAAGTAGGTATTGTTGCTCCAAAGCAAAACCAAGTCAAAAGAAAATGATGGCTCTTTTTACAAGCTGTCCTATAACTACCACTCTTTCTCTGTATGATGCCGGGCAAAACACTAGGAACCCAAATCAGCAAATCAATTAAGGTGGGATTTTCAATTCCTACAGGAATTACGGTAGATGCATCGCTCCAATTGACGTTTGCACAGCCCACCTTTAAGCACCCACTTAACAAGTGGGACTACTGTTGAACTATACTTAGATAGATATATGCATTCCTCTGAACTCAACTTGGGTAAATAATTTAGCATTATGAATGACAGCTGGTATCTGGAACTCTACACATATATGTAGCTGTCAGAATATAAGAGCCAGTGAAAAAGTTCAGTTCTGTGAAAAACACTTCTTTCAGAATCTCTTCATTCTTCTCTGGCATATTTTCTTTTTCTCTCCTCCACCATTCCTTTTCTTTCCTTTATTTAAACAAAATGACACTGCTGTTTTTGGACAGGCTCCAATACATACACATGATTTCTGATTTACTAGTGAGCTAGTCCATTACTAAGGCCCTACTTGAATTGTGGGGTGATTGTCAAAAAACTGAAACTAAGTTGTGGACAAGCCATGGAAAATTGCAGAAAAGTAATAATGGACCTTATTATTTGTGGTAACAAAGTCCATTATTACTCTTCTGAGAGTTTCCTCTGTCGGTCTCCCGGGGCTGATAGCAGCCGCCCAGGGCTGACAGCAGGGGCTCCCACTCTCAACTCCTGGGTGCCTGGGGCTCCCACTGTTAACCCTGCACATGGGGGAGGGAGGGTTTCCTGCTGTCAAAATTTCAATGGAAGCCTAATATTGAGGAATTTGCAATTTCCACACTATTGCAAGTAGGGCCTTACCCATTACCATACTTCACAATGGTTGCAAGGGCAAATGTACATTCACTCAGATTCTAAACATACTGACACATTCTGGCTTTCCCCCATTTCATTCCACTCCCTGATCTCTTACCTGATTCTCTTCTGAAATGCCAACGCAAGAAAAGGGTTTGTATGTCAAAGTGTCAGGGGAAGAGAGAATCCTCAAGATTTCACATAGAGTATAGGTCTCTAGTGTAAAATTTTGGCTCTCCAAAATCTGACATACTCTCTAAGGGTTCAATTCAATAAAACTTATGTTTCATGGAAACCAAGGTAAGGCTGTGGAAGCTGTAGAAAATCCATTTTTATGGCTTTCACAGTACAGAAGCCTGACTCTTTTTTTTTTTTTTTTTAAATGAAGTGGACCTTTAACTAAGGAAAGGATATATAAACTATACTCTGTTATAAGAACATGTTAACTATCAAGAGACCCTAGTGAAACCAGGCATGCAAAACTTAGTGATTTGTACATTAAACCAAAAACTCATGAGATAAAAATACAGTGTTTATAATATGTAGTTTGTGTGCATTTTATGAGTTAATCACAGCAATTAAATATAGCCTTTTGGACATTTTTCCTATTATACCAACGCTGATTTTTTGTTTGGGTTGCGAGTTTTGTAACTTTGTGGTGTGTGTGTGTGTGTGTGCATACGCACATGTGAGTAATATATATTATGTACACCACAGACACACAGAATATATCAAGATATACAGGCACAAATGGAAATATGTGCTATACAGCCATATGGAACAGAATCAGTGCATTTGTCAGATTGACTTTATTAAAAATGTTAGTCTACAGGTTCCAATTTAGGTAATTACATTCTTTCTATTGAAAAGTGATCATCATAATAATTATTGCTCCTTGCAAATAATATATTTATACCATAGAAATATTTGTTATCTGTTAGGCAGTTGATAAAGCTGTTTAGTTATTCACCATTTGGTATTCATTATATTCCTGTTAAAAAAGGTTCAGTCAGAGGTCAGGAAGTGGAAAAAATGCTATGCAACTTTGGTGACTAATCACGTCACAAGTAGTTAATGATAGTGATTAAAGAAATTATTAATTGACAAACCAGAGGCTGAAATTTGTTTGCTTGTCAAATCATTACAAATAGCAACTGGATTCGGGGGGGTGGGGGGGGGGAGGGCGGAAGCCTGTTTGTGAACAATTTGTGAACAGCAAAAAGGAGCTAACTTCTCGACTCATATTATTGTCAAGGAATAATTCAAAGCTATATTCAGGATCTAAAACCAGCCCCGCTAAATGAGAAACAGAGCTCACAGGCAGCTCCTCTTCCAAGCTGTAGACCTGGGTGGGCTCTCATCTCTTGTCCTTGGGGAGGGTCTGGCCAACGGTTGACTCCTCTGAGGCAATTCTATGACATGTTGTGCAGGAGGTGCCCATAATGGTTCCCTCTGACCTTGCAATATGTGCATTTAAGAGATCAGGGATGCTGGCTGGATTATCTACCCAAAGCAAAACACCTGGAAGCTTACTAATTCCTATTCACAGTGGGTGCAAATGAACCAAGTGACTTTTGCAAGTCATCAGGCAGAGGAGGTCACTGTGTTGGATGGTCATAGAGCTGCTCTTCACATTGGCTGTCCTTTGGAAGGTGTCCACATTAAATGTCAGTGATGTTGTCCATTGCTCAACAGCATATGGTATGGTATGACTGGCAGGATAGTGGAACAAAACTAACTTTGAGCCATGTGACCAATATTCAACAAATCAGATTGGCAAAATTATAAGTGGCAAATGGTTAAATTATATATGCATATATACCCATCATATTTCACTGTCTCTCTCTTTCACACACACTCAAGTTCTAAATAATCTGCCTTCTGTCAAAACAGATTTAGCATGTAGACTGAATATTCTGAGTCACACTGTATGAAATGCATCAGAAGAGTAGAATGGAAAAGCCCTAGAGTGTCTAATCAGTTTCATTCTCTACTGCTGTCAATTCTTCTTCATTTTTAAGATATGAATCTTTTCTTCTTCCTTCCCCCTCCACCATTGCTCACACCACAACACTAGAGATTCTGTGTAATATTTCAAAAGAAAGTGAATAAGTGCTCAAATATTTTGACTTTCTTCATTAACAATATTCTGATGTTAGCAGCTGGATTATCAAAATAACAATCAAAACTCAGTTCCTGAAGCCTTCTAAAGGGTTTATAGCACAGCTGTGAAGAAAAAAAAAAACTCCCTGAAAACCATCACTCATGTCAGCAGACTTTCAGAGCTGACACACTCCTGCACACTGAACTTCCTGCACACTGATTCCTCAGAATGGAGTCTAGCTCTCAAACAAAGCGCACCATTATAATGTATTTTCATCAACTGAGAGTGGTGAGAGACCTGTGTTGGCTTTACAGATGCCCTGTCTGTGAACATTATACACCATTTCAGATAAGTATATCCTACTAACTGAGATAAGTACCACTGACAATACTGCTTTGGGGAACAGTGTGTTTTGATTCCAGTCTCACCAGTAACAAAGATTGCAATTATTTAGGGTGTGATTCTGCCACCTTAGTTAACACTGAGCAGTACCTTAATTTGTGACTAGTCCCATTGGTTTCACTGAGACTACTGGTGGAACAAGTTACTACTCAGATTGAGTATGGGTGGCAGAATTAGACCCAAAGAAAACACAGGACACAAAAAATACTTTAAAAAATTCCTCTTTATTGCAAGCTGATAGTATCACAGTGCAAGTATTGTATGATTGATCTACCTCTTTATTATGGCCCTGATGCAGCAAGATACCTCAGTATCATTCAATGGGTTCATTAATGTACTTAAAATTAGGCACATACTTAATTAAGTACCTTGCTAATTTGCTGGCTGGCCTTTCCTGAATGGGAGGGCCTACATGCATTATTCTGGTACATTAGTGGAGGAAAATACACCATGAGAGTAGACATACTTAATATTAACAATCTGTCCAAGCTAAATGGATTCTAATGCTCATTTTATACTATATAAATCTGGTCTATCTTGATATTTGTTTTTAGTACAGCAAATACAAAAACATTCATGAAGGGCAATAGAATGCGAGTTGTATTTATCATCTGAAATGTCCAAAATATGGATATTTTTTCTTAGTTTGTAAGTGTTTTATTAGATGATCAGTTGCTCTACCTCTAACTAATAGTCATTTGTTCATGCATGTGTGCCTCAGTTAATAGTATTTGCTGGAGTTTTGACCTAAACTTATATTTAAACCATTTTCTAAGTATCTATTTTGGCTGAATTTCCTTTACCTCATTTTTAGCACAGTCTGTGTCAGCTATAATCATTCCAAATATTTGGACTGAGTTACCAGTCCCCTAACTGGTATTTGAGATTGTAGTTCGCCAACATAAGATGTTGCTGAATATGCCAATGATTGACTCAGCCTTGGTGAACGCCAGCAAATTACTTTTTGTGAGAGCTTTTTAAGCATTTATTTGCCAGATAAATCCTAAAGCCCAAACCTAAAGTCCTTATTCATGAAAAACACCCATTGATTTCAGGACTGGGCCCAATGTTGGCATCATGAGGATACACAGTTGAAAGAAAATCTATCACCACATGTGACTGGATCTTAATATAATTATTGATTTCAAGGCAAAGCTGCAGTAGCTCAAGCATCCTCTTTGTTTAGCAGCTAAAAGTTTGCTCTAAAAGTCACTATTAATGCTTATGTAGGCTCCACAGCAGAGAATATAATAGCACTTGTCACCTACTGACCAATGCTACGTCTGTACAGTAACAGTGCGTCATAAGCATACAGCTAAGAGAAGCATAAAATCCCTCTTTACCCTGTAAGGGGTTAATTCCTCTTTTACCTGTAAAGGGTGAAGAAGCTCAGGTAACCTAGCTGATACCTGACCAAAAGGCTCAATGAGGGGACAAAATCCTTTCAAAGGGGGGGCGGGGGGACAGGCTTTGTCTGTCTGTTCTGGGGGCTTTTGCCGGACACAGATCAAGGGAGCAAGCAATCCAGTTCCTACAAAGTTAGTAAGTATTTAGCAAGGAAATGCACTAGTTTACTTTTATTTTGGCTTGTGTTTTCCTTTGTGTAAGAGGGAGGTTTATGCCTGGTTTTGTAACTTTAAGGTTTTGCCTAGAGAGGAGATCCTCTGTGTTCTTGAGTCTTTTGTTATTCTGTAAAGTACTTACCATCCCAATTTTACAGAAGTAATTCTTTTACCTTTTCTTTAATTAAAATTCTTCTTTTAAGAACCTGATTGATTCTTCATTGTTTTAAGATCCAAGGGTTTGGGTCTGTGTTCATCTGTACCTATTGGTGAGGATATTATTCTGAAGCCTCCCCAGGAAAGGAGATGTAGGGGATTGGGGGATTATTCTCAAGCTTGCCCAGGAAAAAGGGTGTAGGGACTTGGGGGGATATTTGGGGAAGGTAGGGCTCCGAGTGGCCCTCCCTAAATGTTTGTTTAAATCACTTGGTGGTGGCAGCATTACTTAATCCAAGGTATAAGAGAGAAATTGTGCCTTGGGGAGTTTTTAACCTAAGCTGGTCAAAATAAGCTTAGGGGGTCTTTCATGCGGGTCCCCACGTCTGAAACATTACATTAGGATCACCCTAGGATGTGCTCTCTTGAGAAACAGTGACTCTTTTTTAGGAAATACATGGGTCAACCAAAGACCTGCTTTGTGAATCAAGACCTGAGATATAATATCCTACAACGGAGATGCCTTTTAGATGGCTTACAAATGTACTTTATATAGACTACATGACCAAAATATAGATGACCAACTGATACAAGATCTGATTAAATCTGACAAGGGTTCTGATACAAATATGAACTCCCGCAGGAACTTTGTCAGTTCTGAGCACTGAGAACTGCTTGACTCCAGGAATATGGCACGTTGAATATATAGTATATCATGAAAAACATTTTAATGCTTGCTCACAAGGTTTTGACCCCGGTGGATACAATACTGTATACTAAGAGAAGAGGCAAAACAGTCTATTAGTGTTTCCTGACCAATATTAATTCAAACAGAATAACTTGTTTTTCTCTGCTTTAATAAAGGCACAAAAGTCTATGATCTCATGGGAGGCATGGTGTATGAGTTTTTCTTTTAAAATATGCATAACATTTTATTTCAATTTGATTTGAAAATAGATTAAATGTTAAGACAAGTCTGAGATTTGCTTTCTAATATATTATCTACATTAGTTTCAAGTCAGGTGTTACATAATTAGCCTCTTCTTAACAAAACACAAACACAAAGAATAAGAAGCTGCCATGCTCATCTCTTTGTTGTTGGTCTGAGAAAGACACCTAGAAAAATGTAGAAGTGACAGTTACTCCTACAAATATATTTCTTTGAAGATAGGCAAATTACCACAGTAGAGATTGCATCAGTGTCTTCCTGTTACTTTAGCAATCTTTAAGTAACATTAAAAGCAATCACAAAAAAATCTAAAGTGTTCATTGCACGGAATCCTAAATGCCCAATTAAATTAAGTTTCTTCAAGGAACAGAAATTGTATGAAAAAAGGATCCACCGGACTAGTGTAATCATTCGGAGTATCATCATAGTTCTTTAAAAACAGAATTCACTAAGCAGTACAGTACAGATGATATTATAACAGAGCTCTTCTGTATTAGTGCCTATAAACTGTCTTTTAGAAATCATAAATATCCTTTATGGTTAACTTAAGGGATATTTTAAACTAAATAATTAATTACCAGGGCAATTATCTTGGTGAAATGAGGAAAAGTGGGGATTAACATTTGATTCTGTTATCCTACTAATGCTTCATCAAACTAGAATTGAACAATTACTGAAGTATGATGAAAAATATTTTCACTTGGGCAATAGATGCCAGTGGTTTCCATGAACTCTTAAAGTGAAATCACCATATCAATGTTCAAATGAGACTCTCTTAAAATAAACCAACTGTTCCTAAAAGTCAGCCTTACAGTAAGCTCTCAGGGCCACCATGTTGGAATCACTTCTTCCATAAGCTTCCATCTATGGTATCTTTTAAAGTTTCACCTTCTGTTATACAATTACATTTGAATTCATGAATCTTGATCTCTGACAGGATTGTAAAATATTTTGTAAGATCTCATATTTAACCCTGGGCTCCATCACCTTTGTCAAGTGACTGTGCTCTATATAAATCAACCCAGCAGACTTAAGCTAGTCACCACCAATGCATGCACGATTCTAAGGGAGAAAGCCAGGTTGGCTCCTTCTTCATCTCCTCCACTTCCTGGTGGAGTAGCTCAAATTAAGATTCCCCTCTCTTCCTTCTGCAGAGCTCCTAAGTTCCACAGGAGAGAGGCTCCATGCCCTCTTAAGGCAGAGCTTTTGTGGTGTGTATAAGAACGGCTTTGCCACAGCTATCTATGATTTAAAAACTGCAAGTAGGTAAGTGGAGTTGTCAAGGGCTATATAAATGTATATGTTAAGGATGGTGTCTGGTTTCTAGTGCTTTGAGATTCTTGTTTCTTTTGGAACTGTCACTCCTTATCAGAAGAGTTTTTCAACTTGTACTGAATTTTCAGCTTGCTCACTCAGACTTAAGAATTCTCTGTTTAAATCCAAGCAAATGACTGCAAATTCAGTAAATAAGCTGACGGAGACTCAAGATAAAGAGTTGAAGCACTCAGAGGAAATAATATATGGCATTGAAGACAAGTCAAACCCTTCACAACATGAAAATTACTCAGAAGGGGAAAGACTCACAATAATGGCAAGAGCCTGGGATAGTTTACATACTATGCAAGCTGCAAGTTGTGTTACTTGACTGATTTAAAATGCTTTTATTTTAGCCATGGTCACAAACATCTTCTAGAATTTGTCAGTTGTACTGTAAACTGTCCTGAGAACTTAGACTAACCTTAATTTTTTATCCTCACTCAAACTGAGACCAGTGAACAAGGCTTGAGGGGCCACTGCACTAATAATTTATGGAGATATCCCCTCTCCTAGAACTGGAAGGGACCTTGAAAGGTCATCAAGTCTAGCCCCCTGCCTTCACTGGCAGGACCAAGTACTGATTTTGCCACAGATCCCCAAGTGGCCCCCTCAAAGATTAAACTCACAACCCTGGGTTTAGGAGGCCAATGCTCAAACCACTGAGCTATCCCTCCCTCCACTACCAGCCAACATGTCTCCTGGAGTTATGCTATTTTATATTTTGATACAGTTTCTTCATAAGGGTCTTGTGATAGGGTATCCACCCCCCACAAGCCCTGACTGGGTTAATGTGGGACAGAAGGGGCCATTAATCTTAGATGCTGCACCTGGAAGGGAACCAGACATAGATAGGACCTAATAGCAGATGAAGCCCAGCTGGGGGAGGAGCTGGGCTAGCATTATAAAGCCAAGAGGTGAGAGCAGGAAGGGGCTGTACGGAGGAATTCTGCAGTTGTTCCCCAGAGGGAAAGAGAGTTGGCTAGGGATAAGGAGGAGAGTAAGCCCTGGACTCTTGCCCTGAACTGGGAAGTCTGCCAAGAAGGGTGAAGTGGTCATGGGGAGCAGAAGACTCTAAGGAGGTAGAGAGATGGGGTAGGAAGACGCCCAAGGAAACTGCAATGGGTCTGGAAACTGAGCAGACCTACATTGCTCATCACAGGGTTTCTGAGTTGGAACCTGGAGTAGTAGACAGGCCTGGGTTCCCTTACCAGTCTCTGGGAAAGTGTAACTGGACCTAGAATTAGAACAGAAGACTACCTGAGACAACATTTGGACAGCTTGTCCAGAGGGACTTTGTTACCTCAGAAGTTGGGGGGAGCAGAGGACTATATAGTGACATGCCCAGGGGGCTGAGTCAACAAAAGGGAGCACCCTGAATCATGGTGGGGGGTGGGCGGCATAGCGGGAGCAACTGGTGGAATAGGGTAGCAGATGGGGCAAGAGCTAATTCCCTGGAGTGGAACCCTTTTCCAGGCCTGCACATATGTATGTAGCTGCCCCAACTTCACTGGGAGATATATTTGCACCACCAAGCATAAAATTAGATTCTAAAGCATTAGTCACCATATTTTTTTCATAGACCTAATTAAAAATAAAACTTTAATTCTGTTCACTTGTGCAAAATACATGTCTAGTGCACTTCTTCTGGGATCACTAGCTTACATATTTCAGGCAGAGCACCATAAAGTCAGATCCCAAGTGCTAGATCAGGGGTTGGCAACCTTTGGCACACTGCTTGCCAGGGTAAGCACCCTGGTGGGTCGGGCCGGTTTGTTTATCTGCCGCATCCACAGGTTTGGCCGATCGCGGCTCCCACTGGCCACGGTTCGCCGCTCCAGGCCAATGGGGGCTGTGGGAAGCGGCACAGGCCGAGGGATGTGCTGGCTACGGCTTCCCGCCACCCTCATCGGCCTGGGATGGTGAACCGCGGCCAGTGGGAGTCGCGATTGGCCGAACCTGCGGATGCGGCAGGTAGACAAACCGGCCCAGCTCACCAGGGGGGCTTACCTTGGTGAACATGTGCCAAAGGTTGCTGACCCCTGTGCTAGATCATCATCTCTGGTCAAAGGGCTCATAGCACAGCTGAGAAGGAAGCATACAAAGGTGCCCCCTGAGTTCCATTAATCCTGTGGCTGTTCTATGCTGGGCTAGTTTCTCTGAGACAGGCTAGAACATCCTGAAGGAGCTGTGACAGCAGCTGGGGATGACTACTCACCCACAGGGCAGCCCTAGCTATGCCCCTTTCCTGCATCCACAGCTTCTAAGCTGGTAGCTACCTGTGTAGAAATTGCTGCAGTAGTATCCCATAGCAGCTTGAGCTGCCAAGTTTAGGGCTGTTTTGCATCAGAGGAGCAGTGCAAAGTGACTGGAGTATGGTCCAGGGAGAGAGACTATATATTTGAAACTCTGTTCATTATTCAAAAGAGATCAATCTGAGCCCACGATGTACAGTGCAGTGTTCACAAAACATCCTCCTCTCAGACACTTTAGAAAGTCCATGTTGGGTTTTTTAGTGTTCTGTTTTCTTTATATTAATCTCACCCCAATATCCTGTGAGAAATCCCATGAAAGCTAATGTATTCAATATAACCAGGCATATGAAAAACATTCTGCCTATGAAGCTTATACCTCAGCAGTAAGCTCTTAGTTCTTACGTTATCTTTGAACTTTTTCTTTCATATGTTACCTCCCCACATCCTTGGTTTTTCTTGGAAAGAATTTAAGATGTATTTGTTTTATCATTTTCATGTAAGGTTAAGGGTAATAATATAATTTTAGCCATGAGATTTAAAATCCTATCATATAATTCAAGCAACTAGCAAGAACTATACCATACACTAGAAAGAGAATTAATGTGAATATAGAATACAGACTTCATCAAGTAGATTCTCAAACCAAAAAAAGCCATTTCAGGAGTAGAGAATATTGTCAGGTCTTGTAGTTGATGCCCCAAATTTAGGGTTTATTTTAAGTTTTGCAAAACTTATAGAAATGTTCCAGGCTTTTTGGGTATTTTTAAATTTCCAGTTAAAAACATGTTTTTATTTAAGCATTCCCTTAGTAGTGTTTGCAACCCAAACATAGTGCCAGCTCTTAAGAACCAGAAAGTGCAATAGTCTATAATCAGATCCATCTAATTTCAGTCTGCAAGATGAGGGAAGTGCAAACATAAACAGTATAAATAGAGACAAATTAAATGAGATAGCTACACTTCTCAGTTTTAGCTACCTAAGGTCTGATCATGTACTCCCCATGCATCTGAAACTCCTTCTGATCTTTATACCACTAATCTCCTTCTATGGGAGCAATGAGCATATGAAGATAAAGGAAAAATCTCATTGATTTAAATGGGGCCATAATTTCACCCAAGGAATCAGACCGGTAGACTCAAGATCATTTCTGTAAGGTGTAACCATAACTAAATATTTTTTAAATGGGATTCCTAAACTGAGAATATCCCATTAAGATGCCCATGTAAACAAGCAGATTTTGAATAATTAAGAGAGAACTCTTAGTTGACGTGAAGTCAAACTAGTTCAGGTAGATTCCATTTTTATCTTTTTGTAATTGTAATTTCAGATCCAGTATACTGAAGGCTGTTTTTGTAGAAGTGGGCTCTAATTTACTCCCACCCTGTGTTTTCAGTGGGCCTAATTTGATCCTGATGTAATTCCACTGGAGTCTGGGGAGTTCCTCCCAGGACAAATTTGGCCCTTGATTTTATTATAGCTACATAACTGTTCAGTTAAGAAAACAGCTACTCAGCAGTTAAATACAGGAAGCCTGCTTCTCCATTTCCCTGCCCCTTGTGTATTCCTCTACCACAATGCAAAGTGTGCAGGAAATTCTACCGTTCTGATTTGGCAGCATTCACACCAACTTCAGACTCCTTTTTTACACAAGTTAATGATTACACAGAGAGCTGGGCGGAAGAGAACCAAACCCCGCAGATTTTAGATGACAAGATCAGCAACAGACCCCAGTTCTGCATCTGAGAGCGTGCAGATGAACTTGAAGGGGTTTCTGCACTGGTGAAGCAGCCCGTCTGCATGCTCAGAAGGGCAGGATCAGAGCCAAGGTAGTGTGCTGTGCAAACCAACAAACAATTGAAAACATTAACTCTCAGGGTCTCTTTGAAATTAGTTACTTTGGTAATGTAGCTCTGATATGACCTATAAAAGCTTCTCTTTTTTACATAAGTGGGTGTTTGCTTTGTCCTTTTCTGTTTGTCTTCACAGTGGTCTAACATGTTTGCATGTCTGGATGCATGGTAATATGGAGAAGGGAAAAAGTAAGTGAGCAAGCCTTTGATCATTTTCATCATTACTGAAGCACTATTGGAGCTGTCATACAGGAGCTAAGCATCTGACAGAGCCTCCATTTGAAGACATGCCTATTTTCGGAGTTACTGAACACATTTTGCAAATGAAATAACTCATTTAAATAATACATTGCATTTATGACACTTTTCATCTTCAAAGTGCTTAACAAATATTGGGGCCAATCCTGCACTCCTCAGTTCAGCAAAACCTCTGCTGATCTTCATGATCCTCTGGAGGCTAGTTGGGGTGGATACTAAAAACAATACAAGGCAGGTGATGTAAGGCACCATTTTCTTCTATTAAAATATTTTCTTTTATTCTGTTCTATGCTTATTCTTGCATTTTTGTGTGAGCAGCCTCATTGGTTGCCATGGGTCTACTCCTGTAGTAAGTCTTTAGCTGATATAAGTATGAAAGCCAGAAGTAGCCCCTGTTTTTCCTTTTGATAGTTACATCACCTATCTTAAAATACAAATAATAATATGTTGCTCTATGAAATGGTTTACACTGTTAACTGGGAAATTGACTCTAACTAGAGAATACGAAGATGAAATGTGGGCAAGGATCCTCAAAGGCATTTAGGCACCTAACTCCCCACTTCAATGGCAATAAGGAGCCTAAATACCTTTGAAGCTCAGGGCTGTAACATACAGTGCTTGCCACTAAAATGCTTCTTACTTTGTTTTATCTAACTGTATAACTTTTCCTCATTATCTGCAGTATTCGCTATACTTCCATATACGTATGAAAGTGAAAACAGCAGACACTCAGGTCACCTTATTTAGGGCTAAAACAGGGATTGGCAACCTTTGGCACGTGGCCCATCAGGGAAATCTGCTGGCGGGCTGGGACGGTTTGTTTACCTGCAGCGTCCGCAGGTTTGGCCGATCGCAGCTCCCACTGGCTGCAGTTCGCTGTTCCAGACCAATGGGGGCTGTGGGGAGCGGCACGGGTCGAGGGATGTGCTGGCCACCGCTTCCCGCAGCCCCCTTTGGCCTGGAGCGGATTTCCCTGACGGACTGCATGCCAAAGGTTGCTGATCCCTGATCTAGGTGATTGTACTGCTGAAAAAGATCTGGGGTTCATAGTGGACACAAAATGAATATGAGTCATCAGTGTGATGCAACTGCAAAAAAGGCTAATATGATTCTGGGGTGTATTAACAGGAGTATTTGTATGTAAGACAAAAGAGATAATTGTCCCATTCTACTCGGCATCAGGGAGACCCCAGTTACAGTACTGTGTCTAATTCTGGGCACCGTAATTTAGGAAAGATGTGGACAAATTGGAAAGAGTCCAGAGGAGAGCAACAAAAAGGGCTTAGAAAACCTGAAATATGAAGAAAGGTTTAAAAATGGACATGTTTAGTCTTGAGAAAAGAAGACTTTTGGGGGACCTGATAACAGTCTTCCAATATGTTAATGGTTGCTATAGAGAGGATGATAATCAGTTTTTCTACAGGTCCATTTAAGATAGGACAAGAAGTTATATGCTTAATCTGCAGCAAGGCTGATCTAAATTAGCCATTAGGAAAAACTTGCTAACTGTAAGGGGAGTTAAGCTCTGGAATAGGCTTCCAAGGAAGGTTGTGGAGTCCCCATCATTGGAAACTTTTAAAAACAAATTGGACAAACACCTGTCAGGGATAGTCTAGGTTTACTTCTTCCTGTCACTGCACAGGGAGCTGGACATGCTGACTTCTCAAGCTCTACATTTCTGTGATTCTATGTGGAAGAATGGTGATTATAATGTGGACCTTAAAATATAGTTGTAGTTATATTTTAGCGAATATATTTTTTGCTATAGCTAACTTTTAGATGGCTAACTGTCAAGTCTAGCAATGAGCCAGCTACAAGTGTTTCAAACATTTCTTAAGTCATTATAATTATTTATATTGTACCAGTAGCTTGCCAGGCACCTTACAGACAGGACCCAATTTAAAAATTTTACAAGCTCAGAGCTGGAGTAAAAAAACAAAACTGAAAGCTTTCAATATTTATACTATGAAAGTGAGCTAATATCTGACTGTCTCCTGACAGAACCAAGATAGAACATTTCACTGCTTAATTGGGTTTTGTTGAAGGAGTTTCTCAATTAATTTGAATTATGGTCTCTCTATGGACAGTTTGCTTGTCAGGTGGGATATTCCATCCCCTTGCAAATCTTTTTAGCACTACATTAGCAAAACTAAACACACACACACACACACACACATATTTAGACATCAATCTTTCCAAATGCTGGGAAGGAGTAATGAATGCCCAATTAATAACATCATGCAATTGTTATAGAAGCATGGCAACATTAGCAAAAATTCATTTCCTTATATGATTTTGTCCTGAAGGACTAAGGTAATTGTGAGTATATTGAATAATTTGTTAGCTGCAGCTGACTGCCTCCAGCTATGTTTCCATACAAAATATAGAAGATTGTAATTAGGGATCAAGAGAAGCTTGGCTTTTAATCTTTTTATAATATGGGATTTTGTATATACATTTTGTGAGTGGCAAATCTTCCCACCACTTCACAGCTATGGAAGGCCTAATAGATAGTAAAACTGCTGAGGTTCTGGAGGGGATGGGGCTGATGTGCACAGATTGAACAACGACACACAACTCCTGCATGCTGTGAAGCTCTGCTGCATAAAGTCTCTCTACACCTTCCCATGTGTAGTATGGCATAAGTTTAGAGAAAGATGGGTATGGCTTGTGGACCTGCAATAAGTCGACCCACTAGGCATTGCCCAAATACGAGGCTTCATTCAGATTTTATATGAACAGAAAAGTCTTTGGCCGTGATCTAGCAAAAAACTTAAGCACAATGAATTCATTTGGGACTACTCATTTCATATGCTTAAAGTTAAATATGTGTGTTAGTGATGGTTTGTGGACTAAGTGAGAGGTTTTAGGCGTTTCCTCCATCTGCTGCACTAACTTCCAGAGGTTTCCTCCTCCTCTAAAACCAAGTGATTTTTCTAGCATAAACTTGACTCCAATTCTCCTGCACCAATTTCAAACCAGTATCCTAATGGAACGAGGGTAGGCTAGGAAGTCATTCATTTCCAGTAAGGATATCCATACTGGTTCACATTTAAAAAAAAAAAAAAAAAACACCACATCCAAGTGACCCAAACTTTCACCAAAAAATTCAATCTGGACATTTTTGGAACTTCCAAAAAGTTTGGACAACTTAAAAAAGTAATCTTTTTTATGTTCCTCTTTCCTCTGCCACTTTCTGGTTCTGATTGAGAAAGGAGGTGGAAGAATAGAAATATCATAAAAGCCTTTTGTAAGGTTGTCTGGAGTGAAGAAGTAAAAAGTAATAAAACTGCATGAAATAACCCGTTCTCACAAGATTTTCAACCTATGGGCCCAATCTAAATCCCACTGACTTTGAAGAGAATCAGAGCACACACTAATTTTGCAGACCCCAGATTGTTAGGTTCAGATTTCTTGGTCAAACTCAGACTTTTAGATTTATATCTTAACCAAACAGAAACTTCAAAGTTTTGAGGTGTACCCATTGCCAGCGACCAGGACTTTTTTTTTTTTTTAAGAGGTAATAAAATCTACCTATGCTTAGGTGCATAACAGACCTTTTGACTTAAAAATGGCTGGATACAGAACTCCAGTGCAATGCTGAATACTGTTACATTTAAACAATGAGCACATATTAAAATATACATTTATTTTCTCAGGGAAAAAACAATGGTACCTGGGAGCAAACAAGATGATATTTAAACTTTGTATGCACAGTCTGAAAACAGGATACCAAGGAGTAATGCAATTGGTTTATATAATAACTGAAGTGAAATAAACATCATTGTACATTATACTTGATCTCCTTGCTCTAAAACCCAGCCCCAATGAAAACAAAGCCACCTTGAGCAATTTCCTACACCACACTACAGTAATCCAGTTACAGTACTACCTGCTATCTGCTGCAAGCAGTCATCTAAGAAAGGATGTTCAAACCTTGGAGGGGGGAAAGGATTTAAGAATTGTAAGCACTAAAATCATCTGCAATCTGATCATCTGATGTCACTTACAAGTCTCTTTCCATTTTATTAGCATTTTAAAACTAATCCTTCATTAGATTTCCATTAGAGACATGGGTCAATATTTTTTAAATGTGTGCCTATAGCTAAGTTCCATACCCAAGATTTGCAAAAGCAACTAGAGAGTTTGAATGTTCAGTTTAAGGCACATCAAAGGGCCCTAATTATTGAATGACTCAGGAAGCCAGTGGTCCAGTTCTGATCCCACTAAAGTAGGATCAGGACCAAAAACATCTAGCATAGAAAGATGCTTTATATTGTGGCATACATAAAGAGGGAGGATGAATTCCCATTGTCTTCAGTGGGTCTAGGATTTTCACTCCAGCCAGAAAAGATCTTTGCTCTGAATTCTCTATTCTTTCAATATTTCAACACGAGTCCAGGAATAGTTCTAAACCCATCAATGTTAATTGCTGTAAGATTGCCAGCCAAGTGGACTAATCTATAGTGTTTAAGGTTGTATTTATGGTTTATAATATGATGGGGAACCTTTAGTAGACTATTTATTTATTGCTTTCAAATATATAACTATAAGCAATATGGAATCTAGATCCCAATTCAGTAAGGAAGAAATGTGTGACCAGACCCTTCCACCCCCTACGCGTGCCCATATGGAGCCTGACTGACTTGATGGGTCTGGTTCTGTGTGATTCAGCTTGCAAGATGGAGGCTAAAGTGAGCTATAGCAATTACAGTACATAAAGTGTGGGACTGATATGAAAGAAACTTAATATTATTAGATATTTAAAAAAACCAAAAGAATGCACACAACAAAAGCAAACAAAAACTGGGAGAGCAGACATCACTAAGACACAGACAAGACAGAACATGTGAAAAGTTCTGATTTTGGTGCCGGGGGGGAGACATTTTTCATGTGGAAAATTTTGGACCTGCTCTAACTGTAATTAACACTGACACCATGAGACTGTGTGCAGTAATTTTTCCAAAGCTATCCCTGTCTTGTCATTTTCCTTCTTTTATTACTCAGCCATAGAATTTCTTTTTTTCCCCACACATGATCCTTACACAGTGGCCAATCTGCTTGTGAACAAGCAAACCGCTATCTTTCTGGGTGAAATTAGAGCATGTGAGGACAAATCTTGTATGGCAGTATACTGCTCATAGAAGTGGCCCAACATATGGAGTTGAGGAACCGGTCAGTCTAACTTCAATACCTGAAAGATACTGGAACAAATTATTAAACAACTGTTTTGTAAGCACCTAGAGGATAATAGAGTAATAAGGAATAGCCAGCATGGATTTGTCAAGAACAAATCATGCCAAACCAACCTAACTTCATTCTCTGATTGGGTTACTGACCTACTGTGTAGAGGGGGCAGGAAAGCAGTAGATATATATCTTGATTCTGGTAAGGCTTATGACACAGTCCCACATATCAATTGATCTCCATGTCCACTGAAGGTAAGACAAAGTTTGGTTTTCTACTGAACTGTTGCTGAACTAGAAGTAAAAGTAAAATCTAAATTGATGTATAAACAAGGGAAGAAAAAAATTGTACTTTTATAGAGAGTATTATAGGAAAATTGATAAACTGTTTCATAATGCAGGGATGAACAAACCTATTTAGGAATGTTCCTCACATGAATGCACATGTCCAATGCAATGTTTACAGTAAGTAATAACTAACACTAAATACAGCAGCATTTCATTTCTCTAAAAATGCAGAAAATGTGTGCTGCTCGCATCATCAGCTCACTCCTTTTTATTCTAATTTCCTTTCCCATTAAAAGGAACTAAGACAGGAAATAAGTTTATCACCATACATAAGAGGTAAAGAAGATGGAAGTAATTATTATTACTTTTTATTTGTGGTGGCATCAGCTGTATACTAAGTGCTTCCCAATCACTTAAGGAGGACAGTACCTGCTCCAAGGAACTCAAGTATCTAATAATATGCAAATATACAGAGGTCAGGGGAAGGATAAACAGAACAGGAGAAAGAGAGCGAAAGAGAGAACTTGATTTGCTACGGGCAGCCTGGCTATATATTATTCTTCCATAACACAAATAAGGATAAGATATGTGGAAAGCTAGACTATTAACTGAAACAAGAAGAAAATAATAGATATGTACACTAGTTAACAATCCTGTACTAAAGAAAAATAAATCAGCTAATGTAATGCCAGATGTTCTGTTTTGTACTAGAAAACAGAGGGCCAGGTCCTCAGCTGGTGCAAATGGGTACTGAAGTCAGGTGTACATTGTTTGTTTGTTTCTATTAGTTTCTATTAGTTGTACAGGAATTATGGGCCAGAACTAAATCTATGCAAGTCTTGCAGGTCTTGTTTTATGAAGGGATAAACTAAATTCTGCAATTTTGTTTATATAGTTTGGAAGTGAAGCAACCCTGGCCTGTTTGCTTGGAGATTTGAGTTAAATTAACCAAACTTTCCAGGGGAATCCTCTAGTAGAGAGACCCTCTTTAGCTAATCCCTTCCTGCAGAAAGGTTCAACCTCCCCAGCTCCCCTTTCCTCAACAAGGTCTGGGACATTTTTTGTAGTGTTCAGTAATCACCCTTACAATCTTGCTATGTAAGGCCCCAATTCAGTAAAGCATGTAAATACATGCTTAATTTTAAGCACACACTTATAGATCCTGTTGATTTCAGAAGGACACGAATAGGATTATTCTTGTGCTTATAGTTAAGTGATCTGCTGAACTGTGGCCTATCACCGCCTAGCGTAAATCCTGTCTACAGTAGGTGCTAAGTGGTGTTTGAAAATGTGTTCATTAACACCTTTTTTTTTTTTTTTACCACCACTCATTTTCCCAGCATAGACAAACCTTAATGGAAGCTCTAGATGAGGAAAACAGGTCATGTTTTAAAATGTATTAGCTAAAAGGAGTCTAGGGTTCACTGTGGTCAGCTAATTTATTTTAAAATATGATTTATCCTCTGTATAATAATGGGTCCATTTTTAAATAGAATTTTGCAACTATGTTTCCTTAACCCTTTTTCATGAAGCAGTTTTCTTCCCCCTGGGTACCCAATCTGGGCTCTTCCTACTCCGCCCCTCCACCCATTTTTCTCACTGGTGTTAGTAATGGGAGAATAATCCCTGAAGCCAATGTCACAAGCTGAGCAGGGGAGTAAGAGTATGTCTACATTAAGGAGATACAGAGGCACAGCTATGGCACTGCAGCTGTGCTGCTGTAGTGTAGACATTTCCCACATTGATGGAAAGGGGGTTTCCATTGCTGTAGTAAAGCTACCTTTCCAACAGGTGACAGCTAAGTCTATAGAAGAATCCTTCTGTTGGCCTAGCTGCATCTACAGTGGGGGATACGTTTCAGAGTGGTGGCCATGTTAGTCTGTATCAGCAAAAAGAACGAGGAGTCCTTGTGGCACTTCAGAGATTAACAAATTTATTTGAGCATAAGCTTTTGCGGGCTAAAGCCCACTTCATCGGATGCATGCAGTGGAAAATACAGTCGGTGTATATATACAGAGAACATGAAAAAATGGGTGTTGCCATACCAACTTTAATGAGACTAATTGATTAAGGTGGGCTATTAACAGCAGGAGAAAAAAAACTTTTGTAGTGATAATCAGGATGGCCCATTTCAAACCACTGACAAGAAGGTGTGAGTAACAGTAGGGGGAAAATTAGCATGGGGAAATAGTTTTTAGTTTATGTAATGACTCATCCACTCCCAGTCTTTATTCAAGCCTAATTTAATGGTGTCCATTTTGCAAATTAATTCCAGTTCTGCAGTTTCTCCTTGGAGTCTGTTTTTTATTGTTGTTGTTGTTTAATAATTGTGACATTTAGGTCTGTAATTAAGTGACCAGGGAGGTTGAAGTGTTCTCTGACTGGTTTTTGAATGTTATAATTCTTGACATCTGATTTGTGTCCGTTTACTCTTTTGCGTAGAGACTGTCCAGTTTGGCCAATGTACATGGCAGAGGGGCATTGCTGGCACATGATGGCATAATAAATGGACACAAATCACATTATGCTATGTTGACGGGAGATGCTTTCCTGTCGACTCCCCTTACTCTTCTCATTCCGGTGGAGTACTGGAGTCGACGGGAGAGCAATCTGCAGTCAATTTAGCAGGTCTTCACTAGACTCACTAAATTGACCCCGGTGGATTGATTGCCACAGCATTGATCCACCAGTAAGTGGAGACAAGCCATAAGTCAACCGAAGTTTTAGTGTACAGCAGGCCTAAGGCAGGCACTAGTCCCCTTTACTTGCCTGCATGACTGAATAAGGGATGTAACAGTCTAGTCTAACTGATAATAAATCTGATTCTGAGGATATGTCTACACTGCAGCCCAGGCAAGGGGTGACGGTCTCAAAGCCTGGGCTCCAATGAATGTCTACACTGCTATTTTTAGCCCTGTAGCACAAGCCCCCCAAGCCTGAATCAATTGACATGGGCTCTGAGACTTGCTGCTGGGGGTTATTTTTTTTTTTTTTTTTTGTAGTACAAATGTATGCTAAAATTTCAGGTGGACCATGAGCAGCAGGAGTGGATCCATCTCTTTAGAAATAAAGATTGTGTGTTTTGTGCAAATTCTTAGTAACAAAGAACAAGGAAACAGAAATGCAGAAAAACATATCAAATGAAATCAACATTGTTTAATACTAAAATGCTTTATCTGAGGTATTAGCGGCTCCTTTAAGAGTAGTTTTATTTCGTTAAAATTAGGACAGAGATTAATTTTGATCTCCAGCCTCTGCTACTTAGACTTCCATGCGGCTAAAGTTTTGAGTAAGCTGCTACATCTATGCTTCCACTGTACTTTTGTGATCATCTTTGTTTGCTAAGGGAGCTCTGCTTCTTTTGGTTGCATTAAAATGTAGCCGTCTTTTTAAATGCTGTACAAGAAAATGATAACCGCAGATCATTCTTTGCCAATCTGCGACCTAGTTAATTATCTTTTTACAAAGTACTTCTCCTTGTGTTGGCACATATTTTTGTGGGTTTTTTTTAATGAGGATGCCATCTTTATGAACATCAAAGCCAGCATGGAAAGAGAGCTTCAGCACAGCAATAGTCTGTCAACCTGCTCTGTGGAGAACAGCATATTGTGCTCTGTGAGGGGAAGGAAAAAAAACAGAGCAGAGAGCCAAGTTCCTTTTTTCTAAGATCAGCTGTTCTCCTTCAGTGTCAGAGTCTCACCCTTACAAATAACAATCTTTACAATGGCAAGCTGGCATGTCTTCTTAAGAAACTCCTCTCTCTAGATATAAGCAAAGCAGAAAAATAATACATTAAGCCCCTGTGCTCTTTTGCTTTTAAAGTTCTAAATTCCTTCAAACTTGGTTAATCTTGGAAACTAGTCTGGAACATCTCTATTTCAGGTGATTACAGTTACGCTGACTGACATTCAGAATCCCTTCGTCTAGGCTGCGAACTAACTGTGACATGATAATTCCTTATAATCAGCTCTCATGAATGCTAACGAGTGGCTAAGAAATTCAACAGCTCCCTCCTTCCTAATTTTTACCTCTTATTTATATTAAATCAATTCCCCACTAGTGCTGCTTCAGATTCAAACCCTCTGTTTCTTTTTTTAAAACTTTCCTATTTTGCTTTATTTTTATTCCTCATTATTATAATTTTTATTTGCCTTACAATCACTCCTGGAGACAACAACCCCTACCCAACCTACATTTCTGTTGCTGGACATGCACACAGCCGCTTAGAATCTGCCACTGCTATCAATCTGATTACTTTTATGAACAATAAAGTTCACTTTATAAGTAAATAAAAACTAAACCAATACACAGGATTTCTACTAAGTCCTGGATGCTTTTTTTTTTTTTGATGTTGTAAATACATAGTCAGTATAATACTAAATAGAAATTGTCTTCACGTTTGCTTTTACAACAGTTATCCTGTAAACAATCAAACAATTGCATGAGCTTTAGCCACATAATGTCCAATATTAACGTTATTTAGAGTATTGTATGGAACTGAAATGGGCATTGATGGCTAAATTTCATGTATCTTTTTGTGGGGGGCAGTAGAATCTGTTCTTAGAAGATTTTTCTTTTGTAGACTGTTGCAGCAAGGACAGTGTAGCTTGCTTGGTATCACTGTTGACCCCTTTGCTAGGGCTTCATTAAAGGAATCTATGCATGGCTCCATGTCTGCAGCCCCATCCCACACCGTGAACTTGTCCCTACATGAAGTGGCAGTAGCAGGGGAGGATCCCTCCCCAGAGAGGCAGTCTATGCCTTAATCCATCCCTCATTAACTGCAACCATGTGTGTGGAAAGCAAAGAGCTAGAACAGAGCTGGGAGTTGAGACTGAGGAGTTAATACACCTCTACCATGATATAACGCGACCCAATATAACACGAATTTGGCTATAACGCGGTAAAGCAGTGCTCCGGGGGGGGGGGGCGGGGCTGCACGCACTGGCGGATCAAAGCAAGTTCAATATAACGCAGTTTCACCTATAATGCAGTAAGATTTTTTGGCTCCTGAGGACAGCATTATATCGGGGTAAAGGTGTACTATGTAGATAGGGGGAGCACAGGACTGGAGTAGCAGGATGGAGATAGGGCAGGAGGAAGGTCTGGACCAAGATGCGGGAGGCATCAGCAGAGCAGGACTCGAATAGCTGGGGAAGGGTGGGGCTGGGGACTTGGCCAGAAGATGATGGACATGGTTCAGGTTACCGATATAGACTTGGGCTGACACCAAGAGCAGTTCCCCGGTCGCTAGGTGTGCTTTCCTTCACACTAAATCAAAATCTCTAAAAATTATCTCTGGAACAGTAGCTCAGGGGTAAGTTAAAGTCCCATGATGCACTTCAAAAAGAATAGTTAACCCCAGTGTTCTGACCAATATTTCCTCTGTCAATAACACAGTCTCTAATGCCATGACTATGTGTGAGCTATTGCAGAGTGAATAATAACTAGGACTTTGCAAGTCCTGCAGGATTTGGTTTGTGACAGGGTCTGTGAACTGAATCCTAACATTTAGGTAACAGGGGATAGAGTGAAGCAGCCCCTCTAGGTTTATTTACATGATCACTTGGCAGTGCCTGACAGAAGGCCACCTAATTTGGGCTGAAACTTCCCAGAGAAAGGAGGGAGGATGAGGGGAGCTTGAGCATAGAAATAAGGCAGAATATGTGACAGGCTCTCTCTCTCTCTCTCCCTCAGATGCCATGTTCCATACCTCTCCCTTTTACCTCATTTTCAGGGTCACTCATCTTAGTCCCAGTGTTACCTACATTCCACTCAGTTTTGTGTCCCCTCATTTCTTTTTTTGAAAACTTCTTAGGTCAGAAATAAAGAATCGGGTAGTTGGGTTTATAAGAAATGTTATTTAGATTAAAGAAGTGACCCTCCCACCCCGCATTTTAGGCTTCCTGCATGAATAGTTTTGCTGGCCTACATTTTGGATCTGTAGCTCAGTCCCTACTGCATTAGTATTTTAAGCTTCAGAGGCACTCAATCCTTCCCTCCCCCTCCATTGCCAGGACAGCTAACTAGAATTTAAAGCTCCAGTTACATCAAGCTAGAGATTTTTGTGTGTGCACAGGAGTTTCTTTAAGGGAAACACTTGAGTTATACATCATGCTAACAATGCTATGAAGACACACTTTTTGTCATACATTGTACCCCACATTTTGGCTTTGGCAGGTTAAAAGACGTCATGCTCTATTGCAGCACCAGTGTCTACATGAAATCTCAGAGAAAATGGACTTTAATCAGTATATCTGTACCTATCCTTTGTAACAAAGTTTTCTACCTCTATTACCAACACATTACCTTTCAGTCATTTATTTTCAATCACTTTTATTTTCATGTTTTGCCTAATGCATTTTGGCCTTTCTAAATAAACCAAACTACTGGGCAACCCCATGACTACAAGTATTGCATCCTCATAACCGGGAACAGAAATTGACTCCCTATGTATAATACTCTTTGACTCCCCTTTGTTTAAAGGGCATTCACTCCTGAAATGCCTCTTGAAGGACTGTTACCAAAGACCATTCATCAGAGTCAGATCTGCTAGTCTTCAGATTAGGTGGGACAGCCTGAGAGAGGAACTGCATGCCTCCTGCTCCTAAGGAATACTCTCATTTTAAGTCCAAACAAAGCTGCACCACTGTGGCATAGCTCAGGATGTTAATACTTCCAGGACATGAGATAAGGATGAACATTGTAAGGATGAGGCTTTGATACTGCAGCATCATATAGGGAAACTTATAATATATTTATTAAATACAAATCCTATGAGACAGGTGACACACGAGGCAAATAAAAGGAGGTTAATACCATTGTTTTAGCCATGAAACCTTGTCTTATTTCCACAGACCACAGAACGAAAGAACAGATAAGCATGAACTGCACTGAGATAAACAAAGCGTACAAATAAATGAAATGAAGAATGAGAAGATAAAGGAATAAGCATAAAGGAAACAGTCCACTCTTATAAGCATACAAACATGGTAATCTGTCACATTCTGTCATCTAACATGAATACTGTATGTATGAAAAGGTAATGCAAACTGTCCAATTAGTCATCTTTATGCTAAAAATTATTGATGAACTCACCCAAATGTCTGTGCTTATGAAGTAAGGCATTTATTCTTTATATGGCTAAAACAGCTCTCCAAGCAGGTTTACAATAGGAAAAATAACACAAAAAGACTTTGGTTTTACCAAAAATGTCAGAATTCTGATTAGCAATAGGCATCTATAAATATATATATATATATATATACAGTCCCTTCTGTTATGTTATATATGGTGGATCTAAATTTAGATCCTTTTATACATAAATTACACAGTAGGCAAAATTGCTCTGGATTATTCAAAACAAAAATAAAATCTGTCAGACTAGTCAGTACAATACCAGGTCAATGCTATTGGCAAAAACTGCTGCCATCACAAAAATATGGATCAACTATTTGGGCACTATAATTTCCTTTGAAATTGACCCAAACCCTGTTAAAAGACAGGCCAAGGACTTATCAACAAGCTGTGCAAAGTAATTTCTTGTCAAAATATTGCCATATAAATTCCCCCACCAGGAAGCCCTCTCTGTGTGCTGCAAAAATAATTCCGCTGTCCATATTGCGCAATGAAATGCCTGAGCTAGACCAAAGTGGTAATTCTTTAAAATTAAAGATTAAATAATTACACTGATTTATTCACAGAAAGACTGCCTGGTGTAATGTGCTCAGGCTGTATCAGCCAATGACACACATCACAGCATACAGTATGCTGTCACATTCAAGTGTTGTATATAAATGTCAACCTTGCTATTTATTTTCAAATTAAAATATTAGCTCTATCATGCTGACAAAGTTCATAATAAAGAGAGTTGATTCATCCCCCCCCCCAACCCCCCCCCCCGAAGGACAGGCAAAGGCAAGCATGAATTTCAATTGAACATGATGAGTAGGTCTTTTCTTTCTACTGGGAGACTCATTCATTCATCTTAAACTTCCAATTCCCATTCACAGTGCAATGGATATGGTCCATAAGCCAAGCAGTAGGAGATGGGAGCTAATTACATAATACAAATTGCCTAGGCCAATACAGAGAATGCTTTTCTAAGATAATAATAAGAAAAGCTAAAACAATGACTTTGGCATATTTTGAAACCCTCTGATTTATTGATTTTAAGTTTCACTTGTTGCTCATCTCCATTATGTTTTTTTTTAAATTACACTGATAGTTACAAAATATTTAATGACTGCATAAAACTGCAAGAGTTGGCAAGATTGGGACTGATATATGGGTCATTTCAAGCAGTGCTTTTGTTAGGGTCTGTTTGATCCACATAACCCTTCCTAGAAGTAGTTTCTGTCCAATTAACTGGCCGGGGGGAAGGGTGGGGAAGAGAGAGAGAGAGAGAGGGAGAGGTATATCAATCTTATCAAGTTAGAGAGAGAAAGTAGCAGCAACAATCCAAAGAGGATAGAGGAAGGAACTAACAATAATGAGACCTATTGTGCTGGGTTTTTTTTTTTACACAGACCTCCCTCACTGACATGAATGGGGTGCTCTGTTCAAAAATTGAGGGCACGATATGTTTCATTATATATACTTTACATTTTTGTAACCTCTTCAATCCATGGATCAAAAAGCAGTTTACAGACACTGCTTAAGCCTCACAACATCATTGTGAGGCAAGAAAAATATTTGGCAAATGAGTAAAAAAGTCAGAGAGGGCACAAAGTCAAAAACGCCAAACGTAGATGTCTAAAATTAGGCATCCAAATGATACTTAGGCAACTAAATACGTGGCCCGATTTTTGAGAGGCAGTTTTTCCACAGCTTGTATTGACTTCAACTGGAAATTGTGGATGCTCAGCACTGCAAACCAAGCTAGCTATTATAATGTGTAAATATGGATTGAAGTGCTTAACTTTTGGCCCCAACTTAAAAAATATTAGCCTAAGGACTGAATGCTCAAAAGGAGATAGGCACCTAACTCTAGTGGTGCTGAAACAATTTTTAGAGTGGGGGTGCTGAAGGCAGAAACCATGTATTTGGGTTGTTATAACTACTTCAAACCAGGGGGTGAGCAGCACCCTTAGTTCCAGCACCCATGCCTAAGTCCCAGTTTTGGTGTCGCTGCGATGCACAAAACTCCTGCCAACCCTCTAGGTATTTAAACTCTCTTATCAGCTAAGTTTTTGCAGCAAAAGTTCCTGGTAGAATTCACAAAGCAGGGGAAGGCAGCCTACTTCACATGTGGGGCCTGATCCTGTAGGTATGTTCAGAGCATGCCTACTGGATTGGGCCCCTCAGGCATATTCACATAAAACAGCTGGAGGCGGGGGGAAGAAGACAACTTCCCTCATAACTTTTACCTCAGTGGGTAGGATACCAACCTGAGATATGGGAGATCCCTGTTCAAGAACCCCTGAGAAGGAGATGGGATTTGACCAGGGGTCTGCCATTGCTCAGCTGACTACTTTAACAATTTGGCTAGGGGATTCTCTGATGTGGGGGCTCCCTCAGTCTTCCCTGTTGAAGCTATTGAACTACTGATAAACGGTTAAGTCATTGGAACAGGGAGGCTGGATCATGGGTCTACCCCAGGCTATAGAGTTGTGCTTGTGCTCACTGTTTCACTCAAGAGTCATTTGGATAAGAGAGAGCTAGCACACAGAAGCAGGAGAACAACTTTATGGCCTGGTGGTTAGAGCACTTACCTGGGAGATGGGAGACCCAGCATCCAGTCCCCTTGCTCCAATGACTCTGATTATTTACCCAGAGAGCAGCAGCTTCAACAGAGGAGTTTAAGGAAGCCCTACTTTAGAATGTCCCATAGCCCACTGGTTAGGGCACTCCCATGAGAGGTGGCAGAGCCCTGTTTAAATCCTTTCTCTCCCTCAGATGGAGGGGGGACCTGAACCAGGTGTCTCCCACATCCCAGGTGAAATTTAGCCCCTGGGCTACACATTATAAGGGATGGCCTTTTACCTCAGCTTCTTGCTAACAGTGTATATGTCTACTGCCAAGAGAGAGGGTTTGCAGCTGAGAAGCAGAGGGAGGCATCTTGCTGCAGCTCACATGTAGGCACCTATCTCCCAGACTGGGGCAGGACTTAGCACTCCCCTCTCATTGGCATCTCTCATTGGCTAGTTTATGTAGCTCCCAGTCTAGTATGCTGGCTTTTGTGAATCACAGTCTAAGGTGCCTTTCTCTCCCCATTCATTGAATAGGAGCTTAGACACCTAACTCCAGCTTTGTGAATTGCAGTGGTTTTTTTAGGCACTTAACCCCTTTTGCACATTCAGGACTAAGTGACTTACCCAAGTTCACACAGAAAGACAATAGCAGAGTAAGGAATGGAACCAAAGGGTACATCTACACTACCCGTTGGATCGGCGGGTAGCGATCGATCTATCGGGGATTGATTTATCGCGTGTAGTGTAGACACGATAAATCGATCCCCGATCACTCTCCCGTCAACTGCTGAACTCCAGCTCGGCGAGAGGCAGAAACAAAGTCGATGGGGGAGCCGTGGCCGTTGATCCTGTGCTGCGAGGATGTGAAGTAATTTTAATTCGATCTAAGATACGTCGACTTCAGCTACACTATTCTCGTAGCTGAAGTTGCGTATCTTAGATCATTCCCCCACTTAGTGTAGACTTTGAGTCCAATTCCTTGCTCCAAACTCTGAATCCCAACTACTAAGCCCCATGAAATGTGACAAGTCACGAGTTCTAATTCTCACAAACTTGCACAACAGCTGTGCATAACAATTATTGTCATAAATGAAGTTAATGAACACAAAGCAAACTTTTAAAGAACAGTCTCTTCTGCTTGCATTCTAATTAGTGAGAAGAGTACTGAGGTCAGAAGAATGTAATTAATTAAATGAGCACAAGGTGATTCACAGCAAATTTAGAGAAATTCACTGCAGTCAATAACCTACTGTTGAATTAATGCTTATTTGCAATTTACTTTTGTGGCAAAATATGGTATGCTTTAAAAAAGGAATAAGACTTGCCAAGGCAGAAAGCGCATTGTATTGTTTCACTTTCAGGATCATGCAGATTGCTGGCCTCTATCCACGTGTGGAATCTTGCTGCAGATCAAGGACAAGTAGATGATCGATACACTGTTGTTAGGCAGACACAGAGGGCCTGATCCTCATTTATTCTATGGATCCTTTACACCTCTCAGGCAGTATCTATATGTGTTTATTATATCTTATATTCAACCCCACTTCTAGGTCCTTTACACTATCATAGCTGTGTAAAGGAGTCTTCGTGTTAAATAAGATTCAGGCCTAGAGATTTTTACAAAGCTTAATCAATACTATTTTCATGTTCAGAGAGAACTTTGGATGTGTTTGGATTAACCTGGAGGATTTGTTTATTTCAAAAGTTATTGCTTTACAAAGTCCTTATGTTTTCTGCCCCTACTCCCAACTCCATGATCCCTTGCTAAGGAGAGGATTCGAGTCAATATTTACCAAGAACCCTGTATCTCCTACAGTTCTATTCTAAAAAGGCAGATCTGTGCCGTTTCCATTGTTGGTTAGGAAAAGTTGTACTTTAAATGTTGATGCCTTTAGAGGATCTAATAATTTCTGTCCTTCTTCCTTAACTAACCCTATCTGTCACTCTACCCCACTGGAATCCTCTGTCAATCACTCTTTCCTTGTCCTCCTTCTCTCTTCCATGTTCTCCTACCTTTCCTCACAGGACCTCTGCCCTCTCCTTCCCCATATGGTGTCTCCTTCCTTGGTGTCTTTTTTTTCTATCTATTTTCTCTCATAGCAATTTTCTCCCTCCCTTCGAATCCCATTAGTGTCACTCTTTCTTTTCCTCCCAGCATGTGCTTGCTCTCTTTAAAGATCTCCCCACACATTCCACTCACATGGTTTTTCTGAGGTTCTCTCATGCCCCACTCGGTGGTAGTTCAGGTAGGGAATACCGGCAAAGCATGGACTTTCAGAGCCTTCTCTCTGTTATTGAGATACCTCTCCTTCCTGAAAGCTTCATTTCCCCCATAATGCAAATGGTTCAGTCCCTTAATGTTTCTCCTTTTGTCCCCGTCCTATCTTTTATCTGCAGCAAAATATGTTCCCTTTCTCTTTGAGAGAGGGCCTGGACTTTGGCTCTTTGGAATTAAAATGAGCCAATAGTAAGGTACGTGATTCAGGCTCCTTGCTCTCTGCAGGACAAAGAGATGAAGTGCTGCAGCACAACTTCAAATCAAAGAGCCTGCAATGATCCCGGAGACAAAAGTATGTTGTATCCCATCCCATCCCAAATCAATTTGAGCTCTGGTTTCTACACTGATCTCAATGGAATCCCCCTGAGTTCACACTACTGTTTGATCTCTAGAGTTGATAAAAACACCTGATTCCCCCCACCCCAACACATACACTGGGTTTTTTTTTCATTGGAGATTTTTTTGACTAAACTTTCCAATCAGCTCTAGTGGTCTCTGTTCAGGGGTGATTCAAGCACATCCAAGATACCTGCTGAGCCACTCAACTGGGGTTTCCTCCCACATAGTCTTTGATCTCACTTCCCGTGCTCACAGTTGAAACTGTATGCTTTCTAATAAAAAATAAAGATAAACACAAGTGGGTACACAGAAACGTTTCTATTGGAGAGAAGCTGAGAGAAGGGCACTTGGGACAGGCATGTGGCAGAGTGAGGCGCAAGAACAGATATCATTCTATATTTATACATTTCCCTTACAGGGGAGGAAAGTGCCCTGCAACCACAGGTTCTGTCAGGTGGATTTTTTTCTGCATTTCAGTATGCAAGGGATCTGCCAATACCCCTTTTGTTAAATCCAGAGTGTTTAGGAACTTTGCCTTGCCTTGCCTAGGTGTCTAACATGTCATCAATTCTGGGCATAGGGTATGCATCAAGAACTGTGACAGCGTTAAGCTTTCTAAAATCAACAAAAAAAACATTATGGTCCCATCCTCTTTGGGAACCAAAGCAATTGTAGAAGCCCAGGGATTCAGACTCGAATTATTCCCATTTCCAGGATGTTTGCTATCTCCTTACAAATATACTCCTGCATTTTGTTAGTATTCAAGTATGCTCTGCTGGGTGCAGGCTGTGGTCCTTCAAGGTTAATTGTATGGACCATTCTATGAGTCAAGACTGGCTTGCTGGAAAATACCTGCTGGTGACTTTGCAGCACAGCCATAATCTGTCTTTTCAGTCAGGGTTAACCCTTTATAAAGGTCAGTGCTCTCTAATCGGATGTCACTACAGCATTCAGGCATCAAATCAATCAGAGGGAATGTCTCAGAGTCTTCCTCTATCTATATCACGTTCACAATGGCTTCACGGTTGTGATACACTTTTAACCTGTTTAAATGCACAGTTTGAAGTGCTGTGCTGTGAGGCCTTTGTGCATTGTAGGTAACACCATTAACCCTTTCTACCATGTCTAAAGGTCCCTCCCATGAGTTCTGCATTTTGTACTTGTTTTTGCAGGGAGTATCACCAGTACTAAAACCCCCACATGAAGTGATTGAGTGCAGGTATTGTGAGCATATGTGCTTTCTGAACTGCTGGTCTTTTTGTGAGGTTTTGCTGCAGCAGCCCCATCAAGACTTTAAATCCTTCCTAACCTTGGCATGATTCAGCCACTGGTTCCCCCCTCTGCTTTAGTGCCACCTTTCCAGAAGTCTCTAATGAGAGCCAGGAGGACTCTGACCTTTCTCCCATACAGGAGATCAAATGGAGTGAGCCCCATACTCTTTGTGTACTTCCTAATAAGAAAACAACAGATAGGGTAACATTACATCCCAGTGACTTGCTCTCTCGTTTACATACATTTTTCAGCATAGATGTTAGGCTCCCGTTGAACATCTCAACTAAACTATGTGTCTCTGGGTCATATGGGGCAGATTTCAATTGCTTTACCCCACACATCCTCCACAACTCACCAAATTGGACCCCCTGATATAAGGTCTCAAACCTACCCTGATGAATACAGAGAAGAGTGCCTTAGCAACTGTTTCAGCTTTCACATTTGACAGAACAACTGCTTCTAGATACGTGGTGGTGAAATCCACCACTACTACTAATATAAATCTTTTTTCCTGGCTGGGTCAGTCTGGGTAAGGGCCCTATGATATCCTTGGCAACACTGAAAAATGCTCTCATGATTACTGGCAAAGAATCCTTGTGGAAACGAACAGGTTTTTCCCTGTTTTGACATAAATCACAAGCCTTGCAGTATTCCTTTGCCACATTTTGAATATTGGGCCAAAATATTCTTCAGTCTTTCATATGTCCTCTCCATTCTCAAGTGATGAGCAAAAGGACAATTTGTGGGCTAGTACATTAACTCTGTACCTGCAAAGCATCATATGATCATTAGGACTCCCAGGACTTCTATTTTTCCCCAGCCAGGGCTTTCCTGGAAATTCTTCCTTTTTCTATCTTTGTTCTTTTGGGGGCATTACTGAGGATGGCCTTCCTTGTGCTCTCTGGGGAGGTCTGTATTTTGTTCTGCAGCAAACTCCATTTGGCTTTGGCTTGCCCTGAGAGCTGTCTCAGGTAAGGGCCAACTCCTCCCTCCCCTCCCCTGGAGCAGGGCCGGCTCTGGGCACCAGCGCAGGAAGCAGGTGCTTGGGGTGGCACGTCCGGGTCTTCGGTGGCAATTCAGTGGTAGGTCCCTCAGTCCCTCTCGGACTGCCGAATTGCCGCCGAAGAATGAAGTGGCACGGTAGAGCAGCGGCTGAAGTGCCGCCGGAGGTACCTTGCTTCTGTTTCTGATAAGAGTGCAGAGGGCACCTCTCCCCTCTCAGTCATCTCTTCTTCCTCAGAGCTTACCCCTGGGGACTTAAGGACCTATTCCTTCTTGCTACAGGTCACAATGTTAACAGCTTTGAGGAGTGATACTATATCATTTCCCACCAATACAGCTGGTAAGGAGTTTACCTCCTCCCCTAGGAGCATGTCAACCTCCTTAATCACATCCCTCCGGACTACAGAGAACTGGGCACTAGTTCTCTCCATCCTGGCACACACTTTACCATTTACCTCAGCTTCTTTAATAAACTCTTTGTTTACCTCCAGGAGGATAGACTTGATAAAATGAATTAGTAGTCTCTCTGCCACTAGTGAAGTCTCTGACTTGAGAGCAGGGCCGGCTCCAGCATTTCTGCTGCCCCAAGCAAAAACAAAACAAAACAAAAAACAAAACAAAACAAACAAAAAAGACGCGATCACGATCAGTGGCTGCAATTGGGGGGAAAAAAAAGAAAAAAAAAAGCCGCGATTGGCGGCAGCAGTTCAGCGGCAGGTCCTTCGCTCCTAGAGGGAGTGAGGGACCTGCCGCCCCCGAATTGCCGCAGGTGCCGCCCCTCTCCTGTGGCCACCCCAAGCACCTGCTGGTTAAGCTGGTGCCTGGAGCCGGCCCTGCTTGAGAGTAGCTACAGCAGCATAGGTATTTTGGCCATGGTGTTTGAACTCCCCAAATGTAGGGCATTGTTTCTTTAAATGTTCAAGGAACCACACAAGAAGCACTTGCTTGGAATGCCCCCTTAAGCTGGTGCCTTATAACTAGGGTTACTAGATGGGGACCTATACCTGAGCGATGTGCACTTAATCCCCTCCCCTTCGTCCTTTTTCCTAGGAACAGACGGGAAGTCATTTTCACCAGGCTTTTACCTTTCCCTTTGGGACCTGCCCTCTATGCATGGCCTCACTTGTGTATAGATCAGCTGCTTCAACTGCCTCTTCCACAGTTCTTGGGGATTTTTCCCCACACTTCGGCCCTCACCTCAACAGAGCAGACAGCAAAGAACTGCTCCTAAGCAAAAACATCTACCAACTTATCAGTTTCTGCTCCTTTACTCTTTATCCATTTTCTTAAATAATTCCCCATTTTATGAATGTGTTCCCTGTAATTTATCAAGTTTATGAGGTTTCTAAACTTTGAGTGATTTGCCTCTGGAGTAATTTGAAACCTTTTTAACACAGACCTCTTAAACAGATCTTACAACATAGCATCATTAACATCCGTATCATTAAACGCCTGTATAGCTTTACTGGACAATTTCAAGTGTAAGACAGTCGTCCTCTGGTTATCAGGGATTTTGTGTGCCCTCATAGCCTTTCAAAGGTGGTCAAATATACTTCAGTGCAATTTGTCTCCCTGTAACTTGGGCAAAGGCTGTACCAGCTATGTGGTCCCTGAGGAGGCGAATCTATGGGCTGAGGGTTGTAGCCTTGCATTTCCAGCATTTAAGCTCAGACTGCCTTTTCCATCCCCCTTTCTTGGCGTGCTGCTACCTGCTGTCACTTGTCTTCCTCCTGCTATTGTTCCTCTGCTAGCATCTCTCTTTCCTGAGCTTTCTCCTCTGCTTCTCACTCTTTGGCTCTCCCCACTAGTTCCAGTTTTCTGGCCCTCTCTGCTATTTCCAGCTTTTGGAGCTCTATTTTGGCCAGCTCTAACTGTAGCACTGTCTCACTGGGAATTGTGCCAGGCTGGTTTCCTAAGCCTGCGCCCCCTCCCCCACCATGGCCTCAGGCACTTTCTGTGGCTTAATCAGATCTTCCTGATGCTTAAATTCTATGAGTAGAGATTTCACGCCTTCCATAATTTTGCCTGTGGTATTCAAGCTGTGGCCTGTGCTCAGTTTTTCCAACTGGGATCTGATGATCTGGTATGTTTAGCATAAGTCTCTGGTTTACTTATCCTGTCTTTTCTTTTCTTCTATTTCCCTTAGCCAAAATAAACAAACAACAATAAACCACAATCTTTTTCTTTACCTGCTTCCGACCTCACTTTTGAATCTCTCAGTGTCTATTTTAATTGGTAAACAAGTACCTGGAGTGTGAACCTTGGTTAACCAGTAAATGGAGTGTAAGATCCTGCTGACGGTGCCACTGTGGTGCTTCCTGGGACTACCCAGGCTTGTGAGGCACCTCACTACCTGCTCTTAGCATAAGGAAGCCTTGTCTGTGCTTGTCATGGATTAGCTCCCTTACTTCACAGACCATGGGCAAAACAAACACTACCTCATGTAACTGGTCTACTTAACACATAGCACTTAGATACTTTTATAGTGAAAATTAGTAAAAGTTTTACTTTTTTTACTAGATTTAACAGTCTAGAGATTGAATTGATAGCAAGCAGGCCGACGGGAAACAAATGGTTCTCTATCAAATACAATCGTAACATGCATTCTGGAATCTAGTTTTACTTAACTAGATACTTTCACACCTTATAGAGCAGTGTCCACCCCATGTCCTTCCAGCATTTTTCATCCCAGCTTGGCTAAGACCCCTCTGTTCATAAGACACACTATTAATCTACCTCCTTGGTGAAGGATCCAGTGGGTACTTCAGCACCCCCAGGTCTTTAATTGTCTTTACTTGTAAACAGGATTCCTTCTTGCTGTTTATTTTTTCCTGTACATTTCCTCTCTTGAAGATTTCACAATCTCTTGATTAGCCTTTGATTCAGTATGCAAACCGGCAAGCGTTGAGAGACATACCACACATGACCAAACAGTGAGATAAGCATCTGGTATCTCCTGCTTGAGAGGAACTTACCCCAAGACATGTCCCCTCCTGGTTACACTGCTCTACAGCCAAAATGCTTCTGAAATAAATGTAGTCAAACTTTACTAATTCTGGGTCACTGAGAATGAAAATGATGCTTAAAATTGTTGATTGGCTCTAGTTTTCAAAATATGCTATTGGGTCAGTATATACGACCCTTGACTTGGGAATAAGGGGGATAAGTGAGTTATAAAGGGAAGGGATCTCAGTTTAAACCAGAAATGACTAAAATACATCTTTGACTGGATCTATGAATAAATCTATGACTGGGTTTGGACAGTACTTGCTTTTTAGGCAAAACAATGAATGATGCAATCTGAAGCTGGTATTGCATCATACATGATTTGAATTGCATCATGTTATTCCTAGAAATCATGGATGATGCAATCATAACGAAGCTTACATCACTCTGCTGAACAAATTGCCCTATATCAGCTCTAGAAATCATAGTGTCATGCTCTCTTATTTGTCAGTGTTTGATTTTGCAAAGGGACCCGCCTGATGAAGTGAAAAAACAGATTGACAGAGCCAGACGAGTACCCAGAAGTCACCTCCTACAAGACAGGCCCAACAAAGAGAATAACAGAACACCACTAGCTGTCACCTTCAGCCCCCAACTAAAACCTCTCCAGCGCATCATCAGAGATCTACAACCTATCCTGAAAGATGATCCTTTACTCTCACAGATCTTGGGAGACAGACCTGTCCTCACTTACAGACAACCCCCCAACCTAAAGCAAATACTCACCAGCAACCACACATCACTGAACAAAAACACTGACCCAGGAACCTATCCTTGTAACAAAGCCCGATGCCAACTCTGTCCACATATCTATTCAAGTGACATCATCATAGGACCTAATCACATCAGCCATACCATCAGGGGCTCGTTCACCTGCACATCTACCAAAGTGATATATGCCATCATGTGCCAGCAATGCCCCTCTGCCATGTACATTGGCCAAACCGGACAGTCTCTCTGCAAAAGAATTAATGGACACATATCTGACATCAGGAATCATAATACTCAAAAACCAGTGGGAGAACACTTTAACCTGTCTGGCCATTCAATGACAGACCTGCGGGTGGCTATCTTATAACAGAAAAACTTCAAAAACAGACTCCAACGAGAGATTGCTGAGCTGGAATTGATATGCAAACTAGATACAATCAACTCAGGATTGAATAAGGACTGGGAATGGCTGAGCCATTTCAAACATTGAATCTATCTCCCCTTGTAAGTATTCTCACACTTCTTATCAAACTGTCTGTACTGGGCTGTTTTGATTATCACTTCAAAAGTTTTTTTCTCTTACTTAATTGGCCTCTCAGAGTTGGTAAGACAATTCCCACCTGTTCATGCTCTCTGTATGTGTGTATATATATATCTTCTCAATATATGTTTCACTCTATATGCATCCGAAGAAGTGGGCTGTAGTCCACGAAAGTTTATGCTCTAATAAATTTGTTAGTCTCTAAGGTGCCACAAGTACTCCTGTTCTTTTTGAGGATACAGACTAACACGGCTGCTACTCTGAAACCTGTTTAGCCAAAGTGAGCAGAGATGCCTCGTACTTGTGTGAACAGTGCAGATAACTTCTGCTATGTTTGTGGTGAAGTGACTTTTGCATCACAAAAGCGCAGTATAATCACTATGGTTAAGAAAGCCTATCACCTTTATTTTGGGTGCAAAATTGGACATCAGGACAAGAGGTGGGCCCCACGCATATGCTGCAACACTTGTGCAACAAATCTTCGCCAGTGGTTGAACAGGAAAAGGAAATCTATGCCTTTTGCAGTGCCAATGATTTGGAGAGAGTCAACAGATCATACCAGCAATTGTTACTTCTGCATGGTGCCTCCAGTTGGGAAAGGTGTGTCAAAGAAGAAAAAGTGGACTGTGCATTATCCAAACATTCCATCAGCTATACGCCCAGTACCCCACGGAGAAGGACTGCTGGTTCCTGATGCACCAGAATCATTCTCACTTGAATCAGACAAGGAAAAGGAAGAGGATGAAACTTCTGGTCCTGAACCATCAGTGTCACAGGACCCACATTTTCTCCCATCCTCCTCCTCTGAACCACACCTCATAACACCAGGTGAACTGAATGACCTTGTCAGGGATTTGGAACTACCCAAGAGTAAGGCAGAGCTGTTGGGCTCCAGACTACAGCAGTGGAATCTCCTGACAGGTGATGTTAGGATTTCCATGTTCCGTGACCGTCCAAAGGATCTTGTCCCATTCTTCTTCATGGAAGGTGATCTTGTAGCCTGCAACAACATCGATGGTGTGATGGCAGCCCTTAACATCGTTCACGATCCAGATGAGTGGAGACTGTTCATTGATTCATCGAACACAAGTCTTAAAGCTGTTTTACTGCATAGTGGCAATGTTTTGCCATCAATTCCAGTTGGTCATGCAGTCCATATGAAGGAAACCTATGACAACATGAAACAACTTTTGAGGTGCATAACAATGACCAACATCATTGGCAGCTTTGTGGCAATTTGAAGGTTGTTGCTCTCTTGCTTGGTCTGCAGACTGGATACACAAAGTACTGCTGTTTTCTCTGCAAATGGGACAGTCGTGCAAGAGATTCCCACTACATCAAGAAAGATTGGCCACTCCGACAGTCATTGGAGCCTGGGAGGAAAAGTGTTCAGCATCCACCACTTGTTGAATCAAGGAAGATTTTGTTACCACCCTTACACATCAAGCTGGGTCTGATGAAGAACTCTGTCAAGGCCATTGACAAAACACAAGCAGCTTTCAAGTACCTCCGTGGAAAATTTCCAAGGTTAAGTGAAGCTAAGATAAAGGAAGGTGTCTTTGTTGGTCCTCAGATTCGTGAACTTCTTCGAGATGATGTATTTGACCATGCACTGCGTGGCAAGGAAAAGACGGCATAGGAAGCCTTCCAGTTAGTGGCAATAAATTTTCTCGGAAACAACAAGGCAGACAACTACAGGTTGTTGGTGGAAAACCTCCTCAAGGCATACAAAAGCCTTGGTTGCAACAGGTCACTAAAGATACATTTTTTGCACTCTCATCTAGATATTTTTCCACCGAACTGCGGAGTAGTGAGCAACGAGCATGGCAAGTGATTTCACCAGAACATTGCAACAATTGAGAAACGCTATCAGGGCAAATGGAGCCCATCAATTGCTTGCAGACTATTGCTGGACAGTGATAAGAGATGCTCCATTTAATGAATACAAGAGAGACAAGCCAAGAAGCACCGAGTAGACACTGAATAGGACTAAACTATGTACATAATAGTTTTTTGCCTTTTGTTTCATAATAAATTTTATTTATGTAACCCTTTTGCTGATTTTTAAAGTGTTACATAAACAGGAAGGTGAAATATTATCATGTAAAGCAACCATAAACACATGAAAAGACCTAGGTTTACAATTTATGATTAAAACTCTACTATCTACACAATATACATAGACATAAAATGTAAAAACTTAAATATCTTAGAAACAGTAGCCAATCAGTTGTTTTAAGTGTCATATTTGAATTCAGCACATCAAAATACATAATAAATAGCACATTTTATCTCTGAAGCAGACGACTTCTCAAAAATTGTAGACCAGTGTTACCTGCCTTAGAACATAATTTTCAGCACAGGTACGTAATTCCTTAAATATTATCTGTACATACATTTTACAATGGTGATGACCAGTAGCCAGTGGGCTCTCAGTACAGACTTTGCCTGCAAGTCTTTAGTGAATTATTATGCATATATCTGACCCAGGGGATCCTTGCAAAACTTTATGAAACCCTGTGCCCTCTGCCAGTTAGCACCAAGAGGTTCCTGGGTCACAGGCATCCATATGCCTAGTAAATCCATTTTCATATGTCCTAAAAGGTGCAAAGATATGTTCCTAGGCAATGCTGAGCCTCCCTTGGCTTTAGAGCAGCAACACTTCAGGAACAGCACTGATAGATTCTTTTTAAAAAAAATCATAATGCCTGAAGAGAAGTTGCTCTGTTATTTATAACTTACAATGCTTTTCCAGTTCTAGGGATTTGAAATATGATATGTTTGTTTCACTGTAGTGCACAGCAGTACACATGAGAACTCAGCCAGGAGAAACTTAAAAGAAAATATTGAGCTACTCTGCCTCTTTATTTTGAAAAGCACTCTAACCTCTTAATAAGAATTGGCAGGTGCTACCAGGTTTGCTCTGATTTCCTCCTCCTTTTTTAGATAGTATAGTGCTGTGGATCTAGATTCATTTTATGGGTTCGTTGTTTCACCTTCCTTTAAATGGAACTGCAAGTCCTTTGATACATAGATTAAAAGGTTATCTAATTTCACTGTTGCTCCTATAAGTATCTTTGTTTTCTCTGCTGAAACGTTCTGTCATAACTTCCTAGAGCAATAACCTCCATGAACCACAATACATGTCCCTACTTCTTCCACAGCAAAAATATACCAGGGGAAATCGTTTCCCTCTTTCTCCAACAAATTAATACTGTTAAATCACAGTATTGTCCTTTCTATTCTGATACGAATGGGTCCTGCCATTAAAGTTATAATGCCAAATTAATCCCTAGCTTCTTTACTGGAGTTACATCAGAGATGATCATGCCTGTTATAATAATGATAATGAATAATTTACTTATACAACTTGAGAGATATGCATGGCATGAAGGAACATAGATATAAAAGGCCCCTGCATCCCTAAAATACTCAAACAAGTATATCTGAAGTGAAATCTGGGCAGAAGAGTGTGGGAAAATTCAGTCCCACAATATAGTGGGTTCAAAAATCTTTTTTTAAGTGTTCGATGTGAAAACTGAATGAGCATTTAGAATTGTCCAGTATTCATTGTGAATGATTTTTTTAAAGTACAGTTTGAATATCTTCTTTTCTACAGTGTTTCTACAGTGATATTAGGAGACTTTTTTAAGATGTGGATACAGGCCCAAATTGAATAAAACATTTAAGCACATGATTAATTTTAAATATTGACTTGAGTGAGACTAAAACATGTGCTTAACTTTAAGTGCTTTGCTGAATCAAGGCCTAAACATATGTTTGTAGAGAGAAAGATGTAGAGAGAAGGATACTTCAGATGGACATCTTAATTAATAGGTAATCTTAATTAATTAGCCTCTTAGAGGTGGTATGGCATCTTCTCTGTATGTGTGTATATATATATATATATATATACACACACACTCTTGTTATATATTCCATTCTATGCATCCGATGAAGTGGACTGTAGCCCATGAAAGCTTATGCTCAAATAAATTTGTTAGTCTCTAAGGTGTCACAAGTACTCCTGTTCTTTTTACGGATACAGACTAACACGGCTGCTACTCTGAAACCGTTCAGATGGACTGTACCAACATCCCCACTGAGTTTTGAAGATTGGCTACTCTATCTTTTGCCTCAAAAGACTATCTAAACAGATCTTCCTTTATCTAGAAATCAACCCAAAAGAGAGTAAATGTGAACTTAGCAACCATTTATGGCACAGGAGCCATTCGGGGGTAGCTTTCTATGGCATCTGAAGAAGTGAGGTTCTTACCCACGAAAGCTTATGCTCCCAATACTTCTGTTAGTCTCAAAGGTGCCACAGGACCCTCTGTTGCTTTTTACAGATTCAGACTAACATGGCTACCCCTCTGATACTTTCTATGGCATGACTCATTAGCACTCTAATGTTCATACACAGAAATCTTACTCATGGAGCTGACTGACATGTTAGTCAGTTACACTTTGAATTCAGGCTCCAGGCACAAAGCACATGTTCATGAGTACATATTAGTCCTTGGCTGCTGCACCTACTAGAATAATAATAAAAGACCACAGCAAATAATGAGCGAAAGCAAGGAGACAGAAACGCACCATTTGTTGGGATGAACTCTGCAGGCTGAAACAAATCCAAATAGCAGAGCACTTGAAAGGTTAAAAGAAAGCAAAAGATTTTCCCCCCATTTATACATAACTACTTTAACAAATCAAGTCCTTAAAAGAATGATACTACAGTGAGAGGAGAAAACTGTTGATATAAATTCAAGAACATTTCAGAGACCATCACTCAGGGCCGAGCAAGCTGGTGCTTGGGGTGGCAGCTTGTAGGAGGCGGCATTCCGCCCAATCCTAGGGCGGCACAGCCGCTTTTTTTTGTTTGTTTGTTGTTGTTCCGCTCCAGCCGCCCTGTAGGGGGCAGTGGCGTGGAGGACGGGAGCGCCCTGCAGCAAGCCCGGCAGGGCAGCCCATGTCCTTCCCTCCCAGCCGACCTGTATGGTGTGGAGCCCTCCCGGCAGGGCTGCCCCCCTTCTCTCTCTCCCTCCGCTCCCTTCCCTTGCCCTTGCTAGCCGGGACACATCTGCAGGGCAGGGAGTCACCCTGCACCCTGGCTCCTGCCGCGCCACAGTTTTTTTTTTCTTTGCTGTTCTGGCCGCCGCGTTTTTTTTTTTTTTTGCTTGGTGCGGCCAGAAAGCCAGAGCCGGCCCTGCCATCACTTGCTTAGGTCACGGATCCAATCAAAGCCTAATTATCATATCAACAAAGGATTTGCACAAGAGACTCTTTATCACATTACTGTTTTTTATACAATGCATAAGCAGACCCATGCAAGTTCATAAACAAAGAATAAATCCCCAGGCGCCATGAAGACAAAGACAACAGCAATGGAGTATATTGCTCTGGCTGGGAGTCTTCAGATAATATGATTTCCTGACAGATAAAGCATTGCCTCAACTTTGCTCATTGATTTTGATGTCTCTTAATTCAGTGAGATACAGTGGTTGTACTTAAAACATTTCTTTCATTCCGGAAGATTCTATTGGCTTGATAGAGATTCCCCATTAACAAAATGGGGGATAATGTTGGAATCAGAAGCTGAGTAACTGGCTTTGAGTGCCTCAGTTGTGGTGCTGGTGACAGAAGTACTCTGTGAGCGGGTGTCTGGGGGAGGCCAAAGGCAGGCATGACACAATGCCTCCAGGGGTACTGAGCAGGCACATACTCACACACAGTCCATGCACCTTCTGTGGAAATGGTATACAGAGGGGAACATCAAGAGGGAGAAGGACAAATGCTTTCTTGCATTTGTTAGAAGAAAAAAGAGCAGGTTGACCCAGAGGCGGATTAAGTAGATGGAATCCTACTTTTATTGCGATATTTGTTCCCCTGGACCCAATTGTCCAGTAAGCACTGAATTAGTTACAACACACTCTTTTTGTGTGGGTTAGTATGTACACGCCTACATCTGTTACAACACCCCAAAACCCCTTATTAAGTACTAGAAACACCCACTGTTAGTAAATCCACCCCTATCTTTTACTCATAGCATTACACATGTTATACAGACACTTTTACCTTGAAGATACATTTCTTTGCAACAATTTGTTGCCATAAATCTCCCTCATTAGCAGTTGTCAGGGGAGGGAGGAAGGGGCCGTGACCCAGGGCTTGCTTATGTAGCTAGGAAAGGAAGGGAGGAGGAGATAACACTTCTTTACCCAAAAGGTATCCTTTAGATCCCCACATTTCTTATGCAGCTGCTACACTTATCAATTCTTAACAAGGGAGGGGAAAGGAGTAACACTTTATCTATTAAGCGAAGGAATAATGTGTGCCTGTGCCTACTCCCTGATACCATGCCAGCACACCAGCAGTTTTCCATGTCTTTACTTAACCTTTACATATCCCAACAGCATTGTGATGGTTATGCCAGCCAAACCGATGGAAACTGGTTTTTCAAAAAGTTTTGTAAAAAAAATAGAATAATTACTAAGCCAATCAGCATTCTCTTTTTTTTTTCAATGAGAAACTTCTTTTGAATCATTCAGGGAAAAGTAATGGAGTTCTAATGGTCTAAGTTGATTTTAGGAGCTGTAGTTTTGGGGACACCCACTAACATTTATTTATTTTCAAGAATCACGACTGTCCAACATCAGAGTATGGACCAGATCCTCAGCTGAAGTTGAGGGAGCTACAATGAGTTACACCAGATGAGGATCCCACCCTATGAGTAGAAATTTCAGAAGTGAGGTTAGGATCACAAGTCTCATTGAGATTCATTGCTTTAGAAAAATCCTACCCTATATCTATATCTAACATGGGGCATAGATGAAGCTTCAGAGCTGACATCAGAAAGCTTTCATAGACTGGGACCATCAATTATAGCCACGTGTATGGCATTTGTTAGACATGGATGGTGTTGCACAGTTTAGTATATCAAAAATCTAAATGCTTCTTTGCGTACAGGAAAAGGTCATTTAAAAGACTGTGACCCTAGGCACCCCTGTATTCACATCCTACACACTATTGCAGAGAGGGTGAGTGAACCCCTAAGTTATCCCTCACCTGACAAGACCAGGAAAAACAGCTCCTTGGAGTCTGTGGTGCTTCTGACTAAGACCTTGCCAGCCATGCTGGAAGAAGGACTATGGTGAGTAAATGTCTTTGAACAACAACAACAAAACAGTTTAAGTTAGATTTTAGTCTTAAAAGCATATTTTTACTTTTATTTGTTTGTAACTCTATCTTTATTCCTTTTACTTGGTACCACTTAAACCTATGATTCTCTTGTTTTAATACACTTATTTTACTTTTACTATAAACCAATTCAGTGCTATGCTTGAAGGAAAAAGTGTATTTACCCCAGTTCAATTAATAAACTGTGATATATTGACTCTTTAACAGAGAAGGAAACACTGTGAATACCAGTGAGAGAGACACTATGAATTGCAGAGAAACATCTCTGAGGAACTCAAGGGCTGGAGTTCATTCATTATTCCTATCTCATAGAAATGTAAGGGACCCTGAAAGATCATCAAGTCCAGCCCCCTGCTTTCACTAGCAGGACCAAGTACTGATTTTGCCCCAGATCCCTAAGTGGCCCATCAAGGATTAAACTCACAACCTTGGGTTTAGCAGGCCCATGCTCAAGCCACTGAGCTATCCCTCTCTGCTAGGTGAGGTTTGGGATGGGGAAGCCTTGAGGAGTTCGCTGGGGAAGAAGCTAGACTGGTGTGGCAGGGAGCTGATGCAGAGTCCAGTTTCCAGCAAACAGTGGCTCGTAGCTCTGGGTATTCCCAGCAGAGTGTTACAGCTAGAAAGCAGGTAGCATGTTGTGTATTGTGAGTTTCTCTCAATATAATGAGACATTCCTGTTTGCGTATTTCTTGACAAACTGTTCGTTTCAAATTTTGCTCTGAGTAAATCAGCAGATTACTGTAAAGAAGCAAGAACCTGAAGAACAAGAACATTTGGAGACTGGATTTGAGGCACAATTCTCTTTTTCATGAGAACCTTAATTTTCACAACACCTTTCTGTCTCCATATAGGACAGAAGAGCATTATTGTCTATTTTAAGTAGAGGGCTGAGACACATTGACACAGTCTTGGTTTGTGAGACCTTGATAGAGGATAGTTGATCTAGTTATTATAAAAAAAAATAGATGGATGAGACTTTATAGTAGAGGCTTTGTTCAGCTCAGCTATAGAGCTTCAGTGAGAAGGGGATGTAGGGCCAGATTTTCAAAACTGGATAATTTTGTTTCATGAAAGACCTGTAAGGCATGGAAAAGAGGAGGCAAAGATGGAAGAATATCGTACTTGGGAGGACTTGAAAATCTAAGAGGGGTTCAAAAAGCTTTCAGTCAATATAAAAGCCATGGGAAACTCACATGTGATTCCACACGCTCCCTGTATATAAAACTCATATTGACTTGAACGAGATTTCTATATGCTGTTGGGCTTTCAGGTTTGGGAGAGGAAAACTCTGCGGAAGGCAACTCCCAATAATTTCCCAATAGTGTAATACTGTATTATAGGAAATTCCTTCCTGCACTCTTTAGTATAAAGATCTAAAGTATAAAGGTTGCTATATGCTTTGTAAGTTTTAACCTAATTAAATCAGCAATAAGAGAAAAGTCCTCAAATGAAAACAAATCAAGGCTTTGAAACTTGTCAACTGCAACAACAAAAGCTCTGATCAGCATATAACAACATGTAATTAAAGAAAAACAGAGTAAATAATTTATGCTCTTAAAAAATAAAGAGACACTGATCTGATGCTATACCAAAACTAAGAAGACACAAATTAGATTTAACCAGGAAATTTCAGTAAATTGGTATTGATCAAAATTGTAAGACTTAGACAAACCAATTACATTCATATTAAATGAAAAAAAAATTAAACAAACTGAGCCATGCAACAATTAGTATACAGAGAAACAGTGAGAGTGAACTCCAACAGAAATTTCCCGCTTGATCCTGCCAGGTGCAATCCTAATGTCCAAAATATCGAAACGATTTTCAATGTAATAAATTACAAACAAATGTAACATTGAAAGTTGCTCATGTAACATCCTTTTGGTGGTTTTAATAAATAAAAACTGACAACTATTTTAGTACACAACACTGATTGTCACGGGAATTAATTTGTGTGATTTTCTGTTCTAAATAGAATCTCTTTCACAGAAACAGTCTAAAAATCTCTTTTATGATGCACCACTTGAGAAAACCTACAGTACATGATCTGGCAAACAAGTTATTTTTTCTTAAAGATTTTCAAGCAGGAAATATATATAGCATACTTAAGTAAAATCAATGAGGTGAAATTACCATGATGGGGAAGAAGGTGGGGGAGAGGAGAGAGTACTAAAAGATGTAAGATCCCAAGTCATCAGTATTTGGTGAATCAGACCAGCTAAGCCTCCAAACACTCCCAGCCTTCTAGAAGTATCTGAAAAGTTCTGGGCTGGATCAAACAAGTTTGGATCCACTGAAGAAACATTTGGCTGAGCACCTGGCTGTGGAGTTTAACAATTTTCCCTCTCCCCTTGCCCCCCCAAATCCTGCATCATAGGTGGTTTGGAGGCTGGAAATGTTGCTAGGGGTGGAAGACAGTTCCATGTTTGAGGCTGGGGGAGGACAGGGTTATTAGTGGGTCTGATTCTGCACTATCTTGTACATTCATCTAGGGCTATCTTTATCCCAAGGTCTGTGTACAGAAGGGATTTGTGCACATTAATCGCCCTTCCTGTGTGTTCGTATGTGGAGGGTCAGTGGTCTCCACAACCCTCTGCCCCACTATAGACAACATAAGAAGCTCTCTGTGGGTCGATGGAAGAACTTGTGGGGAAGACTAGGGATGTGGTGGTCTGAGAAAGAAATGCAGAATCCTCTGTCCAAAACGCCTTAAAGGAATCCTCCAATTAGCTAACCCAGACTGAGGGGGGCAGCTGTGAGTTGAGAAGGAGGTTGCTCTAATAGAACAGTGCTTCCAGAATCTGGAAATAACGGGAAGCATGTCTGGAGCCATTGGAGAGGTAAAGGGTCCATGCATAGATGGTGCTGGACCTATTTCAGATGGGTTTGTACTTGGCACAGCTCAGCTGTGCCTCCGTGGCTGCTTCTCTTGCTACCACGGGCTATGCTGCTATTTATATTCGTGCTAGCTTGATAAGACCAAGAATGAATATGTGTACATGAGCAGGGGCAATCTCATTCCTAGCTCATAGTGTAGACATATCCTAATGGATCTTCTTGGTCCCACATATCCTCTGGGTAGAATCCCCTGTTTCTTCTTCAGGAGCTGGTGGGCCACCTTGCAACCTGAAATGCAACAAACTTGGGCAGTTTAGAGAATAACTTCTCTAGGATGATGCACCCCTTCAGCAAACTTTTGCACAGGAATGGCTGTGACTTTCCCTTCTGACCATCTTCATCCTCTCTATTTCACTTCTTAGTAGTACCATACTCTTTGGAGATAGGATCATAGAGAGCTACAGCTCAATAATTAGTTTAGTTTAAAGAGTAAGAGGCATAGAAGTACAAAGTACATCAACCTTATTTGAAATCAGCCACTTACAGTAATTGTAAATTATCCTGATACCTTTTTCCTGGGGTGCCCTGCTTGGAGGAGGGTGGGAAGGAGAGGTATGATGCCTGAAGGAGAAATGTTGGCTCTAATTTTAACTGTGGATCAGTTATGGATAGTCAGAAAAGTTGGACTACTTAGAACACAAAATGCCATAACTGCTTTGGAGTTAAATAGTATACTCATGTAAAGTGTAATGTATACAGATCACTCAGTCTCTCCAGTGCTGTTACACTTATGAATTATGTAATTTTATGTTTCTCTCCTATTGGGTTTTACATTTCTTAAGGTCAAATGTATAATTACAGTTTCTTCAAGCAGAACTTAAGTTACTGTAATGGAGTATGTAAATTCATGGAAATGACATAATAAAGCACTTAGTAATGTTCAGCCAATCAGATAACTTGAATGCCCCCACTTACAACCTCAGTAATTTTGGACACAGGTGACTTACACTGTCATCTCCAGAAGCGTTCAGCCAGCCTGTTACCATTCAGCTGAGGGGAAAACAGATGTTCTATATTAATTCTAAATTCAGTAAAACGGTTTCATTTTATGCTTCATAATGAATTTATATGCTGCCTAAGAGTAACTTTTTGTATGATAGGACATCTTTTTCACAGTTTGGGCAAGGTAGAACACTTCTGCTTAGTTTTACAGCCTTCATCCAAATGGTTAACCCCCTCCCCCCCCCAAAAAAAAAACCTCCAGTACATAAAAAGGTATGGCATTGTATACATTCTTTACTGGAATTATTTCACAGCTTTCTGAAAACAAGTAGGGTCAACATAACTAGGTTTGTTGATGTGTCTACTAATAAAAGTTTTTAATATTTCCATAAAAGGCCATTATTTTAAATAGCCTCTAATACTGCACCCACAAAGTTTCTGCACATAATTTATGATCATACAAACCCCCACATATATTGTGCAGATATTTTGCCATTTAAAACTTTCTTGCATAAGCCAATGTCAAAATCCACCTATGTTTCAAATTGTGTAGTAATGTGATTTCACTAAGGAACCCATAAAGGAATCCAAAGAAACATTATGTTCTGTAAAACAAAATGCTCTGCATATTGAAAACATTTCAAAAAGCCCTTTTAGATTCACAAGGAGGACTTAGGCATTGCCATGCCTAGCTTTTAGGTGACATGCTGCCTAGTAGAATTCAGAACTCTGAATTAGGCACCCAGACTCCCATACAAAGCACCAGGAGAGTTAGGAACCTAAGAAAGGCATTCACAGAAGCCAGCACTGAGTGGGGAGCTATCTAAGCTAGGAATAGGAAATGAGGCAGAAAGGAGTGGGATGTAGGTCCCTCCTCTCAGAGAAAGTTAGGTGCTTAAGTCCTTGCCAGAGGGAGATGCCTATCTCTGCTCAGGATTCACAGCCGTGACCAGGGCCTCCCAGAGGATTCAGGGGGCCTGGGGCAAAGCAATTTTGGGGGCCCCTTCCATACAAAAAAGTTGCAATGCTATAAAATACTATATTCTCGTGGGGGCCCCTGTGGGGCCCGGAGCCTGGGGCAAATTGCCCCACTTGCCCTCCCCTTCCCCCCGGGCAGCCCTGGCCATGACCCCTCAACTGAATTTAGGCACCTAAGGAAGGTTAGTCCTTTCTCATGAAATAACGAGAAAGAAGAGATGGCGGAGTTAGGTGCCTAAACGAGATTAATCCTTTTCAGGTAATGCACCCCTCCCCCCCCCACATGAGTACCCTAACCACCAGGCCATAGAGTCATTCTCATGCTCTCTGGCCCAATTAATATTTAATTATTTATTCACAGTGGAGCAACTTCCACAGGAGAGAGGGAGAGACCTCCACTGACCCCAGAATACCCAATAGCCCCAGGGGTAGGGCACTCACCTAGGAAATGGAAGACTTGGCTTCAAGTCCATGCTTCACCTCAGGCAGTGTGTTCCTAAGTTTCAACCAGCCAATAGAGGACACCATGCTCACACAAATGTATGATAACTACTCCCACCAAAGGCAATTGCAAAACAACCTCTATTAATGAGAGCAGGTCTGGTTCTCTTAACTTCCATTAAAATCATTGGAAGCAGGATGAACTATCCAGAAAAACGATGCTGATAACTTTGTTTAAATATAACCTTATTCATAAATATGTATTTTCTCCAGATACAGCTACTTTGCAAGTTTTAAAGGAGATTTAACTCTATGGAAATTTTGAAGGGACAGAGACAAACTGCTTTTGAAGAAGAGGGAGACAAGGAAATGTTAGACCAAAGAACATTTCAAATCACTGTAATCTTTGAAGACCTGTTATTCAAGATGATAAATATCTTTCAAACGGCAGAAATACTCTCCAGGGCCTATAGACTAAATATGACAATTTTAAGGACAAACCAATTTTCAAAACCAAAGTTATAGAGAGGTTAGCATGATGGAAGCTGGTGGCAACTATAAGCTAGGGTTACCATACGTCCGGTTTTTCCCGGACATGTCCGGCTTTTCGGCAATCAAACCCCCGTCCGGGGGGAATTGCCAAAAAGTTGAACATGTCCGGGAAAATGCCGGCCGGGCACTTCCCCTCCCACGGCTGCTCTGCTCCTCCCCTGACTCTTCGGCTCTGTTTAAGAGCCGAGCTGCCCGAGCGCTTGGGCTTCAGGCAGCCCCTATGCCTCCGGACCCTGCGCCCCCAGCCGGGCACTTCCCCTCCCGGGCTCCGGCGGCGCAGGGTCCGGAGGCATGGGGGCTGCCC